>NC_143014.1:156522053-156852053 GCF_055824585.1 Amblyomma mixtum | reverse complement strand
TGTTAGGAAAAGAAGCTCGCATATAACATTAAATGACTGTAATTTAATCATTGTGGATTTCCGTCGCATTAATTCCTCCGTTCCACGCTTTGCTACCGTAATAAAAGTTGCAGCAACCACGATCGCGGGAGCAGTATGCAAATCATTGCACAGCTGATGCTCACACATGATCTGACGAATTGTACGCAAGAGCTAAGCATTTCGGGCAATTAGAATCCCGTCTTTTTTGGTTGCTGTACTTTCCTACTCAATGATTCAACGATGCGTTTCTTTCGTTCAGTATTTTTCAGCGGGCTACGTGTCGTGCTTTGGGGAAACCTCTGCGTAATGTTAGCTAAGAACTATAACGAAGGCAAAACTGCAGCAGGTTTCTTGTCTGCACGGTAACGTTAATTGCTGCAATCCCGCCGTTTCCGGAATAGCAAAGGAATGTTTATGTAAAATATTTTGAAGGGATTATAGCTCAACTTGCACCAACCCCTTATTACAAATGTGTGCAAACTTCCCGACATTTCAACAGCACTACGTGCGAATATCATCAAACACACTTTGCACTTCGGTAAATAGCTTCATTGCTCGTACATGCACCGAAGCGCAGTATATGACATCACGAATATTTCTTGCAAGAAACACAATCAAATCAAGCTGAATATTCGCACGTAAACCACAGGACGATGAATATTTAACTTTGTGTCAAAGCGACGGTTGTGGGTCATTTGTAGGAGCATCATGCATAATTTTACGCAAAATGAGGCAACACAAATCGCAAAAGCACGACCGCTCTTGAAACGCACACTATTCTCTTCTGATCCCGGTAACTTTCCAACGGGTTAAATTCAGAACTATACTCAGTGCTACCAGCCTGGCCGATAGTCGCTCTTCGCTTTGGTGCGAAGTGTGCTTTGACGAAGGTAACTTGACACGATGTTTAGACCCACTGCGAACTTCCCACTTCAAGTTGTGACAAATTCGCTCTCGCCCTACCATCTCCTAGCCGTGCAGGTTAGTGTAATTGGTAGAGTGACTGCCCCCATATAGACACTGGTCCCGGGTTCGATCCCCAGGGCAGCGAAGGCAATAGGAGGAAAGGCGGTTTTCTCCTTTTCTCTGCAGCTCGTTCAAGCTAGACGAAAAAGCATGAAGCGGTTAACGGCCCGGCTTATTCCCTCCTCTCGCCGCACTCTTCGTAGACAGGGACATATAAGAACCAAACCGCTGGTCCAGTGCACCCTCTCCATGGATGCTTTCCTTTTTGTTTGCCTGATCCCTTGGCGCATAGCGAAGAAACATTTGTACGCACGATCGTTTAGAACGGCACAGCCGTGAACGCAGCCGCTTGAGTTTTGCATTCTGTGCAGCAGTGCTTGGGATACTTACAAAAAAATTCTCTTGTTCTTTCTTTCTTTTTTCAGAAGCCCCCGCTTAGCTTTAGAAGATCGGTTTAGGCATATCCGTTCTTCAGCCTCGTCGCTGCTTCATTTCTTCTCCGCGAACCAAAATTTTTTACTCACCGCAAGAATCGTCCAGTTCTGTAGGAAATGTGTACATTTAGAAATATGAATATCTCGCCAGGCTAGAGTATTTCCCACTACTTTACAAGGCACGTACAAAACCAGCCCGTCGTACAACAACGTATGAAACTGACGCAATAGCACAGCTGAGCTGCAGCAGACGACGGCCCTGCTGGTACCCTCGTCGTACGCGACCCCCCCCCCCCCCCCCCCTGCCTGTAAACACTGTTTTGGACTAAACACAGGGGTTGCCGTTTTCGGTTTTTGTTTTTGAAAACGTGGCGGACTTTTTTCGGCGTGTATTTGAGAACGCACGATTCGTGGTTTTTTGGCGAATATTGTTTTCTACTCCTGAGTTACTGATTATTGTTCTTTCGGTGATATAAAGCGACATTCCTGTGCGGTCAAAAGCCCCTTAGAGTTTATATTTCACTTTCTATCTGTCAGCGCGAGCAGTCGATTTACCTGTAACTGACGCTCACATCGTCCTGCTTAGCGGTGTGCTTGTAGCAGGAAATGCTGTCGCCATTAATAAGTAACGGGAGGTAAACTGTGGAGCCATCAAACAAGAACACCATCATTTTATGGTTAGGTTCGAGTGAGCTACCGCGTGTTCGTGTTGACGACGACAGCGATGGAACTGCCGCTGACGGACGGGGTAGCCAGAACATGACACTTCGCGAAGCTTATGCATAGAATCTTGTCGTTGTTCTTATATGCAGTGCCGCAACCCATTTAGCCAAGGAATTACCATTAGCAGGTGATGACAATAAAGAAATAACATTTCACTGCTTCCTGGCTGAAGCCGTGGATGCGGACCCTCCCTGTCTGCTGAGGCGTGAGAAGCAGCAGCAATTGCTACAAAACGCACAACCACGCTTATCCAACGTCTCACTTCGCCCCTAGCTTCCTCACATTGTTCATCTTCTCCTTTGACTGAGTGTAACTCCCACTCAATAGCCAATTAGCGGTGCCGTGGATGCCAAGAATACTGACCTCCTTCGATTAAAACCGAATTTCGAAAATTGAATTCGGCGTACTTTCATCGCTTTTTTTTTTATAACCAAAAGAGTCCAACCCCCATGTAACCTCTAGCCGCACCGCGTGTGCCCCTGTGGCGACGTAAAACAGCGTGGAGGGGAAGGGAGGTGGGGGGGCTTAACCTTGAGACGATCATTTCACAAATTTGGCTTCGCTCGCTAACTCTGCGTATGCTAACAAAAAGCAAAGAGTGTATGAGACTTTCCCAGCGTCTTTTAATTTTTTCATTACAATGTTTTCGCGATGCAGTAGATTCCACAAAAGATTGCATTCTGATTTATCCTCGATACGATGTCCAATGGACAAGCACAGCCGCCATTGAAATACGGAGTCGCCTTGGGACGTTAAACTTAATAAACCAAACCGATATCGTACTTGGCGTTCTGTCAAAATTCGCGTCAATGCAAAAGCTGCATTTAATCTTGGAAGCAAAAAATTTTCGAAAAACCACGGTACGGACGGAATGTCGTAAAGAAGGCCGATAATGTGAATTGATTTTTGTTTATTTAACAAACAACCTCCAAGCAAGGGTGCACTCGTGGTGAAACGAATGACGCTCGTTTTGACGAGAGCCGTAATATCCACCGTTGATAAGTGGGTATGCTGTGCAGACAAGGGTAAATAGCCTTATTTAAAAGGCACGCTTTATTTTCAGTATACTCGTGGACAAAATTTGCTCCATGAATACCTTTTTTCTCTAATCAGTCCCAATTTATTTCCCCTTTGCAGAACACCACCATGCTGCCTCACCGCTGACTGTAGCCCTGCCGGCCGCCACCCGCCCGTCTCTTCCATGATTTCGCCGCCTGTGCCTGTGTGTTGCGGCCGCCAAGCTCGCCGCCCATACCCGACATCATGGACGGAGACTATGGAGCGGGTGGACTGTGTAACGCTGTGTGGCACGCTCTGTCTGTGGTGACTGGTGAACCACATAGCTCATGGAGAGGCTCAGCGGCCAACTAGAGTGGCGGGCTAGTGTGTGTGTGTGTGCGTGTGTGCGCGTGCGTGTGTGTGTGTGTGCGTGCGTGCGCGTCTGCGTGTGTGTGTGTGTGTGTGTGTGTGTGTGTGTGTGTGTGTGTGTGTGTGTGTGTGTGTGTGTGTGTGTGTGTGTGTGTGTGTGTGTGTGTGTGTGTGTGTGTGTGTGTGTGTGTGTGTGTGTGTGTGTGTGTGTGTGTGTGTGTGTGTGTGTGTGTGTGTGTGTAATAAACGCCGCCCTCAAACCCATTATTATTCTGATAATTTCTCCTTTACGGCCCGGTCAGTGGTCACAACTTGATCGTTACACAGGTGCACCTTCTCACTATACCCATTGTAATCTGTTGGTCGCTTCTCATAGTGTTAAATGTCACTTTTGCTGCCTTCATATTGTAAGCCTACTGCTGTACTTTGCTTGTTGAAGTTCTCATCACGTGCCTCGTTTCCTCACTAAATTACGGAGCAGGGCAACGTCATCGTCTAATGTGCATGTGTTTGTTCACTTGTTCTTCTTAGCTCATGTACAGATTCGGACAACCTAACCAGAAATGACACAGTGGCGACCAAAAATTACAGGGGCCTCCAGGCCCTCCACGCAGCCGCACGGAAAGAAACCAGCACGAGACAAGAAGAAGAGACACTTGTCGGAGCTTTCACGCCGAGGTTTATTATGCTGCTGTGGCTGCTTTTTTGTAACCGGTAATTTTTGCTTGGCACTGTGTTATTTAAATTTAGGCGGTTCATCACTACCTACCTCTTCCAAATCCAGAAGTTGAATGCCTATTTTAAGCATCTAGTTTATTACAGCAGAGAGATTCGGTCATCTCGGGCAGTCTACCTGACGGATATTATTGTTCCCGTGGCCGTTGTGCTGTCCGTGTGTCGAGCTCATTTACTTATGCTGCCTCCACGCTCTGGTTGCGCAATGCCTGCGTGGCTGCTCATGTTTCAGGCGAAACGGATCTTTTTTCTAAATTAATTCAGGGTAATTGCAGGGTACTTCTCCCAATTTTTTTTTTCCAAGCGAACGGAATATCGCAATGCAGATGAAATCAAACAAAACAGTTCAAACGAAGTGCATGTCGATGGCGTCCCTGCAGCGCAAATAAAATAATATTGTACATATTTTCTGCGCTTTCGAAGTTAGAAGCAACACAAAGTATAAAGCACAGACGCAATATATAAACGCTGGTCTTCAAATGATGGACTGTTTATGGAGAATTAACACAATTTATATGTGCAGGCGCGATAACTGATCCTGCCAGCGATAGAGTTCAAAAAGTAGAAGCAGTGTCCTTTAGTGACTTGCTGGTCGTGAAGATTCCGCGTAACACTGTGGGACAGCTTTGTACGCTGCCAGTGTTTCCCATGCCGTGGCGCTAGCGGTCGCGTGAAGGCCAGAGGGGAACGCACCGGCAATTAGGAGCGATGAGATGCTCTGAAATCGCGGAGAGTTGACGCGTAACTTTTATGGTGCTGTCACCACTTCACGCAGTTTAGTGTGCGTTCCCAGACACCCTTAGAGCGTGTGGGCGTAGCGGTGTCGGACACAAAGCAGATCCCTTGATTCAGCGTGGCAAGCTTAGCGGAGACCAGCTACCAAGTGACAAGAGGTTTGGTCGTTTGGTGCCCAGTTTTCGCCGGTGGCAAGCCAGAGATTGGGTCGGAGCCAAAGGTTCACAAACAAAATAAACTTTATACAGCAAAGAGATGATACAGAGGATTTCACAATCACCCGTACGAGCACATACAAAGTGATTAACAAAACAATGCAACTCGTCCAAAGTTACGCTCGAGAAAGATTACAATACAAATGAATTAGTGCACCTAAAGGACTCTAACACAACAGAGAGGCCAACAAACAAAACAGTTTGTTCACCGGGCACTGCGACAGTCCGACGACCAGATGTTCACGACGGTGCTGTCCCGCAGACTTGCGCGCGCTGCCTCGTCGGAACGTGGCTGAGCGAGTGGTGTTGTCCCAGGAGTCGAGCGGGCGCGCTTCTCGGAAGCTTAAACGGCGGCTCGGGCTGACCGACAGCGGTAAACACCGTTCATATAAAGGCAGCCTCTGCGTATGTTTGTTCTTCGCGCCAAGGCAGGCGCGCACACACACACACACACACACACACACACACACACACACACACACACACACACACACACACACACACACACACACACACACACACACACACACACACACACACACAGTATCGGCTGTCCAATCTTCTCCTTCTCGCGCCGGGCGCGCGTCCCCATTGGTCAAAACACCGGGAGTGGCTTCGAGTTGCTTCGAGATCTTTCAGGTGCGGCGCCGTCGCCGACCCGCGAGTGGAGAGGGGGACGGCACCTCTTAGCACACGCAAGGCTACACCCTCTCCGTCAGCATCGAGCAGAAACGACTCCGGCATTCCAGAAGATTCGATGTCATGGGCTGAGGTAATTCCTTGGCGCCGTGTCGGCGAGCGATGGTGGAAAGGGGAGCAGCACACACAAGGCTAGGCGCTCTACGGAGTTTTCTTCTCCCGTTTTTCTAACGACACACACTGGCGAGCGTTCGCACGGCGGTGTTTTTTTTTCTTTTTTTTCAAAAATGCGCCGAATTTCGTGACAAGTGCTGTTGGCTTTTACTTGGGGAGATATAAATACGTTCTATCCGTTTAACCGCGGCTCACCCAGTTCCAAACCGCTGGACCCCACACCATGGTCGCGTACGCTACCGAGTGCACGCTGACCACGGCGGGCCTTGCTCTGAGGGAACAAAGGAACGACACTGGCTGACACAAACAAGGCATTTATTGCTACAACAACAATAACGCCAGCTAGCAACAAAATACGCTCAGGAATCGAGGACGTCCGACTCACCAGCACGGCTACGAGCGAATGTTCGTCCACGCTAGGGCAAGGGGAAACTCCGAGGCCGAACGGGACCGGCTGGCGGGAACATGTTCCCACCATGCACGAGGCGCCCGCCGACAAAGAGCGGAGCGTCACGCGTGAATGTCGGCACGCTTCCTCGTCCTCAAGCAGAAGAGCACCGTCTCTCACCCGCGCGCGCGCAGCAAACACGTCATACGTGGCGCTCGTCGCGCTGCGACGCCAGCGCCCTCCCCTGTTAGTTAAACACAACTAAGGAGGGTTTATTGCCGGGAAGCGAACCACAGGGGACGAGTAAAGCGCGTCCCCACAGTGTGTAGCGCGTGTAAAATTCTGCCTGGGGCTGCGACCATGGAGGAAAAAAAACTCAGGCGGCAGCGTCTGGCGATAACCTTCAAGCATAGTCACAAAGAGCAAAAAGGAGAGACTCGGTGCCCCCGTGATCACACCACGTGAATAGCGTGTGGTTATATCACTGTTGCACGGGCGCATGCGCGGACCAGCGCGGCATGTTGAATGTATATCAACCTCCTTGCTGTAAACGCCCGCGCCGTGAGCCGCGCAGACGCGCACACTAAAACGTAGCAGCACCAAAACATTAGGGACTGAATCGGAGGGTGAAAAACTCGGAGGACGCTTAAGCTTCGCCTTTATGAGTAGAATGCGAGGGCGTTATTGGACCATCGCCGCTATCTGCAGCCGTGCAGGGCGCAAAGCACGGCTGGATTGCCCTTCTACACCCATCATGTACCCAATTTGGTACCTTGTGCTTCTTCCACTCGGGGTGTTTTAATTGCGCAGAAAGCGACCGCCCAGCTACCATGCCGCGATTCATGCTGCAAAGCACTGAGTGGCTCAATTTGTTCAGGGTTCTGCCTCTGCGGTATTGAGGATGCCGTCTTCTGGCGGCGGTTTAGTAGCTGTGAATAAGCACTGCGAAGATGTGTATTCACCTTGGGTGCATTTTTGCCGGTTGTGGGGCAACAAACAAGAGGCATTAATTTTGGAGCCCACAGAACTTGTCTAAAGGGTCCTCAAACTTGTCCGCAAAACGTGTCCGCAAAATGTGTCCGCACGATGACTCGCTCCAATGAATGTTTAAAAGTTTAATGATAACGAGAAATAAATTAATGAATGCTGAAATATGCCATGATGAAGACTGATGAAGT
The DNA here is from genome assembly GCF_055824585.1 of Amblyomma mixtum. NCBI lineage: Eukaryota > Metazoa > Arthropoda > Arachnida > Ixodida > Ixodidae > Amblyomma > Amblyomma mixtum. The sequence goes on along the minus strand of NC_143014.1, from coordinate 156,844,477 downwards.
GACATATTTAATTAGTGAAAGTATTTAAGAAATTAGTGTAATTAAGAAAAATGAGTTAATTAGTAAATTTGAAAAATATTAAACTCGAGTGATGATGTAATCACTAATTGGTATGACTATTTAGGCTAAGTAATTAGTGACTGACGTCACAAGATGGTTTGCCAAAAATGAGTCACGTATGAAAATAATGACGTCTCACCAGTCACGTGACGTGGTGACTTGCAAAATTTAGAGTGATGACGTCACACCAAAGTCATCTGGCAAGATTATGCAAAATTTATAGAGTGATGACGTCACACCAAAGAGGTGACTTCACACCCGAGCTGAGTAGCAATCGCTGCCACGTGCAGACAGGAGAGAGGAGGAATGATGGAACGAGGCGCGTGGCGCAAAACAGCGTCCGCCGAAGCGACGACGCTGGTTTGAGCAAACAGACATCGCAGGTGCAGACGAAACCCCAACGAGTCATCACTGGTTGACCTCAATGTGGTGGCAGAATTCTTGAATACGAGGTCTGTTAGAAAAGTATCCGACCTTTGGCCGAAGAAAAAATAATGACATAACTGGAGCGCTGGAAACCTAATTACCTTTAAAGTAGTCTCCTTGGGACTCCACACACTTCTCCCAGATGTGCTGCCACTGTTGGAAGTATTCCGAAAAGGCCTTTTTCGGAATGGAGTTTAGTTCAGCTGTCGTTGCAGCCATAATGTCCTCTCTTCTCATAAATCGCGCTCCTTTCAATGGCCTCTTGATTTTGGGAAACAACCATAAGTCGCAGGGGGCCATATCAAGAGAGTAAGAAGCCTGTTGAACTACAGGGGTCTGGTTTTTCGCCAAAAAAGTGTGAATCAAGTGCGAAGAATGTTCAGGAGCATTGTCGTGATGGATGCGCCAATTTCCTGTTGACCACAACTCCGGTCTCTTGCGCCGCACAGCATCACGTAGGCGACGAAGGACATCCCTGTTGTACTCTTTGGTCATTGTTTTACCCTGGGGCGTGCGTACTCGTGGTGTGCCACACAGCGAGAGTCCAAGAAAGTAGTCAGCATCACTTTGACGTTGCTGAGCATTTGGCAGGCCTTCTTTGGTCTTGGGGACGTGGAATGCTTCTACTGTAACGATTGGGATTTGGTTTCCGGGTAGTACCCATACACCCAAGACTCTTCACCAGTGATTATGGTGTTGATGAAGTCGGGGTCGCTGTTTGTGGAATCCGGCGTGTCCTGTGAGACTTCAACACGAAGCTGCTTTTGCTCCATCGTGAGCAGCTTCGGCGCGAATTTCGCCGCAACTCTCTTCATGTCCAAATCTTCGAATACTGATGTCCACCTCTTCCGCAATTTCTCGGACAGTCACACGACGGTCCCGCATACCCACAGCGTTCACTTCGGCAATGACCTGGCCATTTCGGCATGTTGATGGCCGACCGGAGCGTGGCTCGCTCTCCACCGATGTGCGGCCATCTTTAAACCAGTTGTGCTATTTCTTAATCTGTGTGCTGCTCATAGCATCTTCACCGGAAACCGTCTGAATATTCCGAATGGTTTCCACTTGGCTGTCACCCCGTTTCTGGCAAAATTTGATGCATTGGCGCTGCTCCTGTCGCACCGCCATTTTGCTTGCACTAAAAAACCGACGAGAGCACTGCGCACTACCTCACTCAAACGCTGCCTCCCAGGGACTGACGCTATCGGCAGGCGGGAAAAAATTCGTGCATGCGCATGACGGTTCAAGGTCTGCTGGTGCAAGCGCGCTTGTTTCATATCCATCAGGTGTTCGCAAAAAAAAATAAGGTCGGATACTTTTCTAACAGACCTCGTACATTCAACAAAATTTTGAACAACCGTTCGTCGTATAGCATTCCGAGTGGTGTCATAGCATTTCTCTTTGCATGTAGCTTACATTTTTTACTCAAGCTAGCGGCTAGCCTGCGAAAGGGCCTCGGACCAATGGCATATGCACCTTCAATTGCGTGCTTTCTGGGACTACATTTTCCCTTGAGGCTCGGTTGAAATGCACATCGAGATGTGCAGATGTGAAGTTGGAGGCTAGCTTTCGACAGGGGTTCTGACCGATGACATATGCACCTTCAGTTGCATGCTTTAAGGCGCGGTTGATGTGCCAACCAGATGTCGAGATATGAGAGCTACTGCGCCCTTTCCTCAAGAAAGTTTCCTTAACTCAAAACACATGATTTTGCATTACTCTACGTAACCAGACGTAAGTGGCCTCAGAACTTTTGCTGGCTGGGGCAATATTGCGAGTTAGCGCTTGTCTGCGTCGTTTACTTTCCGTCCCGTGTGTTCCCTGTGCGCTATTTTTTACATCATGAACGTTATCCAACTTGCCCAACTTTCCGCTTTGCTGAAGCCCTCATACCATGGCTGGCCCAGTGGTGAAGCGGTTAAGCAATACGCCCCTGCCCTGTGATGGCAGGTGCTGCCATCGGTGAGGTTTGTGAGACCAAAGTTGCTCCTCCCGAGCAACCTCTCGTGACCAATCATTAAATGAACTGCCACATGCCACGGCGCGCAGTTTGCTCACAATCCGGTGGGCAGGTATAATGACGCCACAAGGTTACGTGTCATAGGTGGCCCACCTGCCTCCTAGGTTGCTCCTCTGGGGACTTTTCGTGGATATTTCTCTCACGGTCAACGACGACGAAGACGACGACGAAGACGCTGACGGCGACGCCGGATTTTCTGCAACCCGAGCACCTTAAGGCTGTCGCGTTAAAATCAAGAGACCGCGTTAATTCGTTCGCTCTCAGCCGTTTTGAGTATCAACACATTTCGCTTTCGTTTATCAATCATACAACACCGTGTCACGTTAACCCTACAGGCAACCGGCGACAAAAACTACACACGTGAAATGCGAGTATAGCACCCTCCGATGCTGATCGTTCGCACCGTCGAAGCATGTTCGCCTGCTCCCGGTTTGTTGTTGCGGGCGCTAATGGCATAGCACACACGAGGATGAACACGAGGTGAATCATCACGCACAATTTCTAGGCTTGGCAGGAATAAATCGAGCGAATGGCACTTCCAGAGAGCACAAGCTGCTCCGTCTGCAGCCCACGAGCTGCATGACGGCGTCGGTGGTAGGTGGCACTCGGGTAAAACCAACATGTCGGCACCCGCCTATCGAAACTAAAATCGTGTATAACCTATTCTTGTAAAGAAGCGTCTTAATAAATACACTGTTAGAAAAAAAAACGTCGCGCTGTAGCCGAGTGGTCTGACACTACATCGCACAGACGAGAGGTTCTCGGGTGGATCGAACCTACGCTACCGGCCTGTTTATTTTTTCTACAAAAAAGTACAGCCTTTAGTTCCTTGTCATACGCCACGTGGTGGCAAATCAAGCGAACTTAACCATTGTCCGAAATTCCTGTAACGCTGAGGCAAGTGTAAATGCCTAGAAATAGCACTAAATAGCAATAGATGGGAAATATATATGTACAGAAAAAAAACGAGAGCAATCTGCCACACCAAATCATTTTATTAACTCTGGAAATGCGTCCGCTGTGGTGGCTCAGTGGTTGCGGCCCTCGGCTGCTGACCCGAGAGAAGCGGGTTCGATCCCGGCCGCGGCGGCCGAATTTTGATGAAGGCGAAATTCTAGAGGCCCGTGTACTGTGCGATGTCAGTGCACGTTAAAGAACCTCCTGGTGGCTGAAATTTCCGGAGCCCATCACTGCGGCGTCCCTCATAGCCTGAGTTGCTTCGGGACGTTAAGCCCCAATAAAAAAAAACTCTGGAAATGCGTAATGAACATCTTGAAAACCATATTCTGTATGCTCTAAACAAGAATTAGCCTATATGGGCGTACAAAGGAGCTAAGTTCTTCTCTACCGCATTCCCTTTTAGGGACAAGGAATGCTGCCCAAGTCCTGGAGTAGACTCCAATCACAAAATATATAAAGTACTTACTCTTGACAATGGAGGCATATTCCAACTGAGAAGTACAGTAGCTTGATGCAGTAAGCAATGGAAGGAGGCTCTTGGAACGCGGTGCCGGAGGTCTTCAGGTTATCACATGGAGGAGATTGAAACCTCGGTCAAAATATTCGTAACTGCTACAACTTCGCCTGTTTTGAAGAGGGAATTTGTTTCTGTTTCCAGTCGTAAGTATTCCGCATTTTAGTGATAGAAGTCGACCACAGGGCTTTGGCAGCATACCCTGCCCTTTAAAAGGCAGCGCGCAACAATACAGATTGCTCCCTTTTTAGACTTATATTGAATAATTCGTCTTTAGAGCAGAGTTCAGAACCGGAACCGAACCCGTATTTTTACTCGGGACCGAAACCAAACCGAACCCATATTTTTTTTCGCCATCTTGGAATGGAACCCAAACCGGAACGATTGACAAGAACCGCTCCCCACCGATTTTGGGCTCAACTCAACCTTGGTCGTGGTGCATCACGACATTCTTTTTTTTTTCGCACAAAATGAGAGCTGTTTGAGCGATGGATTTCTTGAACTTTGCTCGACGAAAAACCGGAGTTTTTCGTGGATTTTCTAACGAAAGTTTCTGCCTGACTGCGTCGTTGGCAGTTAACTGCCTTGCAACCAGCTGAGAGCTCTCGTTCCCATTCTGCTATAGGCTCAGGTCTCGGTCAGTGACGCTCGATGGCGTTACTGAATATTCTTTCTAAAATATTCCTATTCCACGCCTTTTTTTCCTGTAGCAGTTTGAAACAGGAAGTGGAGCAATTTCGGTTCTAAACATTGCCTGAGCCTCAGTAAAATTTCTCTTTTTACCAAAACTGTGCCGCTCAGTTTAAATGAAAAAAAAAAAGGAAGTATTCCCTGATTGGAACACCACTGGTCTTGATTTCGGGTTGGAAAGTTACGCCTGGAGGCCGTCGAACAACTCCGGGACGGCGTCCGGCTTATGCTTCGGTATCTCGTGCTGCGACGTAACAGCGGCACCTTGGACAACTTATTCATTGATATGAACGACGCCATTCGCATCGAAATGTTTTTCACACAGGCGAACGCAACCCCCTCCTGCTTTCACTACCACGGTGTGGCCAGCTGCTACCACTTTTCGCGCCGTTCGATGTCACTATAGGCAAAAACACCTTCTTTTGCGTTCCTCTATAGCTATAATGGCTGCCAGGTACAAAGCAGATCTTAGGAGTCCTTCGAGGCACATACACACAACATACCAGTCGCAACATTCGGAATGAATTCGAATGAACGGTCAGGAATACATACCAGCACTTACGACATCCCTCACTCACAACCCTGCTGTCTGCTCGTGTCCCTTTACCCTTAGACGGCACCTAGGGCCACGACGCGGTCGCCCCTCGAAGCGTTACGGAGAAGCTTCATAACCAATAAAAGCAGGCGTGTGCGAAAAGTACTTTGCCAGAACTAATCAAATAAAGTAGAGAAAACTGAAAAGAATACGCATCGAATACTGCAAAACTGAATCGAATACAAAATTAATATTCTTGCTAATATTCGGCACTTGGAATATTCTTCGGTCAAAGCGAATGGTCGTACCAAACAGCTAAGCCATGAGCTAAGCTGTCTCTGGCGCTTTCCTATGGTCATAGAGTTAATATCCTATGGTAGAGTTACTGTAGTACATGTTCCCAGGGTTTCGCATTCGCTTTCCATGCGCCGCTCGCGCCTCTATTGATCAAATGAGATCGCATCGTTTAGCACCTCTTACACCTACTGTACTCGTTCTTTGTGGCATTTCATTTTGATTGAGAGCACATGTTCATCGAAAACGATCCTTTCTTACCGAAACCACGCACTCTTACGGCAGGTGTTCGGTACTTGTTAAAAAGAAAACGCTTGTGATTTATGACGGTTGCAACAGATGGCGCCACACATCCACATGGCGAGTTTTTTGTTCGTAACTCATCTAGACAGGTCTTGGTGAAGGCGACTCAATGCTCGCAAGCTTTGTCATGCATTGAGACAGCAATTTTTTTTTTTTTTAATAAAGGAAGTTCGGCAGCCAAAGGCAATCCGATTTACCCTGTACTCGCTTTAACCGCAGCACCAGGTCTGTCTCCAGCATTCAAGACTTGCGGCTTTCCCTCATAACTTGAATGCTTGGGAGAGCAGTAGGGCGGGCCTTCGAGTAACTCTACGGTATGGTGCTGTAACGTGCTGATATATATGTGTAGCAATCAGAAGATGGAACACTGATCTCCACTAGGATGTATGCAGCACGAAGTCGGTATCATAGCCTTATGCGCGTCATTTCATACGTATAAGAAAATTACCTTTCGGCAATTGAGAGGAGAGAGAGAGAGATAACTTTTATTTTTCTGCTCAAGTCCGAGCCTTCTTAGTTGCCCGTTTGGTGGGCGCTATTTATCGGCGGTGGCAGAGTAGGGCCACGTGTCCCTTGGATGCGTCGGATGTGGGCGGCGAGGAGCGGCCAGAGGGTGGGACAGTGAATCAAGCTACGTATCAGTAGATTAGAGGGGCGAGGACTACATATGAGTCATGGATTCCAAAATCGAGCATAAAGTCGGGGTTTGCTAGTTTGCTAAATTTTCCTAAGCTTTGACCGGCAGGGTGGATATCGACATTTGTCATGATTAATTAAACGGCTGCTAAGAACGTGAGAAATCAGTGACAGTTTTTCATCCACGAAAACGGGCTTTCCGTGCCGAAAGAGTGGCAAGCCTTAAAGGGCTACTGGATAATTTTTGAGAAATCGAGCTGCATAGAGCTTAAAATGGTCGAGTGTGTAAAACTGGCAGGTAAAAATTGCGAAGCCCTTTTGGGCTAGCATTTGCAATGGTGTCGTAACCGCCGATTAAAATCGTCACGGCCTTGAAGCTTCTCCGCAGCGCACAACACCAAGTGGGGGGCGCCTGATGTCGTCATCGAAGATATCGGTACATTTCCAACGCATAAACGCCTGCTTTGAAGAAAGAAAAAAAACCAACACCGCGGAAAGCAAAGGCCTCCGAGCGTTGTTTGGCAACATCCAACGAGGCGCGGCAGAGTGCGGCTGCCGGCAGCGGTAATTTGAAATCATACCTTCCGTGGCATCACACTGAACTTCCCCGCACTCCTCTACTGATTTGAGGAGAAGCGTAAAAGTAAATCGTCGATTATGTCACTATTTGTAATGCTAGTGAAAAAAACACTTGGCATGCTTCACCTATAGCCTATGCAGTCTTGAATCGTTCAATATTGCGAAATTTTCAAAAAGTGATGCAGTTGCTTTTTAAAAGCATGGTGATCAAAGAGGCGCAAGCTAAAACAGTCACTGCAGGACAAGCTCACAGAAAGAAATTTTTCCACCACCTCAGCGAAATTTTTCACAAAGGTGTCTAAAATTAATGTCTTGGTCCCGACCAACATGCCTGCCACCATTAGATGGGTGAGAACCTATATTTCGGAGGAAACCTGTTCTATGTCGCAATTTGTGTAGATCCTCGATACCACGTCAAATTATAATTCTTGATGCGCTGTGGTCTCACCATTAACTGTCATCCCCGAATTTTCTCAATTCAACCACCCGACTATTTCTTATAAACCCGTGAATAATAAGAGTGGTAAACTATCTTAAAACTGTTATCTTTGATCAGTGATCCTTGTCCCAATGCTTGACACCTTTCTTGATTCTTATTTTATAACTGTTCCAGAGAAGGACAATGACCGCGCTGTTCATTCCCTACGAGTATTTTCTTGCATTTTGACTATAACCTTCACCACACCCCGATTGCACAAGGCCTGTGTGAATGCCGATGTTACTATTGAATCAAACACTTTTACAAGTAAAATGTGCTTAGTTCTTATTCTGTGCAAACTCAACCGAACATCGCCGGGAAACGTCAACCTGAACATTAGGGGAAACATAAATCCGAACATAAAGTAGAACTTATCCGAAACATCCTAAAGCTTTTCTTGCGAATGGTTTCCTCCAGAAAAATATTAAGATTATCCCACTACATGTACCCCCGAGTGAGATTAGAACCACGGTTGTGCCCAAAAGAAGAACCTTCCCTGCCTTTTTTCCCGACCGCTAACTGGTAGTTTCTCGAGCGCGCTCTGTTCTGAATAAGCGCCCTTTACAGGTTTCATCTGTTCGTTCTGCGTAACAGACGTTTGCTAAGGCCGCTAAAGAGCGGGCAAGCGCTATGGTGCGTCAAATAGCAAAAGAATCGAGAGACGCTGCGCAGGCTCCCAGGCACTAAAAGAAAGCGTCTGTGTCGCGGGAGCTCATAAAGCACCAAAAGCGGCCAATGAAGCCAAGTGCTCTGTACACCAAATAGCCGCTGATGGCGGAGGTCCCTGAAGTCGTGAAATCAGCCAGGGAGACCATGCGGACTGGTTCGGATTAAGAACAGAAGCGAGCGAAAGAGGTGCATCCTCACGAACCAACAGACCTGGCAATTAGAGATAGTAGTGCGGCTTTGTGGGCTTGTTGATTTATAGTCTTGAAGAATACTGTAGCGCAGCAGAAGACGAAAACACAAAGAACAGAAACGGACACCACGGCCGCTAACTTCCAACAACTTTTATTCTTCACGAACAGTTTATTTATACGCCAGAAAAAAAGACATGTAATCATTTGTGCGAATAGTGTCGATTACATAGAAATGCAAGTACTTTATCGCTGAGCCATTTACTTGCGGTCGACTTTTGTAAACTGGAATGGAAAACCACAGCTTCAGAAGGAAAGGATTTGCATCGGGTCGTGCATAGCCCCGATTATAAGGGACCTGTTTTTTCTAAACGTGACAAAGCTGTTGTCAGTCACCTTGTTAGCTTGGACGTAACCAACATCTTTAGATTTCTTGATGATTTTTTAACCCATGTTAAAGGCGACGCCGACTCACGAGAGTCAAAGGCTCATAGCATTTTCACCATCATGAAAGAGTTTTAATCCATTTGTTTTAACGAATGAATTGCCCATAAATAACTCCATCAGATTTTTAGACGTTAACTTCACCTTTCATGCTAATCGCGTTTGCAGGGCCGACCAGCTGTGAAGCAACAAACCTGTGCAGCCGTTTCACTCCGCGCACTCTGAACTGCTTAAAAAGGGCCATCGGCAATCTGTGTTTTCAAAATGCTCTGCGAAAATCATGTACGCGCATGATGAGTGAAAGTTTTCGACAGCACTCAAAGAGGTTGATTTGACTAACGCTGGATACCCCGATCATGTTCAAGTGACTCTTGCGAAAAAGTTGCTCAAGGAACTCAAACCGGAAAAACAATGTCATGCACATCAGGTTCCTTGTGAACGGAAAAGCTTTGTTGTAATTTCCTATCTACACAAGGTTTCCCACCATCTTAAGAAAATTGGTCAGCGGGCGAGTACAAATGTAGTGTTCTCGGCCCCAAAGAAACTTGCTACGTTAAGCAAATTAGGAAAAACTAAGCGCAAAGCGCGTGGATGCAAAACTAAATATCAGAATCTGTTCGTCACGTGTGAGGAAGGTGTCGTCTATCAGATTCCCTTGTCATGCGGGAAAAAGCATATCGGCCAGACGGGAAGATGCTTAAACGAGCGCTTCATGGAACATGCTCGCAACGTCAGAAACGGACGAGGAGGAACATTAGTTGATCATGTTCTCTCGTGCGAGTCAAAAAATTGAAAGCCACTTTATGGGAAAATGGGCTGTTAGGGGAAAGGATAACACGTGAGATCATCGAAGCTGAAAAGGTAAATAGTTTAGGTCGCACGTGTGTAAGCACATCTTCTATTTTCCTCAGCGATAAAGAACTTTCATTTCTATATAATCGACAATATTCGCTCAAATGATCACATCTTTTTTTTCTCTGGCGCATAAATATGCTGCGCGTGAAGAATAAAAGTTGCTGGAAGTTAGCGCCCGTGGTGTTCATTTCTGTTTGTTATAGCGGGACAATCTTTAGGGCCGAACAACCCTGTGTTACCATGTATCACGTGACGGCGGCTTTCCCGCCAGTCTGTACCCTGCCTCTGGCAATAAAGGATGCAATATAATTGGCGACGAGGATCGAAATTTAGACCTGATTAGGCGTAGGACTAGCCGAAGCGAATGGCGGTAGAGAAAATGGCAGCTGCTCTGGGCACGATTGGGGAATTCGTTCCGACGGAAGCGACGTCTTGGCCCTTGTATTTGGAGCGCCTCGAATTTTTCTTTCAAGCAAACGACATCGACGCTAACGAGAAGCGAGCAACGCTCTGCAGCGTTTGCGGCCCAGCAAAGTATGCCATCGTTCGCTGCCTTCGTTCTCCGGATGCGCCGTCGGCGGTGGCCTGCGATGAGATCGTCAGGCATCTTTCAAACCATTTATCGCCGCGACCGTCGGCGACAGCACAGTGTTTCAAGTTTGGCACGCGTCAGCAGCAGCCCGGCGAGTCAATTGCCGACTACATCGCAGAACTGCGACGTCTCTCGGAACATTGCGATTTCGGTGCGTCGCTCGACGACATGTTGCGCGACCGGCTGGTGTGCAGGGTGCGAAGCGAGACTCTTCAGCGTCGGTTGCTGGCGGAGCCGGAGCTTACGTTTGCGGCAGCTCGGGAGAAAGCCATTGCAATGGAATCTGCGCAGCGACAGACCGAGCAACTTCGCGGCAGTGCCATATCGTCTGAAGTTTGCAGGAGCGGGAAGTGTTTCGGCCCAAGTGTTACGAAGGTCGCTGCGCCAGTGACAGCCAAGGAGGGTACCCAGAAGCAGGCTGGTTCGCCTCGGAGCACAAGCGGATGTTTCCGCTGCAAGGGTGCGCATTCGCCAAACAGTTGTCCATTAATTAATGTGCAGTGCCACTTCTGGAAGCAACGAGGGCACATAGAGCATGCAGGAGGAAGGCTCTTAGGCTGAACCCAACTCTCCGAACAGAAAACGGGCCAATGGAAGACGCCACAAGAATGCTACGTCGGACGTTTACGACCTGTTCGTGCTGTCTGGTGACGAGCCAGCCGTGAGAGTGGAAGTGCGCGTCAATGGAAGTCCCCTAGAGATGAAGGTGGACTCGGGGGCAGTGTGTTCAGTCATCAACGACCAGACTATGCGGAAGCTGCGAATATCGAAAAGGGCGTTGCGCCTAAGTAGTCTTCATCTCCGTGCTTATAATAACAAGTAACTACGAGTGCTGGGCGAACTGACCGTGACGGTGGAATTCAAGGGGCAGGAACATCGCCTGCGATTGGGGATGGTTAAGGTTGCTAGTATCGGACTTCTCGGTCGGGACTGGTTCAAGTCCACGGGAATAAGTCTTAGTGCTGTTCACTGTGTGTGCGAGCCGAGTCCAACTGGCAATAGGGGAACAACGGCCTTGCTCAAGAAGTCTTCTTCAGTCTTTGAGCCTGAACTTGGGTCAAGTAAAGGGCCTCCTGTACGCATAGAGGTGAACCCGGCAACTCCGCCGCGATTTCTGAAGCCACAAGTACCGTATGTATTGAGACCGAAAGTCGACGAAGTGCTGGACAGGTTGGGAGCCAAGGCATTTTCCAGTCTGTACGGCACTCGAAGTGGGCAACACCTGTCGTTCCAGCTGTCAAAAAAAGATGGATCGATAAGGATCTGCGGGGACTACAAGAGCACAGTCAATCGTGTAGTGCAGTGGGAACCCGTCTTCAATTTGGTGTGGCAGTGGCTATTTTTCACAGGTACATGGAAGAACTGTTGCATGGAATTGATGGTGTTTTTGTGTTCTTGGATGAAATCTTGATCGGTGGAAAGGATGAGGCGCAGCACAATGCTCGTTTGCAAGAAGTGCTCAAAAGAATCTATGAAGACGGACTGCGACTAAAATTTGACAAATGTCAATTTTGTGTTGAGGAAGTGTGTTACTTGGGATTCCGCGTGAACTCTGCAGGTGTGCAGCCGACAGAAGACAAGGTGCGCGCTATTCACGAGGCCCCGGAGTCGACATGAAAAAGAACTTCAAGCCTTTCTGGGAGCTCTGAACTTTTACAACACGTTTCTTAAAGGAGCAGCTCATGCCATGGAGCCACTGTACCGGCTGTTGGCCAAGGCTCGCGAGTGGCGTTGGACGGAAGCCGAGGCAGAAGCATTTCGCCAGGAGAAATCTGCTGCAGTCATCGCATGTTCTTGTGCACTATGATGTTAACAAGCCCCTAGTGCTTGCCTGTGACGCGTCCCTGTATAGGCTGGGTGCTGTGTTGAGTCATGTGGGTGAAGATAGCAGCGAGAGACCGGTTGCATATGCATCGAGAACTATGAGCGCGGCGGAACGGAATTATGCCCAGACATACCGAGAAGCGCTCCCCATCGGCTTTGGCATAAAGAAGTACCATCAGTTTCTATATGGGAGGCATTTCAAAATTGTGATTGACCACAAACCTTTCTTAGGACTGTTGCACCATGCCAAGCCCATTCCCCAGGTGCTATCACCACGGATGCTGCGTTGGACTCTCATGCTATCGGCATATGACTGAAATTGAGTATCGACCAGCGGAGAAGCTTTCCAATGCTGACGCATTCACTCGTTTACCACTGAGGGCCACTAAACCGGAGGAAGAGAAGCAGCGCCTTTGGGAAGTAGGAATGCTGGAAATAGCGCCGGAAGTAACATGGAACTCTAGGAAGGTGGCAAGATTTACGTCAAGGGACAAGCTGTTGGCTAGAGTCTGCAATTGGGTGCAGCATGGCTGGCCAGAGGGAAAGCTATCAGAAGAGTTTGCAGCGTTTGTGAGCCGTAAGCATGAACTGTCGGTGTATCAAGGTTGTTTGCTGTGGGGCAGTCGTGTGCCCATTCCGGAGCCAGCTCGACCGTACGTCATGGACATTCTTCACACAGCTCATCCAGGAATTGTCAAGATGAAGGGGCTCGCCACAGGAGCAGTGTGGTGACCAGGAATTGACAGATGTTGAGCAGAATGTGAGGGACGGTGCACGTTGTCAGGAATCCAAGTCTGAGCCAGAAGCTGCAAAAATTCACCCTTGGGGATTCACCAAGCATCCTTGGACAAGACTACGCATCGATTTTGCTGGCCCTTCCAAGGCAATGTCTTCCTCATTGTGGTGGACTCTCACTCAAAGTGGTTGGAAGTGCGCCGGATGAATTCCATGTCGGCAGCTGCAGTTTGTGCGAAGCTTCGTTTTCTTTTTGCTACTCATGGCATTCCAGAAACTGTTGTTTCGGATAATGGAACTGCCTTTTGTTCGGAGGAGTTCAGAGACTTCATTTGCCGAAATCAAATCCGACATGTGACTGTTGCCCCATGTCACCCTTCTTCGAATGGTCAAGCAGAACTGATGGTGCGCGAAACCAAGGAAGTACTCAAGCGCATGGTTGGAGACAATATCGCCACACGTCTGGCTAGATTTTTAATGACCCAGCATATCCTGGCTCAAGCTACAACAGGCAAGAGCCCAGCCGAATTGCTAATGGGCAGGAAATTTTCAACTGTGTTAGAGCGCCTGCATCCTGACCTGCAGTCCGGTGGGCAGCAGAAACAAGAGCAGGTGATGCAGCGCCGTAACCAGGCAGTGCGACTATTTCAAATTCAAATTTATTTAGCATCAACAATGATGTTACAAAACTCGTGATGCTACGGGGTGCTAGTAAAAAGCCTGTAACGGCTTGACAAAGGCCAGCACCCCGTTCACAGAGCAATACAGCAGTGGACAAAAAGAGATAGCGATATAAAGAAAAGCAATAGTATATATATGGCGACGGCTTTACATAATCATAAAAAACACGTAAAGTGATCGGGATAACATTGCGGATTCATAATTGCAAGTGTTAATGTCTTGCGTAATTACACATACACTGATTGATAAATCACTTGGACGTATTATCAGAAGAGTTAAGAGCGTGTGGTAGTGTGTACATCAGCATTTGACGGCCATAGTTAGTACGGGTGTGAGGAATCTTCCATGTCTGACTGCTTCGTGTGCTATATGCTTTCGCAAATGGAGACAGGTTCGCAAGGTTTTCAAGGAAAGGGTCATTATTTAGATGAAAGGCATGATGACGTTTTAACAGAAGTGCATTGAACAGGTTCGGTAATGGTTGTAATCTAAGGTCATCAAAAAGAGGTTTTGTGTGTGCGTCATTGGGTTCATTTGAAACAATTCTTACAGCTTTTTTCTGCAGTCGATACATTTTGGACAAGTTTGTGTACGTTGTTGTGCCCCATATCAAGTAGCAATACGATCGGGGGATCGAGTGTTTGTGCGCAACTATCGTTATGGGCCCAAGTGGTTGCCGGGCATTGTGGATGCTGTCACTGGACCAGTATCGTACTTGGTCGTCACCAAGAACGGACGTCGATGTGTCGTCATGTTGATCAACTCAGAACTCGTCCTGCCAGCTACGCGTTGGACAGTTCCACTTCTGGGATGTGTGAAGAGGAGGAACCGTTGATTGCTTCACCGGCAGGGTGTTCCGAACTTGGCATTCCTTCAAGCCCAGATGACCCTGGAAGACGGTACCAAGGAGAAATACGAGAGGAGGCTGCAACGCCCAGCACCGAATCTGGTTCCTGTGGTGAGGACCGTGAAGTGAGCGCATCCCTTCAAGTCCAGCGACCGCAGCGCCAACGCAACCGTCCCGCGTATCTGAAGGACTTCGTGACGTAGCGGGGAGGAGTGTTATAGCGGGACAATCTTTAGGGCCAAGCACCCCTGTGTTACCATGTATCACGTGACGGCGGCTATCCCGCCAGACTGTACCCTGCCTCCGGCAATAAATGATGTAACACTGTTCCTTGTGTTTTCGTCTTCTGCTGCTCTACAGTGTTTTTCAAAAAATTCGCTGTGGCTTAGCTTGGTTAAGCCCGGTAATTGCGAAAGCAATATCCGTACCTGCGCTATGGTTCAGCTGGTAGTGTAGCTGGTGGTGGTGCTTGTGGTTAGACTTGTGGCGATGCATCGGTTATACAATCCAATCCAATCCAATGCAATGCAATTCAATCCAATGTAATCTGATCTAATCTAATCTAATCTATTCTATTCTAATCCAATCCAATCCAGTCCAGTCAGGCCGCCGTTCATGTGCACCGCTATAGCACTGCCGTCGCACACGGACGGCGCGAGATCGCGAAGCAGTGTTAAGCCGCCGGTGGTTGGCACAGCTACTGCTTTCTAGCGACGTGAGTCGAGCCTAATCTCTTCAGCGTAACGCCACAATCGCGCTCCTAGCGGAGAGCGGCGCCGGTGGTGGCACCGCCGCGGCTTGCGACGGCGCGAGTCGGTCGCCCTTCTCTTCGGCGTGACGTCACAAAGCACCTGTTGCGCTCCTAGTGGAGAGCGCAGGAGTTAGGCGCCGGTGGTGGCACCGCCAGGCTTGCGACGGCGCGAGTCGGTCGCCCTTCTCTTCGGCGTGATGTCACACATGACGTCACACAGAGGTCAACTAAAGGTCAATGGTGGCACCGCCGCGCCACGGCATAGGCTGAAAGTGCAAGCAGTAAAGCTTTCGCTTTAAAATACAGATATGCGGCTTCCACGGTTAATTTATGAGCCAACCTAGGTGCGTCTTTCCTGGAATGCATGTCATGCTTACATGCACTTTCGGCGGTAACACAGACAGTAATGCTTTTTGTGTCTATACATGTCATCACTCTTCAACTTACCCCTCTGTATTCAAGTGGCTAAAAAAATTTTGACTACCCGCCAGCAATTCGTATCCGCTAACAACCACGACCTCTAACCTCCGGTATGCCAAAAGGTACCGTTCTAGGTCTTCTACTGTTTTTTAATCTACATTAACGATCTTCCTAATAATCTATCATCGACTGCTCGGTTGTTTACTGACGACTACGTGATCTACCGGAGCATCACTAACTACAGTGACTCATTCCTTCTGCAAAATGACTTAGCACTTGAAAATTGGTTTTCTAACTCGTTAATCTCCTTGACTGCTAATAAGACAACTCTTGTCTCATTTCATCGTCGTCAGTCGTATCAACCATCAAATTACAGCATATGCATATACAAATACGTAGGAATCAGCCTAACACACGATCTGACTTGGACCTCCCACATTCTCACAGAATCTGAAATCCGTGACAAACATAGTAAGCGAAAAATAATTTTGAGCTCATTTCGTTCGCAGTGGCGAACGGCGGCGACTGTGCGTTTTGGCTTAGGCGTGCGGTAGAAATGGCGTCAGGAGCGCGCGCAGCTATAGCAGCGCGCTGCCCCGGCTGTGGAGCTGGTTACGAGGGACAACGGCGACGCCGCGAAGCGCAGGAAACGGCGCCAAAGATTTGCGCTCTAAAAGAAAAATAAGGCACCAACAAGGTTAATTAGAAAACCCATTCACGTTCAAATTTTTGTTGTCCCGAACCCGGTTGAACTCGTTTGAACCGGTTGGAACCGGAACCGAATGTCGCTTTGGAGCCGAACCCGGAACTGCACCAAAAAGGCGTGAACCCGAATCCGAACCGAACTCGAAAAAATTCCGGATCGACACCCTCGTTTAGAGTGTACGCAGACATGGCACGTGTCAGTATTCATGACATCGCGTCCTGTGGTGGTTCATATTTTTGCGCAAGTTATCAATGCCCTTTAAGGTTACCGTCTTCTACAGTCGTTCACACACCTGACTAGAGCGCTCGGACGACGGCACCGGAGAGTACACTTGTGTCATTTACGAGTGTTCTGTAGGGCTCGGAACCTGGCCTTATCTTGCATGCACATTTCTATGGATCGTGCTTAACTCCTCATATCTTTGAAAGCTGTATCCTGCCCACCAGACAGTGGCAGTGGGTATAAATACACAACAGAGCGCGCTACTCAAGCAAGTGTGTGGACGACTGTACCAGAGTTCTCAAAGCCTTCAAACGCTGGCCGCTTAGATGCACCTGAGTGCGCCTCTGCAAAGGAAAGCGCCCCCGTCGATGTATAGGCACTGAACGTTTACGTTACGTGCATATCCCTGCACCCCCCCCCCCCCCCCCCCCCATGTGGCTAGCGATCGGCGCCAACATACGAAGAGAACTATAGCTTAGAAGGGAGTTGGCGATCCATACTTCAAGAAATGCTTCAGCGCGGCAGACAAGGACAAGACGTAGATGTGGTGTGTTTTCTACGTCTTGTCGTTGTCTGCCGCGCCGAAGCATTTCTTGAAACAAAGAGAACCGTCCTTGGGGTGAGGTGGCACTGGCTCAGGACCATGATGAGAAGCATTGTTTTCCGAACAAATTCTTTTTGGTTGCACTGGAGCAGGGTCAGTTCAGGACGAGCCAGGGTGCCCATGATTCTGCTATCTTCCTTGCTCTGATTTACTGCACGCTGCAAACGCAAACGGGCATACGACCAAGAAACTGAGCGCAAATGCGGTAGGCTTTCAAGGCGCTCGATCATTTTGCTCCAGTGCACAACCCCGATACCCGCGCGCGCACGCATAGATTCCAGCTGAGAAGCTCTAGACGTAAGCATTGTCTGAAGGCCGACATGCATGCGTGGTGAATGCACTGCCGATCATCGTGCCGCGAACGCCACTTCCACGGGGGCAGCGGCCGCGCACACCTGGCCGAGCTCCGAGCGATCATAAACAATGGGGCCCGGCCCCTGGCGGCGACGCGGCAGGTTCACTGCACGGCGTCAAGGGCTGCCGGTCTCAGGGCGTGCAGTGACAAGTGGCTCCCCCAGCTGACCGGCTGTAGCGCGGCGCGCAAATGGGTCGACTGCGGTGGGCACACGCGTTCGCCGCCCACGCGCGAGGCCCACGTGAGCGGGGTGCGTTTATTTAGTACACAGTGAACGCAGCGTGAAAGCTGTATAACCTTCACCCGGTGCGCTGAGTGCAACCTGTCCGCTGGTTGCGTACACACGCGTTCGATATACCAGTTTTTGTGCAACTTGTTTGCAATCGTCGCCGGTGCCCATTTCAAACGCGAAGAACACGAAAAGAAAAGCAGGCTATAGTTTGGGCGTGGTTGCAGTGTGAAAGCGAGTCGTACTGCGAAACTTG
Source organism: Amblyomma mixtum (assembly GCF_055824585.1). Taxonomy (NCBI): domain Eukaryota; kingdom Metazoa; phylum Arthropoda; class Arachnida; order Ixodida; family Ixodidae; genus Amblyomma; species Amblyomma mixtum. The sequence goes on along the minus strand of NC_143014.1, from coordinate 156,826,604 downwards.
TTAGATACGTGTGTAATAAGGGTGCGAAACGCTGGAGAACAAGGCGTCGTGCAGCGGGCACCTGGCGCGATCCAGACGCTGGTCTTGGATGATATACGTAGGTGTGGCGCTTTTAACTGGCACCAAGGCGCAGTTAATCATTCATCACACGTATCGTTTTACCAAAAGCAACTAGGCAACGGCGTTTGTTTGTTTGTCGCATAGCGGACCACTAATGGCACCTCTTAAGTTCTAAATCTGTGTAAGGTAAGGAAATCCCTTGCCCTCACCTTTCGAGACCATTCGGGTTTTAGGGTTGTCGTAAGGGCTCTGCTATACGACTGAGAAGCAAACCCCGTCGCATGAATACTTAGGGCAAAGACTGCATGTTGGCGCCGACATCTGTTCATGTATTGTTTTACATCCCCTTTTTTTCACAGCCAGATGCGGAATTTCTGGTTAACTGCGTAGCTCCCAAAGAAGTCTGGGTGCTTTGTGCAGCGCATAGCATTTCTTTCGAGCACTGGACTTCTGCTTTTGTCTGAGAAAGCGTCCATGATGCCGTGCGAGTAAAGGTTCTAACAAAAAACGATCAGGGCTTCAGTGGTCTACCCAGCGCTGTCGTAAGGCTTGAATTCCGCACAGCACTCCGAGCTATGAAAAAGAAAATCAAAGGTGTAGCGTTAAGAGGCAGGCAGAAAGAAGCGTGGAAAACACACAATCGCGTTGATGATGCCTGAAATAAAGGGGCGGAAATGTCTTGGGCGGAGCACGCAACGCGGGACCGATGCTTTCTTAAAGCAACGAAGTAGCCGGATTCCAAGGAAAGCGGAATGTAGCAGAGAGCGCCAGAGAGTCAAGTGGGCTGTTGATATTGGGAAGTCTGCTGGGATATGGGATGTCCGCAGGGGGCACAGAACTTGGTTATTTGGAGGGATTATGGAGCCCTTTGCCCTGCAGTAGAAGTTGTTGGGGTGATGTTGATGATGACGACCGCAACGACCTTGTACTGCTGATTAGGTTCGCGCTACATCACCGTAGTCTGAACTTCAAACTCGATAGTCGCATATTACCGCCCATCACGCAACTTCTTTTGCATTGTTGTCTAGATTTGACACTCGTCCTGTGTTCATTACAAGGAGCTCAGATGAAGGGAGTGCAGCAGCATCCGCAGGGTTACCCTCTTCTTTGTGGGTGCTTTGTGAAGGAATTCCCGCGTGGAAAGATTATAATGCGCGATCCTTAGGACTGTTCTTGATGTGCCCTTTTTCTGAAAACGTTTCACTTACCTTGCCACTAAATAAAAAGGCCGGGGGGGGGGGGGGGGGGGGGGTACAAAGGTAATTGCTTTGACGCGTGTCCATATCATGTTTAGGAAAGACATAGGAGCCCAAAAATACGAACACGGACGTCGTGAGGGAACGGGACGAGCGCTGTACTATCAACCAGCCTTATTGGACGAAGAGCGTTTATACAAGGTGTTTATACAATACCTGGTATAGAAGCTTCTTTACCCATGCACCGAGGCACGGACCGCCAACATTCACGTGTTTAGAGATGCGTATCAAGAAAAGCCATTTCACTCCAGCGAAGAACCACTGACGATAATACAATCATCTCCTCATTTCTTGATATAAAAGGCTTTTACAAGTTCACGCTCTGTTTTGTCACGACTTTTCATTAACACTTCACTGTAAGTGTGGGTAGACGGGGTATTTTCTGCTCCACGAAAGCTCTCTAGCCTGTGTTTACGCATTAGAGAAAATAAAGTGCTTGGGTGCGTTGTAAGACACCAAACGCCCCACGTGGACTGCAAAAAAAGGAGCTCCCGCTTACGTGCAGCAAAGGTCTATGTCGGGCAAACAGGACGACGTCTCAATGACCGCCTATGTGAACACAAGCGTTCATTACCAATAAAAGGTTCCCATCTTCCAGATCCCTGGCAAGCCTTGCTGGATGAAGAATCGTGTCGCCTGCAAGCCTCGCCTCCCGGATTGTAAAGGGTTAGTGGTAAGCCGTGACGAAACAGAACGTTAACTTGCAGAGTCCTTTTAAATCAAGAAACAAGAAAATGATTGTATTAGTGATACGTCAGGGGTTCTTTGCCCGAGTGAAATGTTTTTTTTTCTGGCACGTATCTATAAACACGTGAATCTGTGCAGTCCGCGCCTTGGCGAATGCATAAAGAAACTGCTATACATATAAACGCTCTTCGTCCAAGCTTGTGGACAGTACAGTGCTCGCGCCGTTCCCTCACTACACCCGTGTTCGTATTTTTGCGCCCCTCTTTCTTTCCCAAACAGGCACCAACACGCCCAGCTACAAGTACTTCTCAACCCCATGTGTTGCTAATACATCTGCTATTTAAGTGCTGAAACCTACTTATGCTTATTTGATGCGTCAAACAAGTCTGTCGCAAATAAATTTGTTTTGTGAATGCTGAAACTGCTTTGTGTTTCAGGTACATTAAAGTCCCATGTACTGCTAATAAACTTTGTTATGTGAATGACGTAGCCCATTTATGCTGCATTTGACGTGCCTTTCTTTTCAGTTGCTAATAAATCTGTAATTCGAATGCTGAAATTGACTAGCTTTCGTGGCATATGGTTCCTCCCCTGCTCTGTACTGTCACATGTGCATGCATGCGCCCAGACGTACTCCCTTTCTCCTATCTTTTGAACTAATTCAGGTATATAAAACATGGGTATGCAGTTCTTCCCAACAGAGCACTCTTTTACCACGCGTGCCGTATTCCAGGCGAGCGGCGCTTTTTGTCTTTTTTTTTCTTTCGCATCCGACCCGTTTCGAAATTGCCTTTTCCTTAATCAGGAGAAGCTAGATGTAGGCAATGACTCTTTTATTTAACGTGGCTTGTATCTAAAAATATTTAGAGCATTGCGCAGTGTGTAACCAATTCGCGCACTTACAATAAGAAAGGTGCCCATTTTTCCCACAAAAAAGATGGCCTCATGCGGTGTGAGTTCATGGCTGGCGTATTTTGCTTCTTGTGCTGCTAGTTCCTTCTCCTCCTTGTTGCTGTTTTTCATCTGCGGGTATTAACGAGTTTTCGTCAGTGTTCGTAGTTTGTATTGTGCACTCGTTGGTGTGTCGTGGTGAGTCTGCAAGCTTTCTTTTTTTGTATTCACTGCAAGGACAGGCGCACTAATTGAAGACCTCAGAATGATTAGCCTTGGCGCCGACGATTCGTGCTGTGCCACGTGATTTACATCCCGCATGTACCACAGCAGTTGAGTGAAGCATGAAGCGGCGGCGGGATGGAGATGAGACAAGTTGGTCCTTCTTTGTCTCATGCAGAGTTTGACTGAAAGCACTCGTGAAGTCAGAGGTATCGAGCGTGGAGTGGCGTGGGAAGCTTTGTATTAAAAAAAATGACTTTCAAACTTTTCGCTAAACTTGGGGGCGCAGAAGTGACACCTATGACTGCACCGCAAACTAAACCTACACCTTACGCCAGAGGTCGCGTCCGGCCCAACCTCAGGCTCCGACCCAACCTCAATTATGATCCCATTTCTGAGACCTATTTCTTGAGCACTCGGCATCATATACGGCATTCTGCCAACAAGCAGGCATAGCGAAACTCTATTCTAATTGCTCACATGGAGGTCACGCAATGCCGGAGTGCTGACGTCATTGAGTGTTGTGATGTACTGCTACTGCTACTACGATGATGGCGTCGTAAACTCCGCAAAAATATCCATGATGCAGCTATTTGTTTCAAAAATCTAACTATACCTCAGCCATCAGGTGAACCTTGCATGTTCTCGGCGGATAGCAGCTAACAACTTTGCGAGTCGCTCTTGAGCACCGAATTTGGTCTAGCGGAGCTGGCGATCGGGATTCACATACTGACACTGACGACACAAACACAACCTCAGCTCTCGATCGCCTCGAAGTCTCAGTTCAGCCCCAACGTGCCGCTGCCAGACCTTGAGGGCCGGAAAGCAAAATTTCCGGTTATGCGCCTGCTTCGTGCGAAAGGTCATCCCAGACGGCAATAAACGGTGCCAGCAAAACAATCACAAGGGCAGGGACTTATGGACGCGCCACGGCGACCACCTGCGTATGTCATGGACGAGTAATCGCTGACGGCGCACATAGCAGCCGCCGCGCTGTCGTCATCCGGGTTACGGGGAGAGTTTCGCCGCGACGGGAAGGGTGCCGCCACGGAAGGCCAGCTCGAGTCGCCCTCGTCGCGCGCGGAGAAGGCGGCGCCCGGTCTGCCCACGCGCTGCCGCCGCCGACGCTGCCGCCGTCAGCAGCAGCACACGAGTCGGCGCAGCAAAGACGACAAGTCCGACGCCCGCCGTTCCTCCGGAACTAGGCGCCAGAGGGGTTTGCTCGAGACTATGTCGCTACCAGCACCATCTCCGATTAAACGCCACCTATGCGTCGAGTCCACGCAGGCCGCGGCCTGGCGTTGAAGAGCCCGGCATCCGCGCCGGATGAAGCGGCAAGACTGAATGACGCGTCTGCCCGCTTGTTCAGGACGTGCGCGGAATTCGCGCGGCTGAGCTGCTGCTTGTGCGTGCGTGCGCCAGCGCTTGCCTATGTGCTCTCGCCAGCATCCCGCTAGTGCGTGAACTTTACCAGGCCGCTTTTCTCCATATCCTGACTGCCAGCATCCAACAGCGCAATGGTGTACCTTATGAGGACAGTTGACAGTCGCAGCTGGCTCGTCGTCGCTTTGGCCGTGACAACCCTCTCAGGTGAGTGCGTATAGCGTATGCGGACTTCTTGGAAAGAGCGGTTTGAAAGCAGAGCATTCTCAGACCTCCCGACATCGTGATGAATGATGATCGGCTTCGCAATTACGATTACGTGCGTATGTCCGACAGGAAGGACTAAAAAGCAGGGGTCAGAGAAAGGGGAAGGGAACATTCTTCCCTATTCCCCTTTTTCTAAAATAACGAGAGTGTAAAGGGTGTGTATCATGGAAAAGTGACGGTAGAAACTTAGTAAGTACGGATGCTTGCGCACGTTTAACATCATCTGCATGTACTATGTGCCAAAAAAAAAAAGTTGTGAACACGTTGTAAACTTTTAGTGTCATGAAATCTTTGCGTTTGGCACTGTTCACATACTGTTTTCTGAAGCTAAGAACCTTTTTGCTAGCTCTGACAATGTGAACAGTTTCAAGTTACACCAAGTTTCCATTTCTTGTGCTTCTACTAAAGATACGAAAGGTTTTTGTTGTTGTTGTTGTTTTGGGTATGTGCGCGTGCGTCGGTGTGCGCGCGCTATCTTAAATGAATTTCTGTGCAGGCTGACTGAACCTCCTGCTTTGGCTTAGTTAGTGCCGTCATAGTATACTTCATTCTCGTCGTTTAGCCTTTTCACAAGAAGAAAGTTTCGTGCGCCCCTTCATGCTGAAGCTTAGCGCCGTGAAGTCCCGTCTGTGCATAGTTTTTCACCGGCTGTCCGCAGAAAGCTTTTGTTTTCGTCTTTACAAGGCGCCATCCCCTCTTTATTTTCACGTTAATGGCAGAGAGGATTTATGTAACTTGAAAGTTTCGAAATAATTTCCAATTAAATACTGGACGAAAAGCAAAAAAAACATCACGCACAACGTTTTCAAAGAGACTGGAACACATACAAGTACTGCTCAGGCCGATCAAGGTCATGCACATCACCGTTTCCTCGCAGAGAGCTTGAAGCGAATTGGGCTCAATGTGAAGAGAGCGGTAACTTTTTTCTCTCGTGTAAAACTCTCGGCTCTGAGCGCTCAGGCCACTGCTCGAAGAAACAAGGCCTACGAGTCAATGTGTGATCGCACGTAAAGATCGGCAGAAGGAGCAGAACCGGGCAACAAGGCTGCATGGGGTGTATTTCTGCATGTCGTTCTAGGAGTATCATCTAAGAAATTAAAGAAATAATGTTATGTTTAATATAGCAATATAAGTACAGGCAAGTGAGGTAAGTAAACAAATTTAATTTAACAAACTAATATGAGACACTCGTATGTGCTCGTTAGAAATAACTGAAATAAGGCTTGTGGTCCCGTAATACTCGTGTTTCACGCCATGAATAGCGGATTATACGACCGTCCAGCACACACCTGCCAGCTAATTTTGCGGATTCGGAGTTAGGGCTTCCGTGAATGGCAATGAGTCGCACTGCTCTGCAGATACACGCCTATAATTTCAACGATTATGATTTGATGCCTTCTTTTGGACACAGCAGAAGTTAGGCACCACTGTTTAGCATTCCACTTACACCGCTACGACTGTTCTGTGGTTGAGTTACAGATATTTGGGTCCCATTCACCGCTGTCTTAACAAAACAGCGCGTAAGTTGTCTCAGATTATTTAGTTCCATTAGTTCGCTGCTCCCTTTTTGCTTGTTCATTTTACGTCGTGTTCCCTAGTTCCACGTTTGCTGCCAGTACTGAACAAAAATTGCAAACATAATAAACCTTAAAATTGCTCAGAAATGTTGACCTTTTTTGTGTATGTGTACCAGGTCAACAATGTGGACAATGAGCAAACCGGCAGTTAGTGCGCTAGTGCGCTCCTAGATCAGAATACATGGCCGTTTTTGCATTTCGCCCGCATCAGAATAGAGCCGCCGCGGCCAGGGCTGAATCCACGCGACCTCGTTCCCCGTAGCTCTACGTACGCCATAGAGAATGAGCCGCGGCTGTGAGTAAAACTGAAGTAAAAGCTTTACTGCACCGGCGAGGTGAACAGGCCGACTTCTGCAAGGACCGTCCCGTCAAGAAACGCAATCTGTACCCCTGAGCATTTCGTACTTCCCAAGAGCAAATCGAGTGTTCTCGAGGCCCACACAGTAATACATACTCAACCAAGCGACAAAGTTGAGCAGAGACTTACTCAGCCAAGCGGTCACGAATTTGTGTTCTTGCACATCCCCGGTCGTTCCGAAACGTTACGCCTGAATGGCTGCTCGGCAACCCTTCTCTGGGCGCGCCCGCATTGACGATTAATTACCTATCATTTCGCGCTCCAAATAAAAACTATCATGCAACGAATAGAGCGAATAAGTTCACCGTTAGTCGACCGCTCCCATACCTCGCTGGCGGCGATCCGCCATTTTTCACTGTCAAAAAAAGCCTACACGCAGTTCAAAAGACTGCTTTCACGAGTGAGAGCGGAAGGGGAAGGGATCATGGCAGCATATTCCTCCTCTCGCCGGAACGTACAATGGAAAAAGGGCGGACTCTCTGCCAGCTTGTGTTATCCAAGCGGCTGAAAATCGAATAGTGTATCGCAGTATGAGAGCATTCTGATCTCGTTCCATTCTGATCTCGAGCATTCTGATCTCGTACTGCAAGTATTCTAAAAGGCTTAACCCATGTTATCTCTTGCATTGCATGCTGTTGTCAATTCCTACAAACTGCGATCTGATCTACTGTGTCCTGGCTTCGCGATGAATGTTGTGGTTGCGCGTGATGGTGTAGGAACTGTTGATTCAAAACTAGTGTGTGGTGCATGCATTGGTTTAATGTTGTGAGCGTTATGTTCCCGATGTACCATTCAATTATTTTTGTTTATTTGTACCTCTCACCCTATTGCATGAAAAGTCGAAATGTTTGTAATGTCATGTTATTTTGACAGTAACTAGTATCTTTTTGTATTAATTCGCATTGCCTGGTCCTAGGACGACTGTTTGACCGAACTTTGTTATGCTATTTTCGCTTTGTGTACACTGTGCAAGGGGGCCGGGGTCATTGTCAGGTGCTCTGTCGCATTTAGCCTCAGCCCCTCTCGGACTTTATCTGAGGAAACAATAAAGAAAAGAATGATTCGTGGTAGTATCTGTTTTAAAGGCTCTTTAATATTTTGAAAATGTGGTATCTCGAAGCTCTGGGCCAAGTCGATAAAAATTCCGTACAGTGGGTGCAATTCAACACTGAGATGACCAGTAAACATAAGGTTCAGTTGCTAAGGCTGGTCGTGTCAGAAGTTGTGGCATGAAGACCTCAAGGCATAGCTTATTTAAGAAGATGCTTTTTGCAGTGTATCTGAAGTAGATCTTATTGTGAGTTCTGTCATCAACATTAAAAATCTAGGTTAAGCACTTTTCAAGCTGAAAATGACTTCTGCACTGGAGACTGCATGCATAACTCAACAGAAGACTGAAACGCAAGCATCCAATTCACGCTGCGAAAGAGCGAAAAATTAGCAGTTTAGTACCAGCTAGACTAAATTTACACGGCAGTATTAACATTAACGCGGAACACTCCCTTCCACCATGCAGCGCAGCACGTAATAGATAGTAAAATGATAGATATCTGAATGCGGTGCCATTGTTCACGGCGTAACAGAATTTTAGGTGTTTAATCTTCATCGCAAAATCCCATCAAGAAGCTTCGTTTCTTTATGGCTGCGTCCGTTATTTAGTACCAAAGCAACAATGTTTTTCTCAGGCAAATTTGGTACGCGACACGTACTGCGTGCCAGCGACAGCATTATCTCATATAAGGCTCGCCACTAGCTGCGGCGACTGTCGTAGCTATTTAAAATTAATGTTCGTCTTTCGACACAGTCACAAATGAGGCAATTAATATGCGAAATGGTGCAGTTATCAAATGCCGCGAACGGCTGCTTGCGCGCCCAAGCTCTGCCGGCTCTCGACCGCCCATATCAAAGTGACAGTCACGATCAGGCCAGACGTTGAATAAGGTTACTTTACCAAGATGGTTGCTCAACTATCGATACGCGTCTCGTTTGAAAGCTTCTTTCGTGCGTTTTCTAACTGCCAGCTGTCTACACTCAGTGGAGAGACATTCGGCGCACTCCGTAGGGGAACTCGAGAAAGAATGCAACGACCGCTGAATTATGGCGTAGTATGTAGTATTTGAACACTCAGCTTTCTCTTGCACCAAAAGAAAACGTTAGGCAGGTTGGGCTGAGCCATAAGGGGCACGTATACCGGGCAGAGGGTGCTCTCGCGAATTTACCATCTGCAGTCACGTGACCTTAGTCGGAATGGGAGTAACTTCAAGGGAGAAGGTATGGAACAGCGGGCGGTGAATGTGGAGGTGGCTGTGGAGGTTGCAAAGGACGGGCAGGATTAGCCTTTCATTATGATGTCGGCCACTGATCCGCATGTGATTCACACTTTAAGCGAAATGTATCTCCTACTATTGCCCCAGATGAACTCTGTGTTGTACAAAATTCAAAAACAGCCTTGCTACCGCGTGCCTCTCACTTCGTGAACTTTCAGGGAACACGCTGTTCAGTGGCACATATCTCCTCCTAAATCTCTCAGCAATGTCTCGCGGTCTTCGCGAAAACATGGACACCATAGGATAAAACGCCGTACATCACCATAACGCGATAACTGACCGTACAGGTCACGGTATGGTACGGCTATCGCGACCACTTCTTCGAGCCTAATAGTGGCAAATAATCTGGGAATTATTCCTTAGTAAGCAGCTCCACTCCCTGAGTTTTTGAGAGTGCTTTATGCACCAAATGCACATCGTATTCACTGAAGAAAAAATGACGCCTTGTACTGAACACGTCGCCGTACAGATACCCACAGATCCGCATCTTTTAAACCTCGGTACACGCCCACATTAATCACCGACCTGCGTGCCTGTACAGCGTGCGCATGCCTGACGCACGCGTCTGTCGTCTCCTCTGTATAAGATGACCCTGCTCGTTCAGTACACAGCTTATAAACATGATGCGCCGCGGCTGGCTGCCTCAGCGCACGATTTATGCGGTATAACATTCCCCGCAGTGTCGACGGACATGCTCCTCGCAGTCTTCGCTACAGTCCACGTGGCGAGTGCTGCAGCGCCTAAACTGTTACATCTCGGATGCATTTTGGCTCAGTGAAGAAAGAAAAACACTTTCCTTGACAGGACAAGAAAAACAACTGAAAGGGAGGAAATTCAGGCTTTTCATAACGGCCAGAATAAGGAAGAACGCACGTACCTCGCGGTCGCATGAATAAATTGCGTTTTTAGAAGGTATTTCTGTGCGTGCGTGCGTGCGCTTCTAACCACGCACAAACTAGCCCGTCAGAATGCATTCAATGACGAAAACCGCGGAGCAGTGAGCGGATACTAAGAAGCTTGAAATGGGGCCGATCCAACAGTGCTGTACTACACACGAAAATCTTAGAAGGAAAATTCGTTCAGCTCTTCATCTTTATTAGTAGTGCGAAGAGTGCACGTGTTAGATAGAGGAAGAAAAATAGAGATTCTTACCGGAGAGACCTCGAGCACAGTAAACGCTTAATAAAACTCGATTATATTGGAAAACAAAGCAAAGAATCATTCACCTCTCATCATTCAATGTCACCCCCCCCCCCCCCCCCCCCGAAAAAAAAAAAGGGTCACTCTAGATGTGCAGCCGCTGTACAGGCTGTGTTATATTCTGTCAACAAAATATTGTGTCCTTACGCACTGAGTGTCGTCTCTTGCAAATGACCAAACTCACTAAATTGCGCTTTGTCCTATACTGCTTTCTATCCTACATGCAAGAGAAAAACGGTATCCGAAATCGTCTTCCTAACTTACTGAACAGTTTGGTTTGGCTTTGACCCCATTTATTTTCAACAATCTGGTCTTATTTTCTGTTGCGTGTTGTGAAGGTGGCTACTGGTCTGCAGTCCGAAGGCGTTTTTTTTTTTCGTTGGGGGCCGGGGCTCTCACGCTGCTATAAGGAGGCAGCGAGTACTTCTTCAAAGACGATCAGTGATGAAGTTGCGCGCTGAGGTGCTCGAATGACGAGATGTAGCAGCCTGTTGCGCGATATCGTCCTATCTCCCCTCTTGTGCGCCCCCTACTTCCCAAGTTCATCCATGAATGACTCCATCCCCACGTATAAACCTACAAAGCGAAAATGTTTGGTTTGGTTTGGTTTGGTTTGGTTTATGGGGGTTTAATGTCCCAAAGAAACTCAGGCTATGAGGGACGCCGTAGTGAAGGGCTCCGGAAATGTCGACGACCTGGGGTTCTTTAACGTGCACTGACATCGCACAGAGCACGGGCCTCTGGAATTTCGCCTTCACCGAAATTCGAATGTGTGTCCGAATGCAACCAGCCGACGCTCTCCCGGCACAGGAGAGGCCGCAATGGGAATTCATTTATTGGGTTTTTACTCACAGCTTAACAAATCGACGCTAGAAGTATTAGCACCGAGGCAAAGCCATATTCAAACCGTCTGCATGGTGTCGCGTTGCATAAGCAAAGGCGCAGCGCACCGCGTGTAGCGGACTGTTCGGGACGTGCGCGTCCCATGTTCTGGCGCCGTATGTATACCGTCTCTCGTCGTTGAATATTTGTCTAACGAAAGAACGGCGACCGGCAGCACGCTGCGCGTTTGCTTTGCCCCAAGGCCGACCGCACGGCGGTACGCGTGTCGTATACACGGAGCGTTCACGTCGACTCGCGTATTCGTTCGCGCCTCTTTTGTACGCGCTGCCACTCGGAACTGGCTCCGCATGGCTATGCGTCGCTGTGTACGGGACCACGTAGACACGCGTGCGCAGACTAGCACATACACAACAGCTTGCGCACACGCACACGCACGCACGCACGCACGCAGAGCGCGAAGGCAGCGAACAAAAAAAATTAGAAAGGAGCCCTACCGTCCGCGTGAGAAAAGAAATTGGCTGCTTTCCAGCAGGTGCGACGGCGGAATTCTCCAACGAGCATTTGACATTGGCGAGCTGTGGATTGAAGAGCTCAGATTGGAAAGGGTGTACGAGAGAGGAACGAAGAACAAAGGGAATGACGACGTACGTGTTAGCATGGCGCCTATTTTCTTCGTCGTGTTTCCCAGAAGACACGAAGGAAGTACTGTCATTTGATATAGACGACGTTCCATCCGCTATATTACAGCCTTCTAATCAGCTGGCATGTTCCTGGTATGATATCATCGCGAAGTAGCTCGCACGATGCAATTATGCTGTCTGAAGAATGTATTCAGTCGGCGGCATCGGTGCTCTCAGGTGGGATAATTGCTGAGCGAGTGCTCGGTTGAAAGTGTGCGATTCGTGACACGGGATACGCGTGCTAAGGGATATAGGTCGACGGCGTCTAACCGGCTCACCGTAGGCACCGGTATTATACTGCCCACGAGCAACAATAAGGAAAAAAAGAGTGTTATGTATTTTTATTTCTCATTCCCTTTCCCTTGCTTTGTTGTGTGCTAAAATTAGCCGCGTTCTCAGATACAGAATGACGAGGTCTTTGTAGTTACTATACAGGGTGTCTGGATATTCGTTTTTTTCTTCGCATTCTTTCACTGTGGAAACGAATGAGCGCACAAGATTTCAATTAAGACCGCAATAATGGAAGCTGTGTCTGCAACCAATTCTATGCGAGGCTATGCACTGTCAACAAGAATACGTTACAAGACTCGACTGACTTAAGCACACCTCTGATGGCGGATAGGCGACGCAACATCAGATACACTCAGTGCATCTTCGAAGAACCAATTTTATGTTTCCGTTAAAGCACGCTAACCGTCTGTCATCACATCGTGGTATCGTTTCCAAGGGTCACGATATTATGCATGTCACAGCCACGTGTGACAGCTTCCGAATCTTATCTGACGTAACACCTTTATTCTGAGCGTGGTCCAGCAGTATAAAGGACAATGAGGTTGGAGATGTGGTTGTGATGAACAAACGAGAGAGTCTTGCACAAAATATTTACATGATGGCCAGGTTATAAGTCAAAATGAGAAGAGAGAGATGAGGAAGGCAAGAGAGCCTCGAGAGGACTGGGCGGTGACCAGGGTCAACTTGCAGCGTCGTTTCTTGGAAGGTCACCTGCATCCTAGGAGGTCATTATCTTCTGTCTGCAGTGCCGCCGTGGGAAACGATTGTTTCCCTCTCTCCTCCCCTGCCGTCCCCCTCGCCAGTACAAGTCAAATCCCCGTCGCCGTCTGACCGTCGCAGTCGAATGTGCTTGCAGGCTAGGTGAGCAAGGACCCCTTCCTTCCTGCAACAAAAGCGAAGACCCTGCCGCCGCCTCTGTCTGGAGTTGACGTCGCGGCTATGACGGCTTTGTTGTCAGCCCTCTGGTCTCCCGTGCACTGGCCGGCATTACTCGACGGAAACGCCGTCTTGCCAGCAGTCCTGGCACAATGCATAACCGCACCACTCACTCCTCAATGCTCCCTTCAGTAAAACATTACATGGCAGCAAAAACGATGTGTTTTCTGTTTTGAAGCGCGTCCGTTTCAACGGATGCGCAACTTTTGGCTCTCATTCGTCACCGATCACGCTAAACATAGCGTTTTTGCAAATTACGTATTGCAAGAAGTGCTAAATGCCACGGACTTTGAACTCAACGAAAACTACGTTTTACGCAGGTTATGACTGTAAGAACTGTTCCTTTTTTTATGTGTGTCAGGGGCGAGGACTGAAGAGGACATCAGCTACGCACAATGCTCAATGTTATTTTTTTGTGTGAAGTCGAAATAACGCAATAATATTATATCACTGGTAATCCTAAAAAATTACCTGTCTTGTGTGGCGGTGGCTAAACGACAAGGAGAAATCTCTCTCAGGTTGCTGGAAAGCAAACTGAGGTTAGGATGAATGCTTGGATACTTCGAACGCGGCAGAAATGCGTACTCGGTGACCCACAGGTGGGAATTGCGAAGAGTATTGCTGCTCGTTAACTTTTTGTTGTTATTTCTTGTGTTGTTGACAGAGTTTCGTGGATTACTGCAGGAAGAGCGAAGTGTCAAGAACGCGAGTGCGGAGGATGACGACTGCCATGTTGCCATCGATATTATCATCCTCCGTTATGTCGCCTCACTTTCTTAGGCCCCCTGTGCATACTTGTCAAAAAATGGCTGGGTTTTAACGTAGTTAAACCGAGTAGGCGTGCGAAAGCATTGATTGGCTCATGGTTTTGCGTTGCTCGGCCTTCGGCACGTCTGGCGACAATATTAGACTCAGGTTAAGTTCTGATCGAGATTAAGCTCATCTGATCTGTTCGCGCCGCAGATGGAAGTTGATGAACACGACGATGCGCAATGCAGAGCGCGAGAGTGCGTTGTAGTTTAACACGGTGCATGTTCGGCTGCGGCGATGGCATTGCCGCAGCCTTCGTGCACTGGCCTTCGTGCATTGACCAGCGAAGCTGATCTGTTGCCACCCCCGCGGGTTCGGATCCCAGTCGCTGCATTATTTATTTATTGGTTTGCTTTGGTTTACGGAAGTTTAACGTCGCAAGGCGACTCAGGCTATGAGGGACGCCGTAGTGAAGGGCTCCGGAAATTTCGACCACCTGGGGTTCTTTAACGTGCACTGACATCGCACAGTACACAGGCCTCTAGAATTTCGCCTCCATCGAAATTCGGCCGCCGCAGCCGGGATCAAACCCGCGTCTTTTGGGCCAGCAGCCGAGAGCCGTAACCACTGAGCCACCACGGCGGGGCATTTCTTTATTTATTCTCTTGGCATAACTCACAAACATCTCAAGACATTGCTCGAGGATCTCCGATCGGGATAGTGGTTTCGCACTAATATGCATCCCCTGAGCGCTTTTACGAGGGCCGATCATGCACCGTTTATTGGCGACTTTTCTTTGCTGGACGCATCAACAGAACAGTCCCCTCTCAGTTTTGCTTTTACGCGGTGCTGCAGTGTGTGTGTGTGTGTGTGTGTGTGTGTGTGTGTGTGTGTGTGTGTGTGTGTGTGCGTGCGTGCGTGCGTGTGTGTGTGTGTGTGTGTGTGTGTGCGTGTGTGTGTGTGTGTGTGTGTTGCGTGCGTGCGTGTGTGCGTGTGTGTGCGTGTGTGTGCGTGTGTGTGTGTGTGTGTGTGTGTGTGTGTGTGTGTGTGTGTGTGTGTGTGTGTGTGTGTGTGTGTGTGTGTGTGTGTGTGTGTGTGTGTGTGTGTGTGTGTGTGTGTGTGTGTGTGTGTGTGTGTGTGTGTGTGTGTGTGTGTGTGTGTGTGTGTGTGTGTGTGTGTACATATTACAGAGTGTAGCCGGCGGCAGATGTTGCTGCACGTCAATCGACCTCTGATGGCAGCAGAAGCCAGTCAGGAAGCAGTGTATTACAAGCAACACCTCAGCTGTTGATGGATCGCTTACTGCTATTTATTCCCCTTTGTTCTTTATTTCTTCCTTTTTCTTCGTCCCATGAACGGAGAAGAAAGAACCTCTCACTCATCACCTCCGCGTTGTGTACGAAACGCCAAAAAGCCAACAATAAAAACGCTTACGCGCCGCTCAAAAACTAGCCTCTTCCTTCTTACCCTCTTCTGAAAAAAAAAAAATGCGCTAAGGCAATCGCCCGCCGAGAACACAGCCCTCACTCAATCACAGACCTGTTTACCGCGGACGGTGGATGCAAGGAGAGTGAGTCACCCCCAGATGGCGGCGCCGGCAACGATGGAGACATGGAAGGAGGGCATAAAATACGCGATGGCTGGGAGCGAGGAAACGAAACTCTATGCCGCTGCTTCGCCCCGCACCGCCGAGTCAAGGTTCTGTAGGCTGCGAGTACACTTTATATGCATCGACGTGTCGATACACATGCCTCTGGTGGTGGTGCCATACAGATGGTAGTGGATAGGTAAACGTGTCGAGATTTGGCAGGCGCGCAATGCCGCGCTTCGAAGACATACAAGCTCATTACGTGAGCAGCGTTACCATTAATACTTACGCGCTAATAAAAGCACGCGAGGATATCGCGCTTTCTAAGCACGTTCATTTCATGTTTATGCCTGAATAAGTGAACGTCAAATGGTGCCGGGAGAAAAATGAGAAACACATTCAGCTCCCAGCGCGCAAAGCCTTCGATCCGCGCGCACGCCGGCACCATACACTATAGGTACCGTAGCTTCCGGACTACTGTCCGCACCTGTGTGTAGACTGCAGGGCTTGCAATGTTGCCTGAGAAAAAAAAAATCTTTTACTAGATTATCCTCATTTTGTACGTAGTCCGTAGGGCCCGCCTGTAGGAACGGCGTTAGCTTATAGCGCCCTGCGACGCTATAAAGCGCCGGCGCTGAGATCGGCGTTACAGCGCGCGCTAGAAGAAAATAAAGATGGACAGCGCGTGCTCCGGGCGCACGCCCGGCACGGGCAGTTCGGTACTAGAAGCCTGCCATGCTGGTCGTCTCTCTCTGGTGCTCCGCTGCCATCCCGCCAAATCCTCAACAGTGGTGACCCGGCGAACCGTGCCTTCTATCGCAGCGGCGTCTAGCATGGCGTGCTGGCAGCATCCAAGTTTCGACCCGCCGCTCCCAGCTTTCCGGCCTGCAGGCGTCGGCGGGTGGTTCGCCCAACTAGAGGCTGCGATGTACCTGAACAGCATCACCATCCAGCCGTTTAAACACGCAGTCCTTTGCGACATCCTCCCGCCTGACCTCTAAGAAGGACACAGAGCGGTGAACGCTCTTCTTTTCGAAGGCATCACGGCCGTTTTTCTACACGCACATGCTTCACTATTTTCTTATTATACATGCATAATAGCAGCCAGGTGCCTGTGATCAATCACGTGCGCTATATTCACTTCAAGGACAAGTTGGACTAACAGTACTGTTTGACATCAAGGTGGCAGTAAACAACAGTAAATGCGGCATAAAACCAATGAACTGCGCGATAGCGACAGAAGCACTGTGAAAGTTTGACCACAACGAAAAAACTATGCTGTGTGATAGTGAGAATCCAGTGGACTGGGCATGTTTTGATGACCAATATTGAAAATCCGCACCTGTATAGATAGTCAGAAAAGGACAGAATGTTAATTTTTAAACATGTTTACTCCGGGAATTGTATGCCGGAAATCGAGGTACATTAAGAAGCTTATTGGATGGCATTGTGGAGAAATGAATGGACATGAATGCGATAATGGTACTCTGCGCCATAATGAGGCTTCCATCGCGGTCCAAGCATATCAGCTGCATGCTTTTTGTGTGTGTGTGAGTTCAATCCGCCCAGACAGACAACACCGCATGGCACCGTCTTTTACACAGTATGAATAACTTTCTTGCCGTAAGAAAGGAATAGTTGTGAATAGTAAACGAAATAACTGCTGTTTCCGCGTACGATGCCTTTGTTGCCCTTAACTCTGCGTACTTGCCTTAGCACCGAAAGGAATATGCGGAAGAAAGCGATAAACTGCCGCTTTTGCGCTGCCATTAATTTTAAACTTACAAGCATACGCAAAAAGTCATGCTTCTCTGAGCTTTTTCTTGTTTTTTTTTTTGTTGTGTGCACGATTGGTGCGGTTAGTAACAATGCTCTGCCAGTTAACGTAGAACAAAATAGAGAGCAAGTTGAAAAAATATAACAAAAGGGCTTCTGTCATTACCGAAAAGAAAAGGAACTAATACGCCGCAGTTCATGTGAACTAATGGGAAACATGGGCCACAAAACTGCTCCGAAGACATATTTTTTTAGGCCTTGACCCCCAGGGCGTTTTTCTGTTGCTATGATTCGCATGGTGGTGACAATTTTCACATCCTAGAGGGTGCGCCTCAGTTTCTCCAATATGGTGGCGCTACGGAGGACTTCCTCCGTGGACACTCTAGGCAGAATTGCGCTTGTCTTAAAACTTCCCGATGAACTTGCGCTTGTTTATCGATGTTGACACTCTAGTGTGACCCAACAGACTTTTCTCGACGGTATCATGGAACAAACCCTTAATGAAATGAGCTTTCAGTCTCCGTTTATATTTTGTAAAGGTTTCGTTACCTCAAAGGTTTTTCAATGTTAATTCAACACTCGTTGAATTTAGTCGGTAAATCTCAATTAAATTTTCGTTCAGTAATTCAGAACGAGTTATTTGTTGAGTGCATGTTGTTGAGATTCAGTTGTGAAGGCTGTGTTGTAGCTAAGCCCAACCACCCACAGATTTTCTGTCTAACACCTTACGACTGCCGCTTTATACATATCAGCATCCATCTGTTCGAACCACTTCTTAACTTCTCTTATTTCTATTTCACCGCCTGTTTGCAGGAGGTATTCAGAGGCCTGCAGTGGGAACAGTTGGGAATAAGAGAAAGTATATAACAGCTGTATCTTACCGGTGCTCACCTATGGGGCGGAAACAAGGAAGCAAACGAAAAGGTTCAACTTAAATTGAGCACAACACAGCGAGCTACGGAAAGGAAAATGATAGGCGTAACGTTAAGAGACAGAGAGGGCAGAGTGCGTGAGGGAACAAAAGCGGGTTAATGAGATCCTAGCAAAAAATCGAGAACAACGGCCTTGGGCAGGGCATGTAATGCGAAGGCAAGATAACCGATGGTCGTTAAGAGTAACGGGCTAGATACCAAGACAAGTCAAGCGTAGCAAAGGCCGGCTTAAAGTTGAGTGGATGGATGAGATTTTAAGACGATAGCGCGGCCGCAGCTGCCAGAGTACGGGGTTAATTGGAGAGATACGGAAGAGTCCTTTGTCCTGCAGTGGGCGTAGTCAGGCTGATCATGATTTCTCTCGTGTATATGTTCCGTTGGCCACTTTCAACAGTTGTCATGAACTCCAGTCGCTAAACCACGCCGGATCACTACTGAGGCAGACGAAAAAAAAAGAGACTGGTTTCTTAAACGTTGCTACAAGGCGAAAAAAAAACAGAACGGACAAAGGTCTCACCGAGACTCGGATCGCTGGATTCAAAGTCCAGAGTGCTCAGCTTTATATCATGAGACCTCTCTTTCCGACGCCGGGAATCGAACCCGGACCTCCTGGGTGAAAGCCAGGTATCCTAGCCACTAGACCACGCCGGACCGCGTGCGGAACAGCGCACCACACAAAAAACTGGCTTCCTAAATGTTACTACCAAGAAAAAAATCAAACATGGACGAAGGTCTCACCGAGACACGAACTCGGACCGCTGGATTCAATGTCCAGAGTGTTCACCATTACCCCGTATGACCTCTCTTTCTGACGCCGGGAATCGAACCCGGGCCTCCTGGGTGAAAGCCAGGTATCCTAGCCACTAGACCACGCAGGACCACGTGCGGAACAGCGCACCACACAAAAAAATTGCTTCCTAAACGTTACTACCAAGAAAAAGATCAAACATGGACGAAGGTCTCACCGAGACACGAACTCGGATCTCTGGATTCAAGGTCCAGAGTGTTCACCATTACCCCGTATGACCTCTCTTTACGACGCCGGGAATAGAACCCGGGTCTCCTGGGTGAAAGCCCGGAATCCTTTTCTGCAATTTTCTGCAAGCGCGTGTGCGTCACTTTAAATTTTTGTGCAGGTTCACTATCGCTGCAGCTGAGCAGAGGCTTGTGTTCGCAGATGCGTTACAGAAGTGGGCGCATGCTGATTTTACATTATCCACTGAAATATAGTGGTCTGTGCAAAACCGCCATGTATTAAGTACACTCCTATAAGCAGCAATAAATCCGCGCATTAATCATTGGGAGCTCGATAACATTAAGTAATTTGAAGTCATTCCAATTCGGATAGATATCTACAGCGAAAATTGTTCGTAGTTTGTGTCAGAAGGGAGCTGCGTTCGTAAAAAAACAAAAAGACATGAGGTGCAGTGATTCTGGAAAGTGACAGAAGGCGCAGTCTACCGACCAAGGCACATAAAAACTCTTGTTCACTATCCACGTTTTGACAGGCAGCACCTCTACATGAAACGTGAAGAAAATATATTTGATCGCAATGTTTACACGGTACTTTATACGGCATTTGAGCACGTCAGATTTCAGATGAGATCCTGTCCGGGTCCGGTACAGTGGGACTGGAGAAACTATGTCAGTGGTGCCTCAGTAAAAAGTTTTCCTATTCACTTTTTTTCAGTATTTCGGGAGGGATGCGTTCTTCGAAGAAGCGTACCGCCTGCTGTAGCTCCCAGTAAAATCTAAGGACCCATGCATTTGTGTCTCCTTGTACAGTTTTGAGTCATTCTTCCAAATATGCACCTCCTGGTTTTAAAAAATACAGCCTTATTCGTGAGCTTGCGTCTATCCGCAAAAAGAAGCAACTCTGGTTTGACCTCAACGTTCACTAGTCCAAGGCCTCCCTTCGTCATACTCAGAAACAGGTTACTGCGCCTCATCTGTTCAAAGCGTGACTCCCAGATAAATATCGCACAAAGATGGTTAACTCTATTAACGTGATCTTGCATGCATAGCAACACTTGTGCCGGGTACCAGACAGTTGGAAAAAAACACTGAGTTGCACACAAACGCTCTGTTCACCAGTAAGATGGCCCTTCTGTGCCACTGGTGCACTTTCGCCGCAAGGCTATTCAGAAGAATAGAGCTGTGTCCCGCTTGCAGGCGCTGTCTTCAAGTACACACCGAGGTAGCTGCTGACTTGGTCTGACCAGGGAATGTCTAAGAAGCACGATGGTTTCGAGTCCCAGACGCCCAACCACACACTCGCACACTTTTTCAGATTCATTTTTGCATCAGAAACCTTGCAGTGAAGTCAGTAGCATGCTGAACACACCGACAAGCTTCCTCTCGAGATTCACACACAAGGATGAGGCCGTCCACATAGGTGTGCACCTTCAGTGCATGATCCCTGAAGCTGTATCCGCTCATTCCATTGTCATTCAGAATAGTTTGGCGCAGGGGTTCTATGTACAGCGCGAGCAGCGCCGGCGACAAAGGGCAGCCGTGCCTGACCAATTTGTTGAGCAATATAGCCGGTGAGGTCTCTCCGTTGATTACGAGGCGTGCGGTTACTTGTTTGTAGCAGATCTCGGCGTATTTCAAGAGACGGTCACCGACGTTGCAACTCTAAAGTTCGAAGAGGAAAGAATGCTCTTCTCTATCAAACACCATGCTGAGATCTACTTGAATAACAGCAGCGGATGATCCGTTGACGTCTACTCACAGAGAATACGCATGGCGTGCAGGTGCTCACATATTCACCGTCCGTTGGTGCCGTATCTCTGGTGTCTACCCACAACTGATCAAAGAGCAATGCCAAGCCTTTTTGCGATAAGATTGGCGAAGCTTTTGTAGTCAGTAAAGAGGCAAATAGGCCGAAAATCACTGGAAGTCGACACTGCATTTATGTATTTCTTGAGTAATAGGACTTTGAGGCCCTGTAGCATAGAAGGCGGTAACAGGCCTCGCTTCAAAACGTCCTCATATACATCCGGAAGAACTGGCACTAATTCGAAACTTATTTCTTAAATTATGCTGTTCCGAGTCTGTCTATCTCTGGAGCTTTTCTAGGGCCTGAGTTTACGTATAGCCCATTCTATTTCACTTTCCGGGATCTGTTTGTCTGCTTTCTCCTTAACTTCGTTGCTTATCTTAGCCAGCATTGCTGCGTTTTTGGAGACAATTTCCTGGTCGCGCGCCTCGTTTTCTTTATCAACAAGGTTTGATACGCTTGTATGAAAGCATTAACAATGTCAGTTTGCTTCGTAAAGACGCTGTTGCAGTCTTGCAACGCCCCTGTTCTGTTCCTTTCTCCCCATTGTCTTCATTTTGTTTTGAATATATAGGTGGTTCTTCGTCTCGCTGCTGAAGATCTGATCTACACCGTATCGTAGTACCCTGTTGCTCCTTTTCCATGACTGAAAACAGCTGGCCTTTGCACTCTTTTATTTATTCAGCAAATGACTCCCGATCTTAGTTTTCCACTTTAATAAGGCTCCGAAGCGTACGCATCAGCGCTAGCTTTTCTTTCTTTTTGTTTGTCGGATTTTCCTCACCTTTCGGGAACAAAAATACCTTGCACTCTTCTTTTGCCTCTTCCCATGCCACCGCGTTTATGCTTCTGTTTATCCTTTTGTTTTCGATGATCGGCTGAATATTCGTGCAGCCTTCTTCATCTAGAAGGTTTCCATTAAGCTTCCATAAATGCCATGGCTTCAGTTTTTTTTTCTCTTTTAAGTCAAAAACTGCTGTGACAAACCCATGATTCGAAAACGCGACGGGCGTCATGGTGCAGCGTACATCATACGATGACAGTTCTCTAGACACGTAGTTCTCTGTTGTATGGGACCCTCATTGTAAAAAAGATATTATGCAACTTGACAAGGTTCAAAGAAAAGCAGTTAGATTTATTTTTGGAAAATATAAACGTTTAGACTCCCCTTCTAATTTAATGGTAGAGAGAGGGTGTGGTAGATGGTCCTTGGCGATCACAAAATCAACAAGGGAGGGGAAAACCTCAGGTTGCTTGAGCCAACGTTTCGACAAGAGGACTTGTCTTCGTCTGGGCAAAGCGTTCATCATTGGCAGGGATTAAATAGGGCCTTCGCTCCGAGGAGGAAGGCCCCGGTTGGAGGAAGGAAAGTGGTGTGAGAGGGGATGCGTGTCAGGAAGGGGAGGGAGGTGAATCTTGATTCGTTAAGCTGCTATAGTGGAAAAACTTATATCCGGGTGGTGTGTAATGAACAAAGGCTTTGAAGGGGCTGCGACGCGGGGGAGGCGTTGGGTGGACCTGTAAAACTCAGATAAGAGGATTAGTCAGCGTGGCACAGGGAAATGAGAACAAGGCAAACAAAATAGGCTGGCACTGGAAGGAGAAAGAAAGCTCAATAATATCCCTACATTAGCAGCGCGAAGGCAAGTTAGCCGTCTTGCATTTCTTTATAACGGTCTTTCCGGAAAGATCAAGTTACCCATACCAGAATCTGTTAAACATGCTAGTACAAGGACAACGCGGCATAATCACGAACAATCCTTAGCCCCAATCTTCGCTCGCACTAACACATTTAAATATAGTTTTTCCCCCGCACGATCGCTGAATGGAAATCTTTACCACGCAACATTTTTAAAAGCAAAGATCTTGTGAAAGGACTAGAAAGCCATATTTTGCATACTTAACATATCCTGTTTTCCTTCCAAAAGAGTTATTTGTCATGCATTTCGCATTCTTATCATACATGAGATGTGTTGTTGCCATTTATTACCCAATATTAGTTTCATCATATAGTTGTTATTTTAAGAAATGTGTTGTTTCCCATGTGTTCTTTCTCACATTGCATAATGCCACGTTTCCACAAGCAGCCACTAGGCGGCTGCTCTTCGCAAGTCGCGTGCACCGCCGAGTGAAAAGAAGAAGAAGATCGGTTCCGGCCTCCTCTGGGTGCTCTTGGCTTGTTCTCCGGTGCCGTCCACGTCAACCATTAAAGCCTTTCGGTTACGAGCCCCAACGGCTACGTAACACTGCTGCTGCATAACTCAGAGGGCGTGGCTCGGGCAGCAACTGAGGCGGTGCACGCGACTTGCGAAGAGCAGCCGCCTAGTGGCTGCTTGTGGAAACGTGGCATTATGTTCTTCTTGTTGTGTTCTAAATTTGTAGGCCCATCCTGCCTGGGCCAAAACATTGGCCTGCAGTATATGTAAATAAAAAATAATAAAAAACATGTCCAGCCTCGCGAGGCAATCCCATTTCCTATGTGAGCATCCTGGGTCTAGCGTTGACGCAAAACCTGTGGTGTCCTGCAAATCGCAGTCCCGAAAAAGCTTTCGAAGATCAACTAAGCTGTAATCTGACGGTCTTTCTTTGAGCAGTCCCTCGCAGTTAAAATCTCCTGCAAAAATAGCTGGACAAGGCGTACCCAGCTACTGCCTAAGGTTTGCAAAGAATATTAAACAAGGTTAGAAAAGAAAAGAAAGGAAACTAGCTTATACTGCTCGTTGCGAAAGAACATGTCGACGCTGCACACACGTCAGACACGGTCCCTGTCCCATTCCGGAAAAACAAGCAAGGCTTCATTCTTTTAAGTCAAAACTGCGCTGCCAGAGCTGTGGTAGTACCCAGGAGAGAAATGAAAATGGTTCCGAAAAAATCAATTCATGTTCTCTAACTGCACGCTTTACGGAAGCTTTGTTTCGTGCCTTCCTGTCTGTGCCTTCCTGTCGAAAAAGATTCATAAGTCATTATTTCTGTTGCATGCGATCAAGCTTACGCAGTTAAAAGTTGCAATTTTTAGGAACGCCATTATAAAAAAAATGATAGTCTCGACTTGCGTAGTTAGGCCAAATGCGAATTAGGTGCGCTAGCAGCTCGGTTTTCACTTCGGTTCCAATGTTCAGATCCAGTGTCCACGAATAGAAGTTCGGATAGCGATAATCGGTTAATGTCCATATATGCAGAACTGGTCATTCTGTACATTTATAGATCGCTTGGAGTCTGCTTGAGCAGCCTGCCACAAGACAGACAGACAGACACAGACAGACAGACAAGACGGACGGAAGGACGGACGAACAGACGGACGGACGGACGGACGGACGGACAAGCGGGTGGGCGGGGGGGGGGGGGGGGCAGACAAGCATACAGACAGACAGACGGACGCGAAGAATTTTTTGGAATCTAACACGCGGAGCGGAAAGCACATCTATAAAGTATCACGTCTTCGCAACAAGGAAGACATTGCACCCATAAGGGCGCGAGAACGTTGACAATGGCTTGCCCTGCCACGAATTCGCTTTCTCTCTCTCTCACCCTCTCCTCTTCACACACCCAGTACGGGTGGGGATCACGGTACGAACCAAGTGGCACTCCCAGATACTGAGTCGTCAAGTTTAACTATTGTGAACGAGGAAAGTGTTGATGTGTGACGTCCCACTCGCCATGCCAAAACCCAGCGGTTTTTTCTCAATCCTCTAGAACACGCTGACAACGCCGGTACGCGTACGACACATCGAAGCACATGTAAAACCATTTTCCCAATCGCTACTCCCAAGCAAAAAAGTCAAACGCGGTTGTAGCTTTCACCAAGACTAGAACTCCGATCGTTGGATGCGAAGGCCAGAGTGCTTTTCATTACACCTTACTTCCCACCGCCGAGAGTCGAACTCCGATCGCTGGATTCAAAGTCGAAGGTGCTCGTGCTTCATGCACCCTCGAAGGTTCGTGCTTTTATGTAGATGCCCGTCTGCGTTACGGAGCATTAATAGTTTGCCTGGTGCTTCGCGCCTTGTTTTTCTGCAGGGCAACCATCCTTATTATAACGCGTAGGAAGATGCGCTTTCCAAGCTCCTAAGGCTTCTCCCACTCTGCTCTCGGTCGCCGTGGTGACACTTCCGGCATTTTCAACAGCGCACATGATGAAGAATAATATGCGCCGGATGTGAGCAACCCGCAGCGGTCAAAAAACGGGTGTACGAGTAGCTGTCGAGATCGTCGCTCGTCGCCGTTGACAGGTCGACTACATGCGCACTCCCACGCTCCTACACGCTTCGCTGTTCACTCTTGTACGCGCGGGCAAGATCGCCGACGCGTTGCGCCACTCACTGACCGGTCACCGGAAGGATGAACTTCACTGCCGCAGTGTTTGCGTGCAACCCTGCCTGCTGAGGAGGAGGTGCGGATACTGTCAGTTGTGTCCGCTTATCTCGGCGCCAACACGAGCCTAGGCGCAGTGTTTACCACAGCCACGTGCAGGTTTCCGTTGTTTATCTAGGGGATCACCCGAGGTACCGTCTGTTGCAAAAGTCCACCGCGCAGTTCGAATGAACTGCGCGGTGGACTGTAAACTTTTCTAACAGACTGTACCTTTCTTCGAGGCTGCATTGTTCCTTGCTGACACTTTAGACTAAGCGTTGAAAAGTTTCTGTCCAACTATTGTTTTTCCTTCCGGGACGAGCACGCTTACTGTGAAACAGCGACAATGCAGCAAGTCACGTTAAAGTAAATCAACGAGATAAAAAGCGAATCAAAATGCAGCGTTCCAAGTACAAATATTTAACTCTTATTGGTAGGAATGACAGAAATTTCCAACTGCCCCATAAAGCAAAGGGTGTGGACGTATTCGCCTACCTGTGAAGTATGCGGCAAGAAGTTCGGCTTTGTAGTACTTGTTGCATTTTTGAGGCGAACGTTATCGGCAGGGATCCATATTTTTTTCACCACTGAAGCAACTCTTTAATGTATCTCAATCCTGTCCTCGCAGAGGTGAACTGCCGATTCATTTCATAAGCTGGCTCTTACGGCGCATACGGGCAGTTGAGAGTTGGCGTGCCTTTACCTCCAGCGACCACTTCCGTTCTCCCAAAGGCGAAACAGCGATTTTCTGTTCCTGGAGCTCAGAAAGCCTGTGACGCACGGCTACACGCCGAAGTCTGTCAACAATTCGAAGGTCTCCGACGGCGTGAAAACTTTCGTGAAGTTAAATCGTTATGTCAGAGCCTGAGTGCGATCATGCACAGAGCGGTGGGAAAAGAAGCAGGATCTCAAATCAACGCTTGGTGCCAGAAAACTCGCGTACCGCGACGTGGGACTTTGGCTCGCTCGCCTGGCAGCTCAAGGAGCACGGGTGATCAAATCACGCGCTTCGGTTGAGTGCGCATATTACCAAACGCGTATATGAGCGTTATAACGGCGGCAGGAACACATCGATGACGACGCTGACTGTGTTACGCTGTCGTAACGCAACTCTCGCCAGCGTGGGCGTCAGCCTTAGCGTTAGGCGCCGAAGATTTGAGCGCTGCACTCCCGCCATCGAGGCGGATGGATTTTACACCGGCGCGAGCACTGTGTACGGGACAAGCAGATGGCCCGATAGGGGAACGTATTACGCGCTGTTTTTGCGCTTTCTATCAGTACTTGTTTCCTGCCTGGCAGGGCGTGCGCGAGGCCCAGCCAGCCGGGGAACGCGTGGGCGCGCACCTTTCGGAGGGCTCTCCAAATGGCCGCGTGGGAGCCGCGGGGCCGCTGCTCGTGCGTCGCGGCGCAACCACTTCGCGCGCGACGGCGATAAAGAAGCCGCACTACACGAGCGGTCGCTGCAGGTGTTACGTACACGTGCGACGCGCAGCGAATTTTCGAGAAGTCTGCAGCAGCAACCAGGCGCGCGGCAATGGCGAGGCCATGAGGCTGTTTCGCCAGTGCCTTGAAATGGCGCACAAACCAAGGTCAAGAATGATAACGAATATAACTTGGTCATGGACTTTGGTTTGTATCTGATAGCGGCGATAAGTGTGCGCAGTGTTGCAGCGTATGGACGGTGAAGTTACCGACCATACTGTCAGAATTCAGTCGTCGACGATCAAAATGCAGTCCTTTAAAACCTGTGCGTTTTGGCATCGATCACACGTAGTAACAAGTAGGTTGGTTGGTTTATGGGGTTTAACGTCCCAAAGCAACTGAGGCTATGAGAGACGCCGTAATGGAGGGCTCCGGAAATTTCGACCACCTGGGGTTCTTTAACGTGCACTGACATCGCACAGTACACGGGCCTCGAATTTCTCCTCCAAAGAAATTCAACCGCCGCGGCCGGGATCGAACCCGCGTCTTTCGGGCCAGCAGCCGAGCACCATAGCCACTGAGCCACCGCGGCGGCCGTAGTAACAAGTAGTAAGCATGTTTCTCGATCAAAAGGTGTATATTCAACAACACGGACATAGCAGAAGGCGCTCTTCGCTCTCCTAAAACCACGGCAGCGATGGATGAACGATTTCAAGCGCAGACCTTTAAGCTAACAATATTTTCGAGTGACGTATAAACGAAGAACTCATTCGGATGCCAGTTAAATGCCGGCATACGCAAATACTGCAACAGAAACATCTGTTCCCTCGGTACAGGCGCACACAGCCACGCGCTGTAGATTTATTGGCTTAAAGGTCTCGTGCATTTGCTAACTTACAAGCCCAGCGTACAACAGCTAAGACCGTCACACACAGCCCGTGTCTCGTACATCGAAAGAAACAGCCGAACCAGCCGGCGCCTCGCGTCTGAGACGGTCGTGGATCCGGCAGGTAGAGTCGAGCTGCCTGTTTGTCGCCGCTGTAAAGTGCTCCCACTCGTCGCGTCCCACACGCGTTCGTTAGTCGTCGGCTGGTAATGCGGACTTCTTCAAACGGAACGTTTCTTAATCCTCTTTTCGCCGTATTCGGCTTTGCCCGATTGCTCTCCTTCTTAGCTGCGGCTAGACTCGTTCTGGCGATTGTTTTTCACGCACAAATAATAAGAGCCGAAGCAGTTGCAACAAAGCAAAGCAAGCCAGAAAAGAAGGTCAACACTAAGTTCGAATGATGGAGTACGGAAAAGAGCTGATCAGAAGGAGGTGCTTGTTTCCCCCCGGTCAGTTTATACCTTATGGCGTCGCTGTGAACCTAAAGAAGTGCAATCCCTCTACGTGCTGCACCTTACTCAGAGCAAGACATAACGAGAAATTTCACTTCCCCTATGTCATGCCGCTGTCACGATTAGAAGAAGCGCAAGTCAACAGCCGGCGAACCGCCATGTTTGACGTCATTTCCATGAACATGACCTTCTCGCGAGATGCACTTTAAATTGTACTTGTCATAGCAAAGATAAAACAAAAATTGTACAATATATAAATAAACTAAACATGACGGACGACGCTGGTTACGCTTTCATGCGATTATAGGCTAGTGCGCCCTCAGTCATCAGTTATTATCTAAAAGGGAGCGCCCATTTTACTGAGTCACTAAAGGTGGGCAAGGAGTTGGCAAGAACCAAGACTAGAAGTTTTGGAAAACCCAGCTCGGCACTTTTACGTTCAGCCAATCCATCGAATTGATTATTCTATTTTTAACGCCATCCATACATTACTTCGGAATACGGTAAAAACTAATAAAAAGGAGGAATAACAGCAAGTTATTGAGAAACCATATGAAGTTATTTTCCGAGCGGAAACAATTTGTGAAGAAAGAAACAGAAGCCTTAGCCCACAGGTGGCCCGCAGTGTGTTGAGGCCAGTGGAAGTTCCGAGCGTGAGGAGCGTGCCACGCAGATTAAGTTTCTTGGTGGTTTGGCCACGTTGTTAGCGGAAAGTGAAAAATTCAGGGGGCACTTAAGACTGCTTACTTGCTGTGAAGGCGAAAGTATGAGTGTGTCATCGTGAACGTTCGACCTCGACGCAGGTTGGGCACTGAGAAATGAAACGATGACGCGCCTCCGCACGCTGATTCCGCAAAAGCTAAATCCACAGAGCTCTGAATGAGACACATGGACACTCGGTTCGAATACCTATCTCGAGCTAGCCTCCAACCTGACTAAGAGACGTACGCTAAATGCAACGAGAAATCATAGAAATCATGTGACACCACCCGCAACGGTGTACGACGAATGGTTGCGTCACAATTTTGGTACAAACATAGTCGGGAAAACTGGCGCCAGAGGGGGTATATATTGACGAACGACATGTGTATGATTGTCTGAAATGGCGGTGCTCGGCTCGGTGTGTGCGTCCTACGGCCTCTTGGTGACGTCGCCCTACTTTTCTTGCCACCGCTGGGAATTTTGTACCATCTGCGAGAACACACACATGCCGCCAGCTTTTCGCGTAATGTGACTAGTAATGTTTTTGCATTAATAACCCGTGGGGATCACATGCATGTTTAAGTGACGTACTATCCGCAACAAATGAAACACGAACAAGAGAAACGAAATGCCCCCACAGAAGTACAAATATAACAGCGCCTGGAAAAGAGATACAAGAAGAAGAACCGAAAACTGAACGAGTTGGTGCATCACTGAAGAACTAAAAACAGCGCCCCCGTCCGTATTGTCCGTCGTCGCAGCGCTGTTTTTAGTTCTTCAAAGGAGATACAAGCGAGATTGATTAAAGGAGTATTGGCATCTAATTTTCGGGTGCGTGTTTTCTTCTTTGTAATGATGCGTAAAGCATTGGTATACATAGATTACCACGATGTAATCTCCTACGACCACTAATTAATTTATAATCGAATTTTTCTCGTGTTGTTTTGGTTTCGGTTTCAACAGCTGAACGATGACTGTGACGTCAAAGAGTTATTATAGGTCACGTGAGGCATGAAAAACTGGGATATAATCGCTGCTTCGTCGTTTTAGTTCCCTATAATGCTAAATGCTAAAGCCAGCCTGTTCCAGCTAACACGCAAGGCTTATTTCAAGTTGCCATAATTAAGGAGCAGGCACGCTCATGCAGCTAGAAAACATCGACAGGTTTGGGAATGCCATAACGCAACATAGCGACACTATATACCTGTACGACAACAAACTCGACTTTCATAAAGTGTGTTAAAAATGGAAAGGCGCTTCAAGTCCGCTCTTTAATGCCTAATTAATTCATATGTGCCGCAACAATGCTGTGGGTTGCGAGGGGCACCGTCTATTGAAGGGTACCCATATCCAAGGGCGTCCGCAGAGCTTTTTCCGGGGGAAGGGGGGGGGCACCCGATGTCCGGGGATGGGGGAGGCGGTAGGTTTGTAGTTGTTTTCTACTAGAGTATAAAAAATATCTGTAATTCCAGAGGGGGGGGGGGGGGGGCAACCGCCCCCCCCCCCCTTCCCCCCCCCCTTCCGGACGCCCATGCCCATATCCATTTCGAACACCTGGGGATCTTCAGCGCACATTGAAATCTCAACGGCACGTGTCTCTGCTCTTCGCTTCCATCGAAATGCGGCCCGTTCGTGTTAAGCGCGTGGGCAACTGTACACATTAGTGTCGCTCGGCCGGGTAAACGAGCTCAGCGGTGCTGCGGCCTGCCGGGTCCTTGGCGCTTTGCTTCACAAGCCGGCGCGCGCAGGCAAGTGACGAAGGGCGGCATTGTTGAAGGCTGTCTCCCGGGCGGAGGTATGCGTACATGCATAACGGCTGCTGGCCGCGCGATCCACGGGAAGGACGCCTCGTCGACGACCTCGCCGAGAACGCGCGCGTACGCCCTTTCATTACGCGACACTCTCCTTGGCGCTAATGGACTCCTCTGCCCGCGACCGCCAGCGCGATGCCGCTCGTGGTACTACATATGTATGCATAAGCACCAACACCATTTCTCGCCACGCGCGCTCAGGGAAGTCAAGTGATTTCACAATTCCCGCTTGATTAGGCAGCTGGAGACGAGCCCGGCCAGACAGCGGTTCTCATGGGACTCTGAGGTTCAGGCGTAGTCTGTGCGTGCATGTTTGCCGGAATGCAAGAGGTTACATTTTGCAAGATTAACGCAGTAGTCCATCAGTTCAAGTTTCACATTCATCAGGTGCCACCATTATGGTTTATGGGAGTTTAACGTCCCAAAGCGAATCGGGCTATGAGGGACGCCGTAGTGAAGGGCTCCGGAAATTTTGACCACCTGGGGTTCTTCAACGTGCACTGAAATCGCACAGCACAGGGGCCTCTACAATTTCGCCTCCATCGAAATTGGACCGCCGCGGCCGGGATCGAACCCGCGTCTTTCGGGTCTGCAGCTGGGCGCCATAACCACTGAGCCACCGCGGCGGCCAGGTGCCACCATTAGCTTCGAAGCTTCGATTACCTGTGGAATACACAGCATTAGAAGCAGTTTCTTGCCTTCACACGAAACTGATAGAATGAATTAGGAGTTAATTTCAACCAATAAAGCTTGGGGCGAGTGCATACGGGTGAAATGTTTGCCTAAACTTGCGAATGTTGCATTTGTATGCCGTATTATATTAACTGACCCGCGTTATTTTTAAAAAGCAACGAAGGCAGGCTGCACAACAGGTAGCATATGGATCGCATTTAAGGGCGGAAAATGCTTCAGTAAATTTCGCTCTTTTTTCATTTGGTTAGCCGAGCAATAATTGCTGTTGTGGTTAATATATGTTTGGTGCATAAGTTCTAGCTCCTCCACATGAGTGCGTGAACAAACGCAGCGCACGAGGATTAAAGGGCCGAGGGGGCAGGGAAAGATGAGGAGCATATCCACCCTCAAAATTTGTTCCATACATTGAAAACAGAAAGCCAAACGCGTGCGTTTACTGTGCACAAAAGACCGCTCAGACAAGGTGACTGAAGAACCTCACATAGTACAGACAAAGCTTATATACAGCCAGCCTAGCAGCCTTGTAAAAGCTTTCTACCACGAAACTTCATTTCGTAAGCTCTGCTGAACCATCGCATGCAGTTGGAGACGGATCGCAAGCACGCACACAGATTGAACATGCGCGCGCTGCGCCAATTGTGCTGTGTAGAGCTGTAGTCGGATACAACTCAAGAACGAAGCGGCAGATGCCCCTCCAAGGAGGCCCTCCAGCCAATGGCGTCGATCGATTTGCTTGTCACCGCGGTTAATCCTATTAAGCCACGGGTATTATTACCCTTCCATCTGCCACCCATGCGATTTCACGCTAGCAGGTCCAAGGGGGTCGGTCAAGGGGGAGAATAGGTGGACGCCATTGGCTGGAAGTGCTCCTTTGAGGGGCATTTGCCGCTTCGTTCTTGAATTGTATCCGACTATAGAAGCGTCAGGGGTCTCGGTTAGAGGCAGAATCATTTTACTGTCTATCAGCATGTCCGAATAGATGTTTTAGGGCTCATCTACGGCACTCCGAGGCACTACGATGAGTCTATAGCCGTTTATATAAGTCTATAGCCTTTTTAGCATTAACTTTCTGCTGTTTACTGCCTCCTTCGTCGAATCGTACCGCCATTTTTTATGTCAGTATGTTAGCACTCTGGAGGAACACAACCGTGAACTTCTATCAGGCTCGCCATTAGCCACTATATCAAGGGAACAGTATATATCAAGTGCGAATATCAGTTGAGAAAGCTTTCACATAGCGCAGGTGCGGGCATAAGTAAACGGAACAAGTCATTCTGTTCTTGGTGGAATCACGCCTGTCCCGTGGAAATCTGGCAGCATTGTGTCTTCATAAGGGTCTGCACCAGGGATTACGTGAAATGAGCGTTAAAACACCACGCTGTGCTTCGTTTTCTTCTGTCCACACCTGCACGTACCATCTTTGCCAAAAGCAACCAGGCTGCTGTTGCAGTGTCACACTTACACGAGAGTAATGATCATCAAAGAGGAGGACAGCGATGGCGCAGGTTCACGCCACGCAGGTAATTCTCGCAGCCAAAGACAGTTGGCGACCCCGGCGTACGCCGCCGCTATTCCAGTCCACATTTTTAATGGTCATAGCATACTCGTTAGTTTTGATAAAGAATGTACGTGCTACTACGAAAACAACGGCCACATTTAGCAGTCTACTTCGACTAAAGCATCCATCTGCATCGGCAGCGGTATCGCTTGTGCTTTTTCGTCGAAATTATTCGATAACTGACGGACCAACATGATGCCTTTTTCAGTTCTTTAGGGCATGCTAAGAAGTTGCTCGGATGGGGTTCCTGAGATACAGCTTCCTTGGTGCCAAGCTTGATGACAATAGTTGACTAGTGTGTCTGATAAAAAAAAAGAAAAGCTTCTCAGTAAAGCGCTGTTCGGCAACAGCACGCACGTGGTGAGAAGGGCGTTCAGTGCGGGTTTCTGCACGTCATCGAGTAGTATCTCGTCGCTCTTGGCATCCATCAGGATAAAAATGCTACTTAGCGCGAGTGATTGACTGTTAAAGGCGACGATATACAATTTCGACTACACCTTGCTTATTCCAGGCGGCGCTAAATGAACCCAAGCGTGTGAGCTAACAGAGTCTGCAAACTTTTCATTTATTCTTTTCAATACTACTCCTGCTATTGGAAATATGATTACGAGCATGCACGGGGTGTCGCAGGTGCCCTAGACTAACGCTACCAGCGGGCGAAAAAGTGACTATTCGTGCCACCGCGGTGAAGGTTGTACTGTAACTTGAAATGAAAGGCAGTGAAGTTGACGGCTTTTCGTTTCCTTGCTTGTTTGTTTCCTTGTTTGTTTGTTGTTGTTTTTTGTCAAAGTGAGCCCCGCGCTATGTGCTTGTTTAGAAGCTGCTGGTGCATCTAGCCCATCATTTGCTTGGGCGCCTGTGACCGATATGTCATAACCGTATCAGCTTCTCGCAGCACCAACGGTTGACTGTTTATCTTTCAGCTGCCTGAATTCGTCTGTCGCCAGTATTAACTGCCTTGTTGTATTTCTTTCCAGTTATCGCCGCCACGTCGGTGCCATCCCCGATCGGCACCTTCCAAGCGCTGCAGGCGCCGCAAAGCTCGGAGGGAGCCAACTCCGTTCCAAGACAAGACGCCGATGCCAGAGTCAAGGTCGAGCGGCTACCAGACAACAGCACTGAGCTCGAAGAGGCGACGAGAAATTCCAGTGAACATCGTGGAGTCGATGACAAGTCCAAGAGCGAAACACCGTCAACCACGCCGATGGACAAAGATGAGCCCTTGCGGCGACCAGACGTCGACGCAGAAGATGTCACCATCTTAGATGACGACTCGAGTCCAGCAGCTCTGGGTCCCACCTCCTCAGAAGAGTCCCGCATGGAAGCACTCCGAGCAATGGAGTCGGTGACGATCCGTCCAGATGACGGCGTCGCCGAGAGAAAGGATCAACAGCAGCAAGGGTTTCCTAAGGAGAATTCGGGCACCTTGGTCGCGCGTGGGCCCGAACCCGACAGAAGTGAGTCGCATGTTAGCTGCCTTGTAAAGAAACACTTTTCCACCGCTAATAGGAAATATATTCGGGCGCGTGATTCGGGAAAAGCCGCCACGACGAAATCAGGTTTGAATGAATCGAGAGGGACGTGAAGGATGTTCTGGTGTTATATTTTGCGGTAGCCGGCTGCACAAACCCTAATCGTCACCCTTACTCCTAAGTATGATTTGCAGCACCCAAAAGCCTCTGTCTGGCTTCAGTAAAGATAGGCGACTAGGAGGAAAGATCTTAAGATACGTGATGGAAGCGTGCCGGTCCACCATTCAATACATGTGCCGGAATACATGTCAAGTAGCGGTGTCAGCCTGAAGCGACGCCCGCGGCGTTCTCGTCGGTTCTTTTTATTTTACCTTAAGATGCACATTCAACTGCGAGGTGCTCGCAGCAAACGTTTTGTAACAGGCGCATCGCGCTCAAAAGCTACGATTTCGCACGCGTCTGCCCACAGCGACTCGCTAAGGGTTGCCAAGGGCGGACTGCCCTTGGCAACGTTTCGCGTTCGAGGAGGAAATAGTGAAGTCTTCCGCTTTCATTTGAAGGAGGCGACGTCAAAAATGCGCATCGCCGCAAGTTAGTGCACGCAGCTGCGTGGGTACTTTACACGGGTTCTAGTGGGCATACAGCTCGATTCCATGCTCTTCCGTAAAACGCGCGCATTTCTGCATCAAGTTACTCATGCCCTAAACAAAGTGCGGAATGATTTCTCAAGAAATCATTGCCATTTAAGCCAACAGGGGCAGGTATTCTCGCCTCGCGCTACGTACAGCCTCGACCATAAAATCCGGAGCACACTAAGGCGCTCGATCTCCTCTCACGCCGGACCTAACTAAAATTAGAAGGTGTTTAATGCATATTTATTTTATTTTTTTATTTAAAACATACTGCAGTCATTGAAGACCAAGCAGGAGGGCAATACAGGTCATAAGTAAACGCAATTCAGCGCCACCATTAGCAAGCAATCACAAAAAAAAACAAACAAAAAAACACAAGCAATCATAAGCAATCAACAGGTCAAAGCAGTCAAAGCAATCAAACGCGCAGCATGCAGTGCAAACACAGAAAAAGAAAGAAAAAGAAATGAATCAGCAAAAAGCGAAGAGTAACATCAACCCAGAGCTTTTCGTACTCGTTCTTCGAAAACATTTGCATCATGCGCGGAAAAAACTTCTATTGGGAGTGCATTTCATTGTGAGACAGTGCGCGGAAAAAATGAGTACTAGCGTACTCATTTTAATATGCTAGCGTATACCGCTTCAGCGTTCGCATATAAGTCGAAAAGCCCTTATTATTTCTCTACATTACGTGTGAGAAAAGTTCAAACGCCGAAGCGTGCTTTGTATGGTTTTGGTCGCACATGTACAGGTGCCCCCCGAAGTTTTCGGAGCGCGAAGGCCACATAAATTTATTAATTCCGTGACACTGTATGAACATGCAGCCACAAAGTTAAGGCCGTAATCTGCACCTCCCAGCGCTACCTGCCCATATGCATTCCTCAATATCAAGACGTACCTCCAGGAATCAAGAAAATTAAACTTTTTCGTGGCTTCTGTGTTCCAAAAAACTTTTGGGGCACCTGTACATATCTCAGAGATGAAGAGGACACGTGACGTTCGTGCGGAGCTTTTCTATATTTTCTAGACGTCTTCGCGAATGTCCAGAGCGGTCTCCAAAGTGGGTTATGAGTCGATCTTCTTGCGCTCTGTACGGAAAAACCACACTTAGCGCATCTACATACCGCTAGAGTGCAATGGGGCCTTCACCGCACGGCTCCGGACTGTTCCGGGGGTTTCTGAGAAGTTTTAATATGCACATGCCGCACGTATGTATGTCGCGTCCGTTCTTATGCATCTATGTTCAAGGGACGTTATTTGTGGTGATTCCCGATTAATTCTCCTGCTTGTGCATCATTGGCTGCTTCGGTAGCCAGCGAGCAAAGTCGTTCGCTCGCTCTAGTACGAAAGGTGGGGCTCCCCAATGGGGAAAAATAATGGAATGTGGAAAGAAGGCTCGCGAAATGCGCCCCTAGTTTTTGCCAACTGTTTTTGTGAGAAACGTCCTCACCGGAGAACGACGCCGTGCGCAGGCCGGCGTCCCGAGTACGACTTCGAGAACCCGACCAGCGGTGGCACCAACGTCTACATCGTGGCCATCGTGGGAGTGGTGCCCGCGGCCGGCGCGGTTATCTGGTGCGTGCGCAAGATGATCGCCAAGAACAAGGAGGTCAGTGCAGGCTCGTCACTGAGAATACAGGGGAAAAGTACCAAATGCTTCACGAATGTGACGTGAAGCCAGCGAAACACGTAGAACGCTTTGAGCGAGTATAATGTTCAAAAGGAGAATATTTGCAGCTGGCATTCACTTGAGTGCCTATGCATATTACACAGCCGATTTACCCGACCTTCATATTTGGTTTTAGCAAAGTAATGTGTAATAAATGAGGAAAATGTTACAAATTGAAGTGCATAAGTGGAAGGGCCTTATGCGCCCAAGACTTTATGAGATTTCATTTTCTTTGATACCCCGTTTGGTGTCACTAGCGAATCACGTTCGTGAAGAGTTTTTCTGTGTGATCACCATTATCACTCGATTCAAGCCAACCTCAGGTCGAAAGAATCTATTAACCCGGCGCTTCCTTCGCACTGTTGTTCTTCTATACTCCTTTAGACGAAAATGCAGGAAGCCGGTTAAAGCACGTTATTACCAGGTCTCGCATGTTAAGTAGTTGGTGGCCAATCGAGATTGATATATGGCCGCCCCCCTTTCACGGCTGTATTGTGACAAAGAAAGAGAAGACATCGTGTAGAATTTGCGTGCCTGGTTCTACGCATCGTTAAACAGATGTTGTGATACTTCATTTCAAAATCTATGTTGTCGCGATCAAGCCTGTTCAAGCCTGTTGTTTTGTTTGTGCGTTACCATTGCGCAGTGCTATGCATCGCAATAGTAATGCACGCACTCTTGCGCGCATCAGAATCCTTGCATCAGAAAACTGCTGCTCTATAGGGATTCAAACGGAATCGTTAACAGCAGAGTTTTTGTTTTCACTGTGGTTCTATTAGATCTGTTCTGTGTAGGCGGTAACATGCGGTGGTTTATATATGTGATTTGGTTGCACAACGTGGTGCGCGCCCACTCGGTTGAGATGCAATGGACCTTGCAGAACAAGGAAAGAACGGAAGTGCCTGCAACAGACGACGAAGACAAGCAGACGCCGGCGCAGGATCCACCAACGAAGTACAGCTACATCCAGGATGCCTACAACAAGATGTACGCCAAGACCATCAGCGAACTCATGCCCACGGTCAGTGCGCTATACACTTGCGCACAGAACACACATTGCCTGTCCTAATGCGTCTCTGAAAGTATAAAGCATGCGGATCGTTTTATTTTTCGTGTAGTCAGGTAAATGAAACTATGGGCTCCCAACTTTGCTACTGCTGTATCGACTCCTCACTTGTGAGATCTGGAAGATCATGAGGGGCCCATTTTCAATATTCCGCTTCAGTCGTCCACTAAACTGTTTCCCGCGGTCATCGGTTTGAATAGTCGTCGTGCGCTCAGTTATAGGTAGAGTCAATGACAAATTTTTCGGAGTACCATAATCCCCCTCTCCCCGCCACAAATTTGGAATGTATATGGCTGCCGCTGCCTGGCGCTCCCAGCATGACAATCGCGTCAGTGGTGCCCTGCGTATCTGCCATCGCAACGTCGTTATTATAAATGAGAAAATAAACTTATGCGGCGTTGGCAGAACCACTGTGAACGAACGATACCGTGAACGAACACTCAGAAGAAATTGGAGCAATGTTTTTTTGCCGTCGCTCAATGTCATTCCCTGCAAATATTTGTGCTCGCTGTTTTGGCAACATTGGCCCAGGCAGCCATATCTTGGGGAAAAGGAATGCGGTGCTCACGAAATTTTGCAGTGACTCTTGCTATAGGTCATTTCTAGTGGCCTCTCAGTTCAGTGTTTCAAGAAAGAAATGACCCCCTGGAAATTATGTACTGCAGCTGGCGCTGGCACCAAGTATTAGAAGACTGCGACTGACGCACGCTGACTGAAACTGCTCAGAAAAGGTCATGTGATCTGCAATTTCCCATGTTGAACCACTGCCCCGTCCTAGAGCGTTTCAGCTGCCTTCACAATACACCGTTAAGCTGAGGAATCAAGTTTCGAATGGATGCAGAGGTTGATAAAGCGCCTTCCTTAAATGCTGATTGAAAGCCAGAGACGAAATTTAACGCAGAGGCCAGAATCCCCAAGAACATGCTTTTCTGTCGTGCCTATTTTCTATTTTCTCTTTCGTAGTCTAACGTGAACCGCTGACTTTACCATAAATATCAAATTAGCCCTATAAGCCGTTTTTTCACTCCGAGTACGTTGATCTTTTTTCTACGAGTATTTTTTTTTTGCTTATTCATATTGTTTTGGCATCGGTTGTTCAACCTGCTCCTTCCTGCTGCAATATTTCGCTAATAGTCTTGCTGCAGTGCTTCGTTCATGTTGTTCGTTCAGTGTTCATCCGTTTATTTATGTTGTTTCAGTGTCTGCAAGTCATCGCATAATTCCAAACTCTTTGCAGTATTTCGGAAGCTCATCTTTAATCTGGCAGCAGGGTGTGTCATGCAGTGATCTCCTCAGCCTTTGTAAAGCAGCTTTTACAAGCAGACCGTGAAAGTAGAAGAGAGGTCGAATTTAATTCTGTTGAACTGCTCATTCAGTTTACAAAGCAATCGCATTTCATGTCGCCAGCCGCAGCTTGAGATGTGTCTCCGCATCTCACGAGCAGAGATGGTCAGGTGTTCGCGTGTTTTTATGTCTCTCCCAGCCATAACAGCGATGCGCTGCAGCAACATTGTACCTTATTTGACGGCTGTCTCCTATCCACTGACATCACGCACTTATTTAGCGCAGCACATTAAATCGGCGCAGTAATTGAGATCTGTTTCTAGAAACGGCAAACTGTAACTGCATGATCAGCAGCTGGTCATGCATGTTGGCACTATCTGAGTGAGCTGCCGGCTCGCGTCGTCAGTGTCGAAAGGCGTTCCACAGCGCGCGATGCAGGCCTCCACTTTTAAAGAGTGCTGCTGCGTGGTTACAGCGCGGCTGTCGAAGCACCACCTTGCAGCAGCTGTGAATACCTCATCGTCTTTCTCGAAAGTGACGCTGCAGGCCTTTCCGCGTCCATGGCGCAGAGTTCGGCGCCGCCCCGGGCCAGCGCTCCCGTGGCTGCGAGTCCGGACGAGCTTCCCCGCGACGACGTGCGGCTGGAGCGAGTGCTGGGCGAGGGCAACTTTGGCCGCGTCTGGAAAGGCACGGCGTACGGCCTCAACGGCTCCAAAAGGGCCACGCCGGTTGCCGTCAAGACGCTCAAAGGTGAGCGACGGCCTTCCATCCGTTGCCGCTTTCCTGGTGTTCTCTGAAGCACTACTCAGCATTCCAAGCTTCATTTCCCCGTTGAGAGGTGGAGTTTAACGCAACTCAGTACCGGTTATGAAAACTCATTGATAACAGTTTTCTAGCCACCTGCGAATTATTTTTCTTCTTTTTTTTTACAAGGGTAATCAAAGAACATTTTATATTGTCGTTTTTAACGTCCCGAAGCGACAAGTGTGCGATGAGGGACGCCGTAGTGGAGGTCTCCGGATTAATTTCGGCCACCTGGGGTTCTTTAGCGTGCGCTGACACCGCACAGCACACGGCTGTTTTTATAGCTC
Source organism: Amblyomma mixtum (assembly GCF_055824585.1). Taxonomy (NCBI): domain Eukaryota; kingdom Metazoa; phylum Arthropoda; class Arachnida; order Ixodida; family Ixodidae; genus Amblyomma; species Amblyomma mixtum. The sequence goes on along the minus strand of NC_143014.1, from coordinate 156,786,710 downwards.
ACCTCCATAGGAGAATGCCATCGCAGCCAGGATCGAACCCGCGAACTTGGAATCAACAACCGAACGCCAGAACCACTGAGCTACACAGCGGTGGCTTTGTGCAAAGTGCGCGGGAAGCAAAGTCTAGGAGATGGCCGAAAATTAAAGCACCAGACTGACACAGCCGCTTGCACATAAGAATTTTGACGCGTTAGCATTAGATGTCCCACCGCGATGAAAAAGTGTCCGGTGTCCGGCGGCGTACCGTTGCGTACACTTTCCACCTGCCACGGTTGGCAAGTGGCAAAGCGGGGGGAGGGAAATCCCCCTTCCCTATTTGTAGGTGAGAAGAGGAAGAGGAGGAAGGTAGCTGCCCTGCAACAAAAATTACTGTAAAACTGATAATATTATTAATGACAACAAATGACTCAGCAAAAATGAAAGTTACTAAGAACGACTCGGAAAAAATTAAAATAACTACGAATGACTCCGCAAAGAGCACAGCAAGGTTTATCGACAGTTTACTCACCAAAGTTAAGCAAATTACCTTAATGAGCAAAGAAATGCACAGCAAAGTATATAATCAAATACAAATAGAAGACAAGAGGTAAAAAAAGGACCAACTAAAATTAAGGAGACTTAATGCTAACGCACTGTCATCGCATAACAATAATTAAGCACACTCGTAATTTCTTTTTTTTTTTTTTTGGTCTGGCGCGCGAGCACTGTACCCAGTGAAAAATTGGAAATGCTGGCCGTTCCCAATTATTCTTTACATGTGAACAGCTTTCTGAAATATCCTGCGCTCTTCACTTAACTAATACTTCCCGTGCACGAAATCATTTTCTTTCTCTCTCTGTCTCTCTGATCATTGGTTATTCAAGAGATGGAAAACTACGTTATTCTAAGGACCGCTCACTAAGGGGCGCCTGTGAGGGCTTGTTGCTCTGACAAAGATTTCGCGGGGAGCAATTATTTCAGGTCGGAGGCAAGGGGTGGGGTAGAAACGCGGATCCCTGTGCGGCGTTTGGGTGCGAGATTGTGTTCGCCGCGCTGGGCAGTAACGCGTAACAGACGCTTTATAGAGATCTGACTGAAATGCTTGAAATGACCAGATGCTCAAAAGTGCGAACGCGCGCAGCTCCTTCGTTCGTTTAGCACGAAGCGTTGAGCAGTGAAAAGCGGTTATTCTCACTAGAGACGCCCAATAAAAAGCCAGCGTTAACTTGCACAATGTGCCACAGTTTTTAAGACACTGGGTATATTAGGTATATGAGTGGCCACGCTAACGTTGCCGAGTGACTTTCTCCGCCGAGGTAGTGGGAATGCCGTATTGAATGCTGATGCCTTCACCGACGCTCGGTGCAAAGGGTTTAGCTTTTTAACCGAAAAATAGTATTTGGTGAATTCGTCTGCAATAAAATTTCAATCGTTAATCCCAGAAAATCTGAACCCAGCAGTGAAAGCCGTGATTTCTGCGTATTATGTGAGGAACAGCGCTGGCACTGTCAGATGATGGGAGACGTGCACACAAGAAGTCCCCCATATCTGCACATTTTAGCGCTGATTAAATGGGGTATGTGCAAAATTCCGCCGACAAGCTTCTCTGCATTGCCTTACTCTAACTGCCGGGATAGTGTCCTGCTTTGGTAAGAAGCTCACTTGCACAACATTGTCTGCTTCACACACGAACAGCATGAGGCCACATGTCCCTTGGAGGAGCTCAATCGTCTAGAGTAGTCCAATTACATAACTTTTTTTTTTCTCTCATTGCAGCGAATAAGGCATATAATTCGGTTAGTGAAAGTGATGCATGGTGTAGTGGGACATATTTAACTTCAAATCAAGTAGCTTCAAGCTTCACGAAGAAGATGCCTCAAACTGTCTGAGTTTAACTTGAAAAAAAAAAAATAAAACGCACCTAATTCATGCGCCAAGGGAACCAAACTTCGCAAGCTAATATCGCCACAAACCACAACGCCCTCTTTATAATTGCAGTGTGCTGTGCGGAGAACCTCGCTTGTAGAGCTTCATGTTTCCTTAATTCTTCTCGGCCTCACAAAAGTGTGGCAGCGCTGTGGAACATGTAGCCAGCGCCAGCAAACCAGCTGCCGATTTCTCAAAAACTTTCGCAAGTTAGGACGAGTCTCTGACTGGGGCCTTGACTGTCATGTTCCGGCCTATCAGAATTGCCGAAGTAATGCACGCGCAGACTGATAAGCTTTGGGGATACTGCCTTTGATTTCGCGACGCGTGCATGCAGCTTTTACTACATTGCCACATTCTAGAGCGACAAAGTATAGGATCCACCATCTTTGCCCATTCCTTCATCAACCCCATTTTTTCTTTTTCTATCCACTATCACATCTTCCTTCCCCTAATCGCGTTCACTGGTGTTATGCAATCTCCTTGAGCTGTAAGTCACACCATTATCGCGTAGTTTCCATAGCACAGCTCCCCAATTCTCTTGAGAGGCGAACTTCTCCACACTACACGACTGCTACGGCCGGACTATGCGGAGAAGCTCGCTAGAGAATTTTGAAATTGCAAACAGAGCTTTCTTTACCCTCTGCCGTTTTACTAAGGCTAAAGCCTTTAATGGCTCATACTGTCGGCCAAAAATCTGTCACACTATAGCTGTCAATCAAACTGACGACGGGTGTCCACCGAGATATATGAGACAGTTACTCCGTCAGTTGCTTTCCTCAAATACAATTTTCATTTTCTTCATTACGGCCTCTCTTTCTTCCTTCACTCCCACTTCCTCCCTTCCTTTACGGTGCGGTTTGGGTGTGCACCAAGATGACAGATAATTACTTCGCCATTTCTTTTGCTCAAAAATGCGTTGCGTTCAAAGGTGTTTCCAACGGGCAAGGTATCGCGCCGAACGGGCGATGGCGTTCCGTGGACTCCCTGGCAGCGCTGCAACACTCTGTGGCGTTCCACTCCTAAAGGCGAAGCTTGAGCACCATTAATTAGTAATCATTCAATAATCAGTAATTAGCCATTGATTGGTGATTAGTTATTAATCAGCAATTAGTCGTTACTTGATAATTATTCATTAATTAGGTGTGGCGTCATTCAGTGGTGACGTCCCGAGTGCCACATAGGCAGTCAAAGTGGTGCGGAAAACGCTTTCGCCTCTACACACTTTAGACAGTTAAAGTGCCCCCTGAATTTTTGCCTTATTTCTTCGGTTATCATAACTTCGAAGCAACGACCTAATGTTTTAATACTGCACCACTTAATGAAGCTCTGGTTAGGAAAGACAACTTGAAGGGAACACGCACATGTATAACTGCTCTTCCTTAATTGTACGCGTGTGTGCTCTTTTTCTCTTTTCATTTGCCTGATTGCGCTCACACCGTATTATACGGACTGGTTCGAGTGGTCCGAAGCGAATGGTGATACTTGTTTTCGTGCCTCAGGCCAGCGCTCCAACGGGTAATAGCCATCAACATGCGCTACCTTACCACGACTTACGTACTACAGATTCGCAAAACTTTTGTCGATAACATTTCTGACAAATTATGAATACTTAAAAGGGCATTTCAATGAACAGCCGCTAGTTAACAGGAGCATGAAATGCACGGTCGGTATTCGCCACACCTTAAAAATGCGGCTTCCATAACAGCAGCGGTGTTCTGCGGAAAGGCTCGCTTGAATACAAGAATTTGAACATGAGTGATAATAGAAAAAGAAAGATGAAAAAAATGCGGCTCTGACCGGGACATCAATTGTGAGGAGAAATAAAATGGAGCAGAGGCTGACAGCGAAGAGACAGGTACAGAAGGCGAGACGACAAGGTTAGATATACGAGGTCTGTTAGAAAGGTATCCGACCTTTGGCCGAAGAAAAAAAAACTGGCATAACTGGAGCGTTAGAAACCTAATAACCTTCAAAGTAGTCTCCTTGGGGCTCCACACACTTCTCCCAGTGGTGCTGCCACTGTTGGAAGTATTCCGAAAAGGCCCCTTTCGGAATGAAGTTTAGCTCAGCTGTCGTTGCAGCCATAATGTCCTCTCTTGTCTGAAATCGCGCTCCTTTCAATGGCCCCTTGATTTTGAGAAACAGCCAGAAGTCACAGGAGGCCATATTAAAAGAGTAAGGAGCCTGTTGAACTACAGGAGTCTGGTTTTTCGCCAGAAAAGTCTGAATCAAATGCGAGGAATGTGCAGGAGCAATGCCGCGAGGGATGCGCCAATTTCTTGTTGACCTTAATTCCGGTCTCTTGCGCCGCACAGCACCACGTAGGCGATGGAGGACATCCCTGTAGTACTGTTTAGTCATTCTTTGACCCTGTGCGGTGCGTACTCGTGGTGTGCCACACAGAGGGAGTCAAAAAAGCAGTCAGCATCACTTTGACATTGCTGCGCACTTATCGGGCCTTCTTTGGTCTTGGTGACGTGGAATGCGTCCTCTGTGACGACTGGGATTTGGTTTCCGGGTCGTACCCGTACACCCAAGACTCGTCACTAGTGATTACGGCGTCGGTGAAGTCAGGGTAACTGTTTGTGGAATCCAGCATCTCCTGTGAGACTTCAACACGAAGCTGCTTTTTCTCCACCGTCAGCAGCTTCGGCACGAATTTCGCCGCAACTCTCTCCATGGCCAAATCTTCGGTGATAATGGAATGTGCAGAAAAATTGCTGATGTCCACCTCTTCCGAAATTTCTCGGATAGTCACACAACAGTCCCGCATCACCACAGCGTTCACTTCGGCAATTACCTGGTCATTTCGGCATGTTGATGGCCGACCGGAGCGTGGCTCTCTCTCCACGGATGTGCGGCCGTCTTTAAACCAGTTGCACCACTGCTTAATCTGTGTGCTGCTCATAGCATCATCACCGAAAGCCGTCTGAACATTTCGAATAATTTCCACTTGGCTATCGCCAAGTTTCTGGCAAAATTTGAGGTAGTAGCGCTGCTCCTCTCGCTCCGCCATTTTCCTTGCAACAAAAAACCGACGAGAGCACTGCGCACTCCCTCACTCAAACGCTGCTTCCCAGCGACTGACGCTATCGGCAGGCGGGAAAAAATTCGTGCATGCGCACGAGGGTTCAAGGTCGGTTGCTGTAAGCGCGCTTGTTTCATATCTATCAGGTGTTCGCAAAAAAAATTAAGTCGGATACTTTTCTAACAGACCTCGTATACCACGAGCACGTCCTTTACTCCCGAAGAGATCAGCACCGCGTTCAAAGGGTCTATCGCGTCGTCCACACGAAACCACACGAACGGCATCAAATGCTTACTAAATAAAACTCTGTATACTCAAAAACGAGGCTGCCACAAAATTGTCGCCAAATTTCTATATGCACATTGCCCGCAGAACCGGGAATTAAACAAAAAAGTGCCAAATTTTCGCCTTATTCCATGGAAAAGTGGCAGCGGTATAGCTGTACAGCGCCCACCCGCCACATTTCTTTTAATAACATCGCACATTCGAAAGCCCATGTAGCCCAAGACTTCCCTGATCGTATGATTGCACGGGGCACATTCTCGAGAGCACTCACCACCTTGGCCACATGGCGAACATTCCCAGCAGTCATCCCTTTCTACGCTCTTTTTTTTTAAAGCAATTAAAGAACTTAGCATAAATGTAGCTTATCCGGTGTAAACGTAGCTACATTGTTAGTACCTCCCAGTGGTCATATAATTCCCACAGAATGTAAAAGAATTCACATTCACGGCTTGTCCCTTTCCAAGATAACGTACGCGACTTCCTACTAATGAGAAGGTAGTAACCCAAACACGCCGTGGTACGGCTTCGCATCCTTCAGGTGTACCTTGTTTCTTGGCGTGAGTGCTGAAACAATGGCTCCGACCGGAGGGTATATGCAGTGCGCATTTCGCGTGCCCGCCCATCCGCTGTCCTTCTGCTGCCTTCCCCTAACGGTAGCCTTCTTGCAGAGTACGCGAGCAACGAGGAGAAGCGTGACCTAGTGCGTGAGATGGGACTCATGCGGATGCTGGGCAAGCACCCACACGTCGTACGCTTTCTCGGATGCTGCACGCTGGATGGTGAGTACGACACAGCCACCTCTACACTGGACATGCTCCGCTGGAATGGCAGCCGCCCTACTTGCGCTTCTTCCGCGGTAGAATGACAAGCGACCAGAAGGTGTCGCGACGCACTGCATGCGACATGTAGTGTCAACGTCAGTCAATAGGTTTAGCCTAGTCTGGATGCGGCCACCAGATGCTATCGCTTGAGTACGTGACCAGATGTTCGCGTGGTGATACATTTAACGCACAGTCACGTGAGACGACATTGTCGTCTGGTAACAGCCCGCCTCAATGGTCATGTTGCATTTTCTCCTCCCAGTACCGGTACAACCTAATCTGTATGGCCAAGTGAAAACCATGGTAGTTTCCTTTCAAATTTTTTTAGGCTTTCGTTCTTGTTTGAAATAGAGGGATAATCTTCTATATAAAGCGTGCGACTGCCCGTCGGGGCCGTGCAGAGCCCCTGCTGCTCATCATGGAGCTGGTGTCGCGAGGCAAGCTGCAGTCGTTCCTGCGGGAGCATCGTTCCCGCGGCGCCTACTACAACGAGCCTGAGGACGACGGCAGCCTGGGACCACGAGACCTGGCCCAGTTCGCTCTGCAGGTGGCTCAGGGCATGGATTACATCCACAAGAACGGGGTGTGTACGCAAGATCTGAGACTACGAGCTTAACGGTCATATGCTTGGTATTTTCGACAAAAGCTCTACATGGCACATGCTACATAATTAACCTACTTTATAAGTACTACCGCTGTCACCTACTGCCCCATGAATGCATCGTGGAAAGAAACCGAAGGTTGTTAAGTTTGTTCTCTGTCACACGTTTCAGCCATGTGTCAGGCATACTTGTAGCAAGCAGCTTTCACAATCAACAGACTCGCATAATCGAGAAAGCAAAAATCTTTGTTCTTGTTGTTATTGTTTTGTTTTTGTTTTTCACACCAGTGCCTCAGCAGATTTCGATTCACAGTGTCCAGGAAAAGCGCAGCTAAGTGACTCTGGCTGTCTTCAGTATGTCATCGTCATCTGCTACCAAAGATACCCTGAGAAGATGCAGCCCATTCGGTGCGCACTTAATGCGACTGCTGCTGCATTTGTCTTTGTAAGCAGGCTTACTCCTGCTAATAATGCACGTTATGGCTTGCGTAAACTCGAAGTTATCTGTCGCCAGGATGTTCATTTCTATGCCGGACGCAATTTAGGAGAACAGCCAAAAGAGAAAACACCGGTATCAACCGGTATCAATAGAGAAACCTATCTGAAAGAGCCTCACTATGTTTCCAGGCGCACAGACCATAGTCTCAAAATTCGTGAGTATCACTCAAGGACTGGCACTTACGCAAACTCTTTTTTTGTTAAAACAATTGGCGAATGGAATCGACTCAGTGAAATGCAGGTGTGCTGTACTCACGAGGATTTATTTTTTTCAATGCTGTAACCCCCCTGCTGTAACGCCTATGGGCGCTGCGGGGTAACCTCTGAATAAAGAAAAAATAAAGAACATTATGCTTTTCACGAGAAACGTTCTTGGTGGTTTCGCATTTATGAAAGGTTATACCCGAGACAGCGAGCTGCGCGCGATATGGACTGCCGAACAAGCCGGAGCAGGCCGAGGTTTTATGGCAATCTCATTTAGGACAGCCGCATGCAACCGTGTCCATCGGATATCCGGCCGACCAACAAAGTCGCGGGGCGTGTCGCCAGCAGACCCGACCATGACCCTACGTCAGTGGCAGCGCCTGCCCGTCTTGCACTCTAGAATGATGCCGCGCTTCGTTACCTAAGCTCCGGTTCCAAGTAGTCGACACAAAGTTAAAAGAGAACGCAACGCAAGCCCCGCGCCAGCCGTGCCAAGATCTCGCGCGCTGCGGTCGCAGAGGGTACAGACCCGGAGGTCGCGAACTGTCAACTGCCACATGTCCTTGATCTGCACAGACTACGGGATCGATGACTCACCTGGAAAGGTTATGCATAGGAGGAAACAAGGCACGAAATGGGAAATTTCATTGCATGACGATTGCGCAGCGGCTCGACCTCAGCTTCAAAAGAAGCCGTTCGTCTGTTTCTACACGAGCTTTGCATTCTAGAGCGTGCAGTTGCTCTCTAGCACATAATTAGACGTTCACTCGGGGTTGTGATGTCACTGCGCGTTTTCGCATGTGCAGGGTCAGCCACGGAAAAGTAGGCTACCTCCAGAGAAACTATAAGTTGAACGAGCAAACAGCTTACTTTTATGCAGTTACCCATCATAGACAACACATAAATGCTGAAAGTGTCCCTCGTCATTTCTTGCATCTTGGCGGAGCGAGCAGCCAGCTGGGAACCTTCCCGCGCTCCGCGGTTGCTGTCGCGCACCGTCGTACGGAAACGACAGTTAAACTAGGGCCATTTACGTGCCATGAACGAGGCTTCCGAAACATGCAGGTCATCCATCGAGACCTGGCGGCCCGGAATGTACTGGTGGACGAGCACGGCCGGTGCAAGGTGGCTGACTTTGGCCTCTCCCGCAGCGTCCGGGATTCCGAGACGGACGTCTACCAGCAGAAGTCCAAGGTACTCTGGAGCACTCATTGGCCCGAGCATTAAACATGCCTATCTCTATTACTGCGCTGGTATTCTCTTCTACTCATAGAAATAAGGGCCAGGAGTCTATTCTGGCAGTTCGGCGTTAGCTAGGCAGTGCTGGAGGAAGTTGCGCGATTAAATGCGTGTTCTTGCCTTCCTATTTGCGCTGCATGGATTTTTCAGCATCCTGTGACCTGCTGTTGTGTTTGAGAAAAAAAAATCGAAATAATAGTGCGGGCCGCTCACAAGTGAGATTACAAACCGAAATTAATACTCTCAATCTTCTTTATTTTTTTAGTAGTGCACAGTAACCTTGCATTATACCTAGACTTTACCAATGGGCTCCTCATGTAACCCAAATTTATAGTGTTGGGGGCTCTGCCGGGGCAGAAAAAAAATCGTTTTCGTGGTGTTCTCCAGGAGTAGATGCATCTGCACTGCTGGACTTGCAGAAGACTTTAAGTTAGTGCTTCTTATATGCGATCGATGTCTTCCCAAATGTGTACCCAAAACAGAATTAAAGCAAAAAAAGATACATATGCAGCGTACTCTGCGAATCATGCATTTCATCAGCTGAGGCGTTGCTGCAGCGGAGAAAGCCATTCCTTCCCTCCGTTGCAATGAAAAAAAAATGAAAAAAATATCATTAACGTAGGTGGCCACATGTAGGGTGGGTCTCCGGGCAAATTTGCTCACGAGCGATCCAGGACACCAGAAAGAAAAGTTACTTTGCTTTGACGAAGACGAAAATGTTGCATGTTTCGTGACGACTTTGCGCTGTCGCCAAAGATCGATGACAGTGAGTCTGTTTTTATGGGCGATCCGGTTGGTCCTCGGGGACCGTGCAAGGTAGCGGGCGAAATTTTAGACAACGTCTCGACTGTGCTGCGCACAGCACTCTACACGTTGTGGCTGCCATGTGGTGCACACATTGTCTGCACAGCAAAGGCAGACGCACTTCGCACTGGTATCAGTGGTGGTGGGAAAAGCTTTCTCCATGGAACAGCCAGTGCAAAACCACGGACAGAACCAGGGATGACACCATTATACGACTTCTTTTCTCTTCTCTTTGTTTTGTTCATATCCTTCACGCTGCCTCTTTTTTATTATTACTACTATTATTACGAATATATTTCCATTCTCTATTCTGCCTTCATGCAGATCTTGCCCGGCAAAATGATGGGAGCAAATTTGCGTCGCTATAGTTTCCATCGGTATTTTGCAGTGTGATTGCACTCGGCGGGGTTTTATTACACTTTCACTCGTCAAAATGCCATTGCATCAGGTGCCAATTAAAGTTTTCCTCTTTCTTTCTTTTTTTCCCTCTATTTTCCCCTGTTACTCTCATCGGACGGCTTGGAAAGGGTGCGCTGCCCGTGCGGTGGATGGCTCCGGAGTGCTTGTACCTGCAGGTGTTCACCACCAAGTCGGACGTCTGGGCCTTCGGCATCCTGCTGTGGGAAATCGTCACTTTGGGTAACGCATGCAAGCGCGATGCATCCGCCGAACTCAGACAGCCACGCAATGCCCCACTTAACACCGTGTGGTGTCATACTCCAATCACTGCATTGGCTTCATCGCACGAACTATTTTTTTCTCCCTGAGCCGTGTCTCCCTGCATTGATGCCACATATTCGGTAGCTGATGCGCGCTTGTGCTGTGTCCTTACTTGGAATTCCTTAGTGGCGACCGCCGAAAACGGCGTGCTCAGCGCCAGCTCTGCAACTTCCGCTCAGCAACGGCAAGACAGGTGGAGCCTTTCAGGCAACTCACGCAGCTCTAAATTACAGCGCCACCATATACAAGAAATGTTAACAAAGTAGATACGCATTTTAAAGAAGCTAGGCATTCGGAAACAGTATTCGAACAGCGCAGTAGAGCTCCTGCTATGCTGCTCGTGCATTAGACGCGCGAAAATGGTAACACCACAACTAAGCCTTAATTTTTCAGCCTTTCATGACCAAACTGACAAAACCTATAGGCTCAGTTGAGCCAATCCCAGTTCAGGTCAGCGAATAGAGAATCGCGTCCAGCGACCCGTGCACAATCCCGTATCTGGCTTGCGGGAAGGGCGTAGAGTTGCCGCACCGCACGAGCTACAAGCACAGAACAATGTATCATTCATTACAAGGTTGCGGAAGGGGTACGACGAAGCAATGAGCTTCCGCCCGCCGTGCAGACGTGTAAGCGTTCGGGGCAGATAACGAAGGGGGTTACTAAAACAACGCCTACATCGTGGGCACCGATTAGGCCCACTGCCTCTTCCGTCTACGGAAATTAATCACCGTTTACAAGAGAATCACTTACGAGCGTCTGCCGAGTTTTTTGTTGTTGTTGTTGTTGTTGCTTTATTTTTCTTCGCTCTGCGTAGGATAACGGGTGTCAACAATGCTGTTGCACTCAATGTAGAATGTGTGGAAAAGGAAGTACAGGTTACAGCAGTGAGTTTTCTTTAACTACGCATTTTGGCTGCCAGAATGATAAAACGGGAGGCTGTGTGTAGTGCATCTTATTGCATATCTGTTTTAATACGAGCGTGCAACAAATTAATCGTAAGTGTGCGGCTGAGACTTTCCATCATTTTGAAATGATAACTAGGAAACTAGCGTTGCCTTGGTGAGTAGGATATGTGGCAATGGGCTCTTTCGAGGTGAGATCTAGTACAAAATACGAAACTGTTGACGATCTTGTTTCCAAACATCTCCGTTTTGTTAGTATAGGTCTGATCCAGCTAATGGGCTTCAAATTTTGATTCCGACATTGTGACTAGACAAAGTAGTTAAATGTAAATTTTTCGGCTTCATTAACCGTAACTCACTGCGAATTCTAACACAACAGGCAAGATCCCGAAAGCAATTTTTTTGCTGCGCTTTCCATTCTTTACCTACTCACGACCTCAAAATGACAATTCTTTTATCACCGCTGTGCCGGCGCTTCATAGCGTTGTCGAAAGTGGTGCAGTAGCCAAAATACCGGTGAGCAAGAAAGTGGTAGGGTTTTAATGTAGTTCAACCGAGTAGACGTGCGAAAGCATGTGTTTAGCCTGGTTGGCTCACGGTTACATTTTGATGGGTCGTTGGCACGTCTGGCGACAATATTAGTTCGATAGCAGTATTACCTGATGAAGACGACGACATGCAATGGACAGCGCGAGAGCCTGTTGTAGTTTATTTAGAGGACAACAACAACAACAACACGAGGCGTGATCGGCTGCGGTGATAGTTAATTGCTCTCGTGCACAGGCCAGCGAATCTGATCTGTTCGCGCCGCCGCGGGTTTGAAACTCAATCGCGGCTATATTTATTCTAATTATTTACTTTATTTACGCTAACAAGGTCAATTCAAGGTCATGCTTCAGCGGTGAAACAGCTTTTGCAGCTTCGGTCGTGAAGTAGAGCTTTCGCTCTAAAAATGAACGGGCTGACACAGCGCGTGCCGTACTCTGTAGTACCATGGTGGAATGAAAAGGTTAGAAGAGACATGCCAAGCGTGTCAAAGATGTTATATCCGACGCGGTTTCTGGAATAGAAACTTGCATGCGCGCATGCACATGCGTTTGCAATAGCATACGTGTTCATAGAGCATATGCACATGAGCGCATGTGCCCAGTGTTCACTGGTGCAATGCGTTCCACTACGACTGTCGACACCAAGCTAGGATGAGAAGGGAGGGTTGCTAAGCGATCTAGGAATGGCTATCCCCCCTTCCTCCCCCCCCCCCCCTCCGTCCCCCTGTTGCCCCCAACTACTTGCTATGGCCTCATACCTATGGCAATCGCATCGGTACAATGGCGATTACAGCCGTCGCTTATCACTACCGATCAAAACCTTATCAAAACCGCAAAGTGAACGTACTGTAGTTGCCACACCACTCGTCGCGTGGTGTTAATAATAATTATCATTTATTTAGTGCTATTTAGACTGAAGGTTAACTGCCTGCTCTCCCGCGGCATGCATCGGCTCGCCTTTCGTTCAGCAAGGACTGTGGTTTAGCCCCGTGTGACGCCGCCGCAGGTTCGACGCCGTACCCGGGCCTGAGCGCGCAGGAGGTGATCCACGCGGTGCGCGACGGCCGCGTGATGGCGCAGCCGGTGCACTGCCGCTGGGAGCTGTACCGGCTCATGCGCGCCTGCTGGCACCCGGACCCCAAGGAGCGGCCGCCTTTCTCGCGGCTCGCCTCCGACCTGGACCAGCTCATCAAGCTCAACGCTGGCTACATAGACCTGGACAACTTCCCCGAGCACGCTTACTACAACATCGAAGCCGGCGCGGACGAGAAGCTGTGAAACGGCTGCTTGGTCTGCCCGTCATCTGAGGTGGTCTCCGGTGCGAACGAGTGGCTGCGGAGAAGAAACGCCGCGAGGCTGCTCTTGTGACGCTTCACAGTGACAACCCAGTGTGCCCGATGTGTCTGCGACACCAACGAGCTGCCCGTCAGGCTAATAATGTATTAGGCCACATCTGAACGCACCCCAATCCCTCCCCTACCCCTCAATCATCCCTTCCGCTTGCGGACTCCCTCAAACTTTGTAGTGGTTTACGCTGCGTGTGCTGCGCTGTGCTCTCCGATTTACCGATCCCCGCAGCTTGTTAACGCTGTTAGTGCTTCATTTATTGCCTGTAAACCCGAAGCAAGACAGCTACTGTTCCCAGTGTTTCATGAACGCCAATGTGTCTCGTCAAGTCAGCCACGAAGAGGTTTGCAGGAGCTGCGGGACTTGATGTCTTAGATGGCGCCCTCCGTATATGCACCAGGGGTGCACGGTTTGTGCACCGACATGCGAGCATGACAATGTCCAGCACTGCACAAACGCTGCAAGGACTGCTGCGGAACTGAGGGCAAGGCTGCATGATATTCAATAAGAGAGAACATAATATTTACCGAACTTTCTTTTTTTTTAGTTTGTGCATTTCGGCGTGCAACCGTCAACTGACCTGGTCATGCGCTTCCATCACTTTTGGAACAGCATCATGATCACAATTTCAGCGGCGTGCGATAGTAAAGGCGGGCGCATATCTGCTTCTATACGAAGCAAGTCCACAGTGGCCTTTTGGATAATGTCTCGAAAACTGAAGAGCGCAAGGTGCGTGCACAAGGCTGCAACAACACTAGAAAGGACGAGAAGCCAAGTTGTTAGTCCATAACTGAGGAGTAAGAATCGTTGAAAAACTCAGTCACGCAGTGTTGCACGTGTCGCGACCGTGTAGCGACACAGAGGACATCTCGATGGTCACCATTCCTGCTTTAAGCAAAGTCGTGTTGTGAGGGGAAGCGTGCGGATGAAGTGTCCCCACTTCACAACAGACGTGTTTGTTGCGACAAGCTGAAAATAGAACCCCAGGAAAAGGAGCACGTAAACACTCTTGTCCCCGACGATCAATGGAACACTCCAGAGGGCTGCAAGTCAAGCGTTAAATTGTGGCCGTTGTTTCTTGCGCGTGACAACCGGCCGTGGTGCAAGAAAAGCGCATAGTCGAGAGGGTCGAGAGAATTCACTTAAGCGCCACAAGCGTCCCATCTGTCTTGATATGCGTGCAAGGTTTTTTGTGTGTGTGTGTGTGTGTGCCAGACTAAACAAGCGACTCGGTCACCCGATATTATCAACCGACGGACGCTGGTCAGGGCCTCACCGCATACCTGCGGCGGATTTTACTCTGAACAAGTTCTTAGGAATCGTTCAGTGCAACATTCCCTTCTGTTAAAAGGCTGCAGTGTGGTTCAGTAAATGAAGTGATAAAAAGTGCACGTACAGAGTTTACTGCCGGTAAGATGTGCTGTTGACCTAGTGGCTCTGTCAGCATGGTGTAATGCGCAAACTGCGTTCAGAGGCGAAAGACGAGGCGAAGAGGGAGAAAACACCACTGCGCAGAGCAGCAAGTTGTTCTTAATTGGCTCCCAGGCAAGGTTTCATGGTTGTCAACCAACGCAGAACAAGGAAGGAGCTGCGCTGCGTGTCCCTTAAAACAGTTCAGGTCGTGTTTATTCTCATTTTCTGATTTTTTTCTTTTTTTAATTTTTTCCACGTCCGTCTTCGCTGTTCTACACACCGGATGAAGTTGTCAAGCATGACAGTTCTACTTGCTTTTTCTGCACAAAAATGACCTGCTAGGTGTTCCGACGATCGTGTAACCGTTCTTTTACGCCTGAAATGTAAATGAAACACCCAGACCAAGACGTGTACTCTTGAGCCAGTGAAATTTGACGGTGCCTCGTGATAACAGCCGTCTCTGTCGGGCTCGTCATGGTGCTATTCCTTTCTGCTTTTCGAGCACTTGTGGTTGAAGTAAAAGTGTTGTCGTTTAAGTTTACATCGCGTTGGTTTTTGTCCCTATACCTGTATTAAGGCCGTCATATTACCATATAGTGTGCCATCATATTGCCTTTTTCTAAACGGCGCGCATTTGGCCTGGCGGGAAACGCACGAAGTTTGTGCGAACTATACTTTCCTGGCCATGACAGGATGCCGCGTGACGCGTCATAGGCAGAACATACAGCGCTACTTATTTATCAACGTTGATCTCTACAGGGATGGGACCAGGGGTTGTTATTTTTCAAAAGCAATGTGTGCTTGAGGATGTCATGCCGATAGCCAGAGTGGTATACTCGCGTGAGAGGAAGCAAACTGCAACTCGCGCAAGTGCTAGACTTAATTAATGCTCGTCGCACAAATCGGCAATTTCAATTGCTGTTTCTACGCAAAACTTTTTCCTAACTCATTGAAATAAAGCTCTGTGTGTTGTGCTGCATGTGTTTACGTCTGCAGTACGCATTATTCTTTTTGTCGTATAAGTGATGTCGTTGAAGCTAAGTAAGTGAAGATATATACGCTCTGCGAAGCCCCTCGATTTGGTACACTGTAAGGCGCAGACCTTCCCGGAACATGGGACATGTCTTTTTGGATGCTGGGTCACCAGTCTGAGCATACGTCATATACTTATTCGCTTCGATCGAGGCAACGTATGACAGCCACGGACCTTCTTACGTGCAGATGTCTTTTTTTTTTGTCAGCTGCTTTTGTGCATGCTTAGTCTGCGCTTCCCAAAACAGCCATATCCCGCTAAAGAGCTCGTCGTCGTTGTTTTTGTTTGTGTGTTCCGTACTTTTGTACAAGATTATGTACATAGACAAACGTATCAGTAAATAAAAGGTGTGGTGGTTGAAGATTGACGACTCTGTGGTGCTTTTTGCATCCATTATTCTTTCTTTACTTTCTTCCTTCTTTTCCTTTCTTTCTTTGGTTCTTTCTTTTTCCTTCCTTCCCTCTTACTTTCTTTCTTTCCTTATTTCTTTCTTTCTTTCCTTCTCTCTTTCTTTCTTTCTTTGTGCTTTAAGAAGCTTCATGCGAATGGTGTCCCGCTACGCCCTCATCGGCAGTCTTAACTTCGCTCATATATAGAGGTAAGTAGCATCGCAAGCACACGCGTTTCCGGAACAGGCGAGCGGCGCATTTCACGCCTCCTTCCACTCGACAGCGCTACGTGATTGTGCGATGCGCTATAGTGCTAGACAATCAGCAGAGCCAACAAGGAAGGTACCGGCCAGTGACGAAACGCACTTAAGAGAAGCTTAGCAAACTTCGCTTTTGTTTCGCCGCCACAGGAGCACCTCTGGCCAACTACGTCAAAGAGCCTTAAGCATCCTATCTCCACACTGTTTGGCTTTTTTTTTTTTTTGCTTGTGCCAATATTGGTCGATCTGGCGCCCGTGAAAAAGCAAGCACAGGCGTACTTTCCACTCTCTGTACACGTCTTAGAGCACAAGGCTGTTCGAATATGCGTTGTCTTCAGTTTCTACACTGGACCAACTACGAAGAGGAACCGTTGACCAATTGGGGCGGCCTGTTTGCTTGCGAACTGAAGACGGAAGGCAAGAGAAATGAAAGCGGTTGCGCCAGAATATCGCATTGCAACAGTGCGTTAAAAGTTAAAATTGCAATAACTAGCTTACTAGTTAACACGATTCACGCGTTTTCTAACGTTCGTCACCACTGGTGTTACTATGCCACAAAAGTCACCTTTATATCTCAAAAAGCCTCTTTTTAAATGCTATTGGAGGGCATCGTTGATACGCCCTGTATAGAGCGAAATCTTACTGGGCCCAGGGGAGCAACGGCTTAAATCCTCTGGCTTTGGGCGAAGCTCTCGATAAAATGAGATCGCAAGCTTCAGGACGAATGACAATTCTCTGAAAGGGGCTTTAAACTCAGCTTCTGAATATTTCATTTCTTTGGTGCAATCGAATAATGAGGCAGTTCGCAATTTTTTCCCATTTTGTTCGACGTGGCAAGTGAGCAGCTTTTCTCAGCCGAAAAACTTGAAGCTGAACAAAATTGTGTTTAGCATCAGAGGGGTCGTACTAATGATGTCAAGCGCGACGGTGCGAAAAAGTGCACCATGGCAGGCTGATTATGTGTGGCTGCACCGTTGCGGTTATTTCGCTGTTCTGATGGTTTTTGTCATTTGCGCTCTGTAATTCGCACACTAAATAAATATCCGCTCCAATATACATAGTGGATCCTGTTATCACTCTGTGAGTGTTATTGCTCTAAAAAATCTACGAGGCTCAGCCCATCATCTTGTTCGTCTCAAAATCGTAATCACTCGCATCTTGTGAAGAATACGGTGAGTCGTCGCGACTACTTGACGTTTACGAGACGTTCCTTCTTCATAAAGTCTGCTTTTGGAAGCCATGCTTTAATTGAATTTGTATATTTGACATCTCTGAAAAGTGATAATGCATTGGTTCTGACTCGCTTTAGATTAGACTTATGCATAGTGTTCATACGATCAGTTTGATGCCGCACCTCCCGTGGGAGGTATATTTTTTTCAGGGTGCTCGCCTCTTGCCAATCCTGGGTGCGCCTTCTCCACATGAAGCTTGTGGGCAATTCCTCTGCGCGGGGGCGCACAGGCAGTCACTCGAGGCAGGACTTTGTACAAAGGGTTTATTCTCACATCAGGGGGGCCGGTCGTCGTCGTGGCAGCTGGGTCAGGTGGTCCTTTCGCGGGGCTGGTCCAAGAGCAAGAGACCGCGAGCCTCTCCGGTCTCGCCTTATAAAGGCTTTCTCCCAGCCTCTCTCCCCCCGCCCCACCACTCGGGAAGAAGGGGTCCGAGACTACCCACGGTGAGCGGCGCGAGATTTGACTTGCCCGCGAGCAGACCCTACAAGCTTCGATTGGAACTTCGGGAAGGAAGTCAGTGGCCGAGGTCAGTGAAAGTTGGACAAGCTGAAAGATACTATTGCTCTCGCTGAATACCGTCTTGACGTGTCGTGAAGCGCAGAAAAATCACTTTCCCTCAGTATACAACGACGTAGGTGCCTTGCTTCCCTTCCTCGGCGTTGCACATATCATTTTTACATTCATTGCTCACTGCAATTTTCTTAGCCTAATTTCCAACTTCACTACTAGCTCGCAAGTTTCGTCTTCATCGGTGTGTACTATACTATACTCGGTACATCGGTTTAATGCTTTCCTTTCCTGGGGCAGGGGTACGCTGCTGTTCATAATTTTACATTGATAGCCAGATGAACTCCAGCCCATTCTTGTTCGCCTGCTAATTATCTGTAATTGCAGAATCCGCCGTGATTACTTGGCCTTGACAGAAGCACTCCTTGCCTGTTTACAGTCCTTTATTACATTTTGAAAATCGTTGCTGTTTTGCCAAATTTTTACTGGCACTTTCGTATGAATAGTATTAATTTTTAAGGCCAGAGCATAGCAATACAGCGTCGTCATCCAGTATTGTGGAGATATTCCATGTTAATGCTTACACATAAGCTTTCCTGTTCCAAGTAAATGACGAACTCCTGCGGTGCCTCAGCTCTTTCAGGTATCATTTATCAATTCTATATATATATATATATAGGTTGCGAAAGCATGGAGTGCTTGACTGCTTACAAGAATATATAGCGAAGTATACGCTTCGTTAAAGGAAACATATTTATTCGACTCGAAGTTTCGATCGGAAGACCGATCTTCTTCAGGAGTGATTATACATTGTTAATACATCCCCTTTTATAGGGGTGGGCACAGAACAGGTAAGTGGGAAACACAAAGCACATAGCAGAAAAATACGCATAAAAAATTATTAGAGGCAGTGCGACCCACACAACAAATATATATATATATATATATATATATATATATATATATATATATATATATATATATATATATATAGAAGGGGTCACAACTTTGCAATTATCTTCATTTAATACCGACAGTTTCGAACGGAAGACGGTCCTTCCTCATGGTATACACACGAATGAACACTCATTCGTGTGTATACCCTGAGGAAGGACGGTCCTCCGTTCGAAACTGTCGGTATTAAATGAAGATAATTGCAAAGTTGTGACCCCTTCTTCTACAAGTCTTCCTGGCCCATTGAACGACAAGACCTGCTGCAACTATATATATATATATATATATATATATATATATATATATATATATATATATATATATATATATATATATATATATATATATATATATATATTACATGCATGAGCAATATTTCTTACAAACTACCAAAATAGGGGGAAACTACAGTAATATTTAAATCACTACGATTTGTGAAATCAGCATACTTGGTATCGGTCAATCGTTACGTTTTCCTAAGATGCGCATGACGCTAGAAATTCCTTGAAAAAAACTGACATTAGTGCTGGTGGCGAATTGTCAGCAAGAAAATTGCGGAGAACGTGCTACCACCCCAGAAAACCGCAGAACATGATACCACCCCAGAAAAACATAAAACGTTACATGGATGTTCATGAGATATTTATATACACTGGATATTTTACATCTGTTCACAGATGTTCCAGCTATACGTGAGCGAGATGTTTATGGGATTTACATCACTGTGGGTACGCGAGCAGTCTTCGTGGCCTGGACACTTATGATGGGAAATAAATATGACTGAGCCTACGTGACAGTAAAAGATGATATCACAATTTCATTCAGTTTGGTATTTATCACACTGGAGGTGTGAAAACCGCACAGACCTGAAGATAAATTTTCATGCACGAATACTTTGGTTATAGTTTCGGGTAATTTGAATTGCTGCTTTAACAGAGAATCCTCCGTAGCACACCATCATGCCATTTTACAGCATGACATTTCTTAAGTGCACTGCAATACTACATAGCACCAGCACTTTACACATTAGTTCACTCACCTTGATTTGAACAGGTCACCTTCACATATGCTTTATACCCCCTATTAAGGGTGTCCTCATGAGGGCTAGTGGTAGACTGCTGATTAGCAAAGTTAACTAAATTAATGTTGTGGCTAGTCATTCATTCTGTGTGCTATAGAGTAGGTTTATCTACAATGCTCTGTTAGTTGTAAACCGCAGTTAGCGCCAAAAGCCAACAATAAGCTCAGGTAGCAGCTGTCAGTTTATGTGCGGTGCCCTCCAATTTAAATATTTACCACCAATCTTTACATCCATGCGAGGTACCCTAGATTGATAGTTGCGCAAAATGTACCTAGCTTGGGTCCAACTGAAGGAATTTCAGCTTTTTCTAACAGCCAACTGGAATAAATGAGTGCAAGTGCTTGAAAAAAAATGCAGACATACGTCAGCGGGGTCGAACCAATATAGATTAAAAGCCATTCCCCAGGATTGCCACGTGCCCTGAAAATATGATCGACAAAAAATGAGTAGGTGTGGGAGGTCTCTCTCTCGATCCTTAGGTGTCACTGAATAATATCTATGCGTATTTTAAAACGTCAAGAGTACGTTTTTAGTTCTTTTCTCAAAAAAGGCTGGTGAACTAGACGGCTAAGAAATGATGCGTATGGATGTAATCGTTTAGACTCAGTCGGGACGTCGCTGGCATGCAGGTTTGCGGTTTGCTGGGGTACGCGCACTGTTGTGAGAAATATTTCCTGCTTTCTCTACTTCGCACAAGAAAGCACCCTATGCGCAATATGAAGGATGCTAAATTCACCTGGAGCAAATAAATCAGTACCTAGGTATAACTCATTCTGAGAAAAAGCTGGGAGTTTTCAATGTACACAATCGTGTGAAAAACGCCTTAAGGGGTTCACGAGCACTTAAACCTCCGCACAAGAACGTTTTTGTATTTTATTTGCACCAAAATGGAGCCTCTGCAGTCGAGCACTGAATCCGCGATTTCATGCTCAGCAGCGGACTGAAATTATCAATATTCCACCGCGGCTGGTGAGCTACAATGCGGCGTACACGCGTCAAGGTAAGCTACCAGAGGCAGCACAAAATATTTCTCAAGATATGCTCACAAAAGCTTAACCGAAGTAACAATTTCCGTACGAAGTCTCCTTTCTGTCGTATTTTCTACCAAACAAGCAGTAGCGAGCCACTTGCAATGAAATCGAAAACAAACGCCATATTTGAAAACCGCATACCGTATTAATGAGATAGAATTAATGTCTTTCTGTATGCTCCACACTATGTAGGAAGCGTAACAAAAACTATACCCCCATACAACAAATCCGCATTGTCGAATCTATGGCATATTTTGCGGTTTGTGTACCTGGGGACATACGGGCCATTGAGAAGCCTGCTTACGTGTGAGAATGCGAAAACATTAAAGTGCAGTCATGCTACGTTGCAGAATGGCTATAAGTCATGACTATGACTACGAGGCATGACTATGCATATTTCGCGCAAACTCTACACACGTTCACTCTGCAAAATGACTATGAGTCATGAGTTAAAACTGTGTCATGACTTTCTTAGATCATAGTGCGTTACGCTTCATCGTTCATGACTACACATGTTCGCTTATTTGTGTAGCGACATCGTTCACCGGTGTGCTCACCAACCGAATTTCGTGCCATAGACGGCGCCGAACGGGTTTTTTTTTTTTTTTTCTAATGGGACATCTAATGACTTCGCATTAAAGTAACGAACTTAAAATCACGGAGACGATAAAACTACTCCCCAGGCATACCCTCACGAACTCTCAAAACGAGCTTCCTTTACTCCACCTAACACGTGCTGCGAAATTTGAAGCCACGAGTGCGAACCCAGGCAACGCGAATGTAGGGCCCGCTCCACTTGTACAGTGCCTAGAATACTGCACTTCAAGCATGTCGCGAGACGCAGAACAGGTTTGCGTCCGTGTCACCTTAGGTATAGGTCTTAAACTGTTTAAAAACAAAACCAAACCCGCCCGAACGGGGGCTCGAACCCCGGACCGTTAGGTTAAAAGCCTAACGCTCTACCGACTGAGCTATCCGGGCGACCGAGGAAGTGGGTCACGACAAACCTATAAAAACCAGTGCACCTCAAGAAATTTCCATTTTTGTGGTTTGAGTATGTTTTTATACGTTTTTTAAATTATATTTAGTCTGCCTTATTTAACACCATATTCTTCAGTTTACGCTCTTTTAGCATCTCACTCGAGAAATTGATTTAATTTCGGAGCGGCTTGTTTTTGTCTAGCAACATTGAACGTAAACTGCGTAAACTCTGGTTGGTGAGCCGGCGGCGCGTGCGGCATGTGGGTTGCGTGAGAGTGAGCTTTCTGTGAGTGAATGTTGTTTCTTCCGTCGCTTGTTGCCTGTTTTCATCATTACAACTTGTTCCCATAAGAAAACCCGGGCCAACAGGATGCGAACCACAGAGTTATTACATGGCAACGGCCGGCGGCCTGCCGAGCCACCCATCCCGTTTCGGCAGTTGTTGCCCATGCAACTGAAAGACAAAGTCTCCGGAAAGACAGGTAAACAAAAAGGTATGTGAAATTATTACATTTTCCTGCTGCAAGTGCTTAAGTAGTGTATTTTATAACCACACTACAAGAAGGTGTGTTGCACTTCATGTGATCTACTAGCGCTAGCGAGTTTTTGCCCCTCTAAGCAACGTAAAGTGTTTCTGTGGTAAGAGGACACGCACAGTGTTCTTATGCTTCCAGTTATTTTGTATCTTCTGTATCATGGTAATCACACACACATGCATATGCATCTTTTCATACTTATCTGTAGCAGTCACTGTACTAGCAATGAGCTTTGCCAAGCACTGTACCCAAAAGGAGTCCCAAGGGAGTGGGCTGATTACTGAAACTGTGTGGTTTGCAGTGTGGCTACCTCGTCAAATGGAGTTGATGGATGTTAGTGCTTTGTAAAATGCTGACGTTCACGTGTAAATTTCTCATCAATAACAGATGTTTCCTGTCTGTCAGAGATGATGACCTTATTCTCCTGTTTGGCCGAGAAAAATTATGATTCCAATAACTGCTCAAAAGAAGTCAAAGCATTTCAAGGCTGCTTCGACAAATTCTTGGTGAGTGGATGTTTGTGTCAATAAATGTACACTATTTGAAATGCTTGTACCTTATTCGTTTCCAGCTTAGCTGGATCTTGTGTAAAGAAACTAGTTACATTATGAAGCAGTGCCTTTTGGATCCAAAGGTACCAAAGACATGGAAGAACACTATCATTGTATTAATACATGTGAAAGGATATATTAAAGATGAAAGTTGTCTATAGACCAATTCATTTATTGTCTTCTGCACAAGGCATTTGCCAAGGTAATTGCAAATAGTGTCAAGGATTGGAAGTACGGCGATTTGGTTGTTCAAGGTAACATGGTCACAGCACAAAAACGACATCACGAAAGAGAGACAGGACAAACAGGTGTGTCCAGTGTGACTTCGTTTTCGCACTGTGACCACATTACATAGTGTCAGGGAACAGGTGGGTTTTCAGGAAACAGCACTTCACAATACAACTTATTTATGCCATCATTCAGATTGCAGACAAGTTTTGCTTCTGGAACCAAGGATGCAGGCTCAATGAGACCAAGGACGCAGGACATGTACCTTGTTACATCCAATGTGGCAGGGTTTGGTTCCATTACACAACAGTGCAAAAAAAGTTGAGGGCACAAAATGAAAGGATAGTGATGGTAGTGGCTTTCCTTTGTCTCTTGTCTCTATTTTTTCACTCTGTTTTGTTATGAAGAATTTTATTGCTTGAGAACTACACATCTGCGCATTTCATACTTCGTTTGAGATCAAGAAGTATGCACATAACTGTGTGTCACAAGATGCATGGTTAGCATTGAATGAGCTGATATGTGCATTTTTATGAAGCAATATCCTTCAGCTTCAAAGCAGATCTTTACATAACTGAGCTCTGTGCTATAACCTCTGCAGAATTTGAGTGTTGTTGTTATGGTGCTGAGGTTGGGACCACAAGTTAAGGAAACGAATGTCAGTGTTGCAGTGATCACATGCTGATGTGATAGAAAGAATAAACATAGGTATTGTGTGCAGATGTCTCAATACATGTTGAAAGGTACCCACTGCACTGCTGATTGAAAAACCCAAGCTGGTTGAAATCATTCTAGGACCTCCACTATGGCGTCTGTCATGGCCCACGTGCAGCTTTAGGATGTTGCTACCGGGCATACCATAATATTCGGCTGCTGAGCCCAAAGTCACAGAATCTATTCCCTACTACGGTGGTGGCAAAATGAAAAAACACCCATGTGCTGTGTTGCATCAGTGCATTTTAATGAGCCCCAAGTGGTCTGATGCAGAACCAGCCACTGCACTGTCCCTTGTAGTCTTCGTGCAGCTTCAGGATTTGAAACCCCACATAGTATACCAGTCCGTGCAGAAAGGCTAGTTTCAATCTGTATAAATAAGATTAAAAGGACACTGAAGAAAAAATTGATGTTGGCATGTATCAATGTATGACCATTTTAGTGACAGAGACACTAATTTCACCGAAACCATATTTTTGATACGGTAGATAACAGCAAAAAAAATGAAATACAAGTACCACCACCGCATGCCATTTTCACAAGCTGACTACATTAACAGCAAGGCAATTTTCTGCCACGGGTCCTTTAGGCTAGGTTGAAAGATGCGGGTTCGATCCCGGCCGCGGCGGTTGAATTTCTTTGGAGGAGAAATTCTAGAGGCCCGTGTACTGTGCGATGTCAGTGCACGTTAAAGAACCCCAGGTGGTCAAAATTTCCGGTGCCCTCCACTACGGCGTCTCTGATAGCCTTAGTCGCTTTGGGATGTAAAACCCCATAAACCAAACCAAACCATCCTTTAGGCTAGGCTACAACACCATTCACTAGTAAATAGTGATCATTACTCCTTTTCAGTCTTGCCATCTTGAGTTTGAATAAAGCGATGGGAAAAAAAATTAGAGATCACTGCGGCAACCCACATTGGGAGAATACGAAAGCATTGATGCCTCCCCAGCACTCGTCACCTCTCTTTGCCTCTCTTTATCATTTTCGTTTTGTTTGTTAATTTAACTACTGAATTAGTGTAATTACCTTACGCTTTAATTAAAGATCAATTTATTTTCTCTGATTATACCTTCTTTTATCTCAATCAACCATTTTGGAGCCATTTCAAATTTGGCGCCGTGGTTGCTTTCCCGTCCTCTTACTATATCACCGTCCAGCCTATTCAACCATCCAATGGTTTTTGATAATTAATTACTCTCTGTCAATGAAACTTTTTTGTTCGATCAAATACATCTCAATTCATTTCAAACTTCGTTTTCACTCCTTTGCCTATTTTCGCACTTTTTTGCTGTCCATGGCTGTTTTCCCGTCCACTCACTATATCGACGTCAGCGCTATTTCGACTTTTTTTTTTTTACATTTTTGGCTCTAATTAATTAACTTGTCATCCTATCGACATAGCTTTTTTTGCGCAGCATCCTCGCATCATCCTCTTTCGATCACAACCATTCGTCTGATGCTACCTCTTCTGAGAACGTCACAACTGCTGCGGACACGTTTTGGTGACACAACCCCGCCGACATAACCTAGATAGCCTAGAAATTCTTTCGCATTAATAAATATTCCATTTCTAAATCCAGTTTACCCAGCAAGGAATGCATCTTTCTCTGCAAGACAATCAGCACAGTCAGAAAGGGCCAAATAATCAATTTTTAGTAAGAACAAAAATTGGATGGAGTTTATTAGTGTTCTTTGAAAGCTTTCACTGGATGTCTCTCTGCAGCAGGGTCTTTACCATATTTGTGCATTGCTAAGAATGATCTCGAAGGTCATAGAAATGGATGGAAGAAGGCACTTGCAAGTAATGTTCTTTGAAAAACTATGCAAGCCTGCATTTTTTTTCTTGCAAACTGCTGTGTTTGCTTAGGTGCGCACCCCACCTTACTTCCTTTTATGCTCCTCCCTCAATATCAATAGGGAACAATGCAAAATTTTCAGGGAGCAAGGTTACTGTTTGGGAAGTTTGTTGTCAACATCTTTTGCTTTCCCTTATCATTTGATAAGCAGCAACAGTTATAAGTTGCATCTTATATAGTGATAGTGCAGTGTATGAAAACTAGCCTTTGAACCCGGCCGAGGCGGTCGAATTTTGATGGGGGTGAAATTCTAGAGGCCCGTGTACTGTGCGCTGTCAGTGCACTTTGACGAACCCCAGGTGGTCGAAATTTCTGGAGCCCTTCACTAAAGCGTCTCTCATAGCGTGAGTCGCTTTCGGACATTAAACCCCTTAAACCAAACCAGAGCTCAAGGCCTGGTTAATTTCACTAGATAACAGCCATCCAAAAAGGGCGGCCTCATCGTTCTCACTTTCCACCTGTAAACGTGATTATAGATCTAAACTCACAATTGAAGTAGCGCGGGGTTAATCAAATTTTTTAGCACCAGCTGTTTTTAAATGCCAGATTGCAGTTTTTTCCGTGTCTTGCGTTTATTTCTTTGCACCCTTAAGAAAAGAGACAGTTTGGCTCACATGAGGTTTCAACCATCCACAAACAAAGGCAAGTTTATCATGAGATTTCAAAGTAAGCACGGTTCTACCTAGGCTAACCCCGGAAGGAGTCCTACATAGCACCACCGTGTTGGATCACTTGAGGCGCCCCCTCTAGGTCATGAAAATTGCTAATAAATGATCTCCAAAGCTAGTGGACTTCAGGTACCGCAGCAGAAACCAAAGTTCTGAGTGTGCCATGAAATATTGGGACTATAGTTCATTGTCCTAGCCTGCAAGAATGATCTGGTATCCAGCTGGCTTAAAGTCAACGGCAGGACCAAGTATGGGATGCCATAATGAGAGCAGAGGCAGAGGGTTTGCAAATAGAACACCAGGTGATCGAAATTTATGACGGCGTCCGTCATAACCTAAGCCGCTTTGGGACGTTAAACCCCCGTGAATCTAAAAAACAAGTCATCAGCTGCGGCTGTGCAAATGGAGCACATGAAGCATCAGAAAGCTGCCTGCTATTGCTCATTGTTTAGGTTTGGTTCGGGGGGGTTTAACATCCTAAAGCGACTCGGGCCATGAGGAACGCCATAATGAACTGCTCCAGAAATTTCTACCACCTGGGGTTTTTCAACATACTCTGACATCACACAGTTCATGGGCGTTGTGAGTTTCTCATTTTGCTTGTTACATATTTGCATCAGTACTTGTATTCGTCCAGCATTCAACCCATTTGCAGCTGGTCTGGCCTTCAGAAATATGGCTAGCCTAGTGGTGTAAAGCAGTGTATTGCTGCTATGGAGCATGTGAGGAGCCATATATGAGGATTTTTTTTTAAAAGAGCCAAATCCACCTTGACAGAAACCAAGAAAAATGCAGAAAGTTTTTATCCGCAGCATCACATTTGAAGCTGTTACATGGTATGCTTTCAAATGCTATAAGTAGGATACAACTTAAAAAAACAGCAGTTGCTAACACTGGGCCGTGGTCCGCGGCGTCCTGTATTACTCCGCTGGCCAATCGAAAAAGTAAACGAAACCAGTTTTTTAATGTTTGACTATATCAAACACAGCACGTAACAAAATTCTAGTGCTCATAACTTTTTTCTTGTGCTAAGCTTCTTGTTTACGTAACAAGAAACTCTTAAGCAGTGCACTGTTTTTTCATCGTGGAGGAATTCTGCGCGTGGAGGCTGATTGTGGGCGGAGCTTCACTGCAGACTTAAGTTGTATCCGACTATAGTTATATGGCCCATTTAATTTTGATACTTTTTGAAAGCAACGATCTGTGGCTGAACTTACAATTATAGCTGAACTTTAATTCGGTGTCTAAAAAAAGCTCCTCAGACTTTTCTGCATTGTACCTAGTGTAACCATGTGCATCTTTTAATGTTGCAGGAAAAGAATGCAGAGTACAAGACTACTGGCTCCTTGGGAATCCTGACTCCAGGCTTAAAAGCATCACAGCTGACTTCCCAACAAGCTAACACACTTTTGAAGAAGTATCCCCTCAAAAATTTGTTAAAGAAGATACGGTAACTTGTTATGGCCTCGTAGCTCTAGGAAGTAATAAAGTACATGTTTGATTTCATGTACATATGTTGTTAGAGAAAACGTGGCATACCGCTTCTGAAAAGACCCCTTATACATTGTGCTATCTCGTTAGAACCATGTACACATTATGCTGACGTTACCTCAAAGGAGCACTGAAACAGTGTCCAGCGAGGGTAAAAAAAAGCCAGAATTCTGGCAGGTATGTTGCATTGTCTATCACCTTTGCACAAAAATTTTTAATCTAGCATACGTAGTACGAGATATCACGTTTAAAAAATTCAGGGGGCACTTAATACTGCTTACGTACTGTGAAGGCGAAAGCATTAGTTTGTCATCATGAGTGTTTGACTTTGACGCAGGTTGCACACTGAGAAATGAAGTGAAGATGCACCTCCGGACGCTGATTCCACAAACGCTGAATCCACAAAGGTCCGAGTGAAGCACTCGGACATTCGGTTTGATTACTTGTCGCAAGCTAGCCTCAAACTTGACTACCAGATTTATGCTATGTGCAATGAGAACTCGTATGACAGGCCGGCCCCACACTCTGCCTATGAAAGCATGACCCAGTCAACCCGGCTTGGTTGTTTACTTCTGGTGTCTTCGACTGGGTGCTTTGGAGTGCTCTGATAAGAGTCCTCCCATTCGGCTGGTCGGTAGCAGATACTCTTTTTGTATGCGGTTAGTTCTCTCTTGGAGCACTCTCACACGCTTCGAAAGAGAAAAAAGCGAGCGGGCGCTCTAGGTCACAAGGGTACTTCTCACGAATGAGCATGTCGCCGGCACACCGGCAGTGCACAACGGCGCGGTCGCCCGGTTGTGGACGGCGAAGTGACAATGTGAGAGTGTTTTGGTGTTCTGCTGAAGTTACGCGCTAGCTTCAGTCCAATGAAGTTCATCAGCATGTTGAGTCTTGGAACGCTTCGCGGTGCATGGCAGCAGCGATCAATGTGGTAATGTTGATGACTGCACCAAAAGGCTTAGCACAAGGCGCCTTGTGCGGTGTATTTGCACCTGCATTTTGGACAATACATCTTTGCGGCTCCGTTTTTGCTGCGCACATGCAATGCAGGTGTTTATCAGCACAAAAAATGCGTATGCACAGCAAAAGTGCTGTGTTTTCATGGTTGGTTATGGCAGTGTCAGCTAGCCAACGTTTTTCGTGGTATCCACACTGATGAAGCTTTAAAGCCATGCACGTTGCAGTGCCGACCAAACACCTTGCTGTGAGTGAGTGTTGTGAGGATGGAATATGGATGTGTATTGATGAATGGTTATGATGTGCAGTGAATAAAGTGCGCCGAACGTTGCTAGCAGTAGGTGCCAGCCAAAAGGCCTCCAGAGTCCCGACCGCTGTGAGAGCGCCTTCATATTCGGCTGTCCAGTGCCTCCTTTGACTCGGATTCATAGCTAGCTACTGTTCACGCTCTCGGTCAGAGGATAAAAACGGTCTGAAGACACCATTAGTTGTCTGCTAGCACGTACAACAGTGAGGTCTTTCCAACCCTGTGTTTGGCACATGATAGCCTCAGCTTCTTATGTGCCATAAAACCCAACACACCAACCAACCTTTCCTTTTTTTTTTTTTGCCACTTGCTCTCCCACCTCAGCTAGACAATACAGGGAGAGCATGGGAAGGGGGACACGCCACAGTCTCCTGCTGGCCATGCACCTTGCCTTCTTCGCTGCGGTTTTTGCTGCGTGACTCATTGCGCGAGGTCCCACACAAAAACCCAACACCGCAGGCCACCTCAAGGCGCGAAAGCTTAGAAATTATTTGTAAATTATCGGCCCACTTCACGGGACCTGTACACAGCATGCATACTCAGTGGCATCTACTCTACATAATGCATGCCGCACGCGTTTGGCAGCCACTTTCTAAACTGCTTTTCAGGGACCCTTTGAAGAAGGCACCAAATTTTTTGAACGTGTTTCTTTCAAATGGTGCGCAAAACAATAGTGTTCGGAGTTGCGATGTGGAATGCCGCAACTAGGAGGTGCGAGGCATTTCATGTGACTGGCAAGCAGCATCGAGTGACCTGCATACCACGGCGCCGGTGACTCCTCCGCCTCACGTCCTCTACAGTGCCATTAGCAGAAAAAGTGTACGGCAGGGGTCTCAAACTCATATCACTATGCAGGCCACACTGAAAAAACGCCTCTCGTGGGTCAGAAGCCAAAAAATAACAAAAAGTGAGGAGGTGGTTAACGAAAATGGTGGGTTTTTTTAGGGGGGGGGGGGGGGGAGGAAAGGGAAGGGGGGAGGGAGATTGAAGAGCATCAATCTTGTAGTGTGTTAAAATAAACTAAGAAAATAATTGGCCGTGTCAGGAAGAGGTTTTATTTTTAATCGCAGTAATAGGGGGTATTCAAAATTCAGCAAGTGCTCTTTCCCACATAACTATTTCCAAAGATAAGATGGCCGACTTCTGTATAAAAAAACTGTGAGGGCTACAGGAGAGGCACAAAGGATGTGGATAGAATATGTGGAACGTATTTTGGAAGATTCAAACAACTAGTCATCCTTGCTTTGTTTCAGCTGGAAACGCATTGTCGGCTATCTTGTCTTGGGCAACATTGTTATGTGGGAAAGCGCACTTGCACAGTTTTTCGTATCCCGTATTACCCTTTAGTTCTCAGCATGCCGCTAGCTCGAGGTTTGACAACACTTAGCAGCGATAAGGGATGCAAAATCTGCAAATTTGCAGGGATGCACAAAGTTTTACGTTCAGAATGTTCAGGTGGTCATCTATGTCTGTGATAAAAGCAAGGTAATGAAGCCACTTCTCTTTGAAAGCTCAGCAGTTGGCTTATTCTTCTCCTTCACGAAGCTGTCGATTTCCTCTCTGAGGTCAGTAAATCTTTTCAGTAGAGGGTGAATTGACAGTGGTAGAGCACTTTTGAACGAATGAAGTTCGCCGTACATAATGTCCATGACAGATTTCACTCACAGTGTCTTGCTGCATTGTGCTTCCTGGAGTAAGATGCAGTGCACCGCCACGAACTGTCCACTGACTCCGAGCCCTTCATTCTTCATTCGTAAACGTCCTATAAGACCGCTTCTCCTTCCGACCACTGATTGAGCGCCGTTGGCTGCCGCACACACCATCCACTCTCACTGCAAGCCGGTGAATTCAACAACTTCTTCAAGCAGCAAAATGATGTCTGCTCCTCTAGTGGTGCCTTTCATCAGAACAATATTCAGTAGTTCAGTTTTTTTGTCACATTGAGATTTTTGTCTATGGCCCTAATGAAGATGGCACACTGGGCGTCATCTGCAATGTCAGTGCTTTTGTCTGTGGTGAGAAAAAAGGCTTCGAAGTCCTGAGATCGGATCATTAAGGCACCTTCAGTGTTGTGGCCTATATCAGTAAACCTCTCTGCAATCGTATTGGGTGAAAGGAATTTCTTTTTCATGCTGGGACAGGTAGCGCCTGCGGCTTCAATCGAGCAGTTTTTCGCAGGTAACCCGTTGGTGATAGATTTTGCAGATTTTCCACTTGGATGGGAAATAACGAAGCTTGCTCTCACTGTTTCTTCCGCTGTTTTGGCAGGCTTTTGTAAAAAATCTTACTGTTTTCCGAGTGACGTCTTCTGTTGATCCGATTTATCGTTGCGCTCCTGTCCAGTTAATGAACCGTACTTGTCATGTAACAGGACATGAAGTGGCGCGCACGTTGTACTCCTGCATAGACACATTCTGGCGGCAGATTAAATGCATCACCTTGTCCCTCGACTCAATGAAATACGACTGTTCTCATCGAGGTTGGAAATGCTGCTTTTAATCTTCAACTTTTCATTTCGTTGCATCTTTCGAAAGCGACATTTCAACACTGAACTTTCACTGCAAAGAGCCTATGTTCTTACTGCCACAAGGGCTGTATAAAATATCGAAATAGATATGGCAGAAGTCAAACAAGCTACAGCAGGCTATCAGCGACTGGCGTTTGGTATGGTGAAGCATGTACTAATATATATCTTCTTGAATAATGTCGTAAAGGGTGGGAAAAAATTTCTGGCAGTGTAGCATTACTAAGCACAAAATATTGTGCAAAAGCAGATTTTTTTCATGTGTACATCATCGCCACATACCTGAAAGCACGACTACAGTGTCCACTGACCCAGGGAGCCAGTTATGCGCCTTTCCTCAAAATCAACAGTCTGCAACATTGTCAACGCTAGCACCAATGAATCCAGCGAACGCCGGCGACCTTTTGCTCCAGTGCCGCGTTTCTGCCAAAACGCCGTCAACGCAAGCAGCGCACATCTCTTTGTCACCACCGCCACGTAGCTCAAAGCGCGATTGAGGTGCTCTGACGCAGGAAGCCAGTTATTTGCGTTTCCATTTCTTTCGGCCGCCGCAGTGGCTCAGTGGTTATGGCACTCGGCTGCTCACCCGATAGACGCGGCTTCGATCTCGGCCGCGGCGGTGGAATTTCGATGGAGGCGAAATTCTAGAGGCCAGTGTGCTATGCGACTTCCGTAGTCCTTCACTGCGACGTCCCTAATAGCCTGAGTCTCTTTGGGACGTTAAACCCCCATAAATCAAACGTTTCATTCCTTGACTTTTGCGCACAGATGGAAGTGTATGAAGACGACGATGTGCAATGCACAGCGCGAGTGTGTGGCAGTTTAACACGAGGCGTGATCGGCTGCGGTGAAAGCATAGTGCTGTCGTGCAGTGGCCATCGAAGCTGATCTATTCGCGCCGCAGCAGTTTTGAAAGCCAGACATGGCAATATTTATTTTACTTCTGCAAGTACGTGAGAGGCTTCAGACAAACCTCGGCTTTTCCAGGATTGCTAGTGAAATAGTGCTATCGCACTGAAATGGTATATGGGCGTCCTGTGTGCTCATTTCAGCAAGGAGGTGAGAGCTCAAGGGCTGCACACACCAATTTCCCCCCCCCCCCCCCATCCCCACAAAAAAAAAAAAAACAGCCTTACCGGCCTACTTCTATAGCCTTGCTTGCCCTCAGCGTCCTCACATTTTTCATTGATTACCTGTAGTTGCCCGTCCCGTCTTCCCAACGCGATTTCACCGAATGAACAAAACATTGCTGGAGCGCCCCGGGAGTTGGACAATGAGATCTTTAAGGGTATGTAAATAAATAAATTACCTGTTCCGTGGCTACTGGGAAGTGCATCGTCCGTTCCTTTTATTACCACCTCAATAGTTTCACCTCGTACAAGACGAACAGTGGTGACTCACAGTCGGGAATAAAGGCAAAGTTCGGACGCCACTGTCTTTCAGTTTCCACACCAGAGATTTCCACTCTGGTGAGGAAATCGTTCGCTTCCGGACAACTTTCTGTAGCTCTGCCGCGAAGGCTACGCAGGAAAGGGAAGGAAGCGGGCCTTTGACCCCGTGCCGTGGAGAGTGGGTTCGTTGTTCGGTTTAGGGGTGCGCAGGGGTGAAAGAGAGAGAGAGGGTATTCCGGTGCCTCGCTCCTTCTGCGTTCTTGAAGGCAGCTGACGACGTCCTTCTGATGTAACGCTGAATAAGGGGCCCCTGCCTCTTTTCCTTTCCTCAAAGAATGAGTACCGTCTGCCGACGTAACTTTTTGGCCAATTTCAGTTGGAAAACAAGTCTCATGGTGAAGCTGACTCGTGAAGCTGGCACGAGCTTTCGGAATAACTGATGAAACTTGGAGGGCTGGCAGGCCACAGCTCTGAGGGCCGCATGCGGAGCACGTGCCGCGTTTTTGAGACCCCTGGTGTAAGGCGTGGGAGGACTCTGGGGAGATGAGGCAAAGTGGAGAGAGGAAAGGAGACGGGGGAAGTGGAGAGAGGCGATTCGGTGCATCACCCTCCGGTGGAAGGCGACGGGTGGCGAGAACGATGATGGTGATGAAATACTTTTATTGGTACAGGGGAGTATGACTGGACCGACTCAAGGGGCCGGCCCTTCCAAACACTAGGTGGGGCCCCTAGTACGGGACCCCAGTGGCGTCGGCCGCTGCCCGGGCGCGCTCAACCTGGGTCTTTTGGGCCTGTAGGTCAGAGCAGTCAGTCCTCCCTAGTGGGGTTGGGGTGAAGGGGATAGGAGGGTTGCAGGGGCAGGCCCACACCATGGGGTAGATTTCCGAAAACTTCTCCGCACAGTGCGGACAGCTGCCTGAGAAAGAAGGGTCGACCGCGGTCGCCACTCGCGTTCAGTCGAAGGGTAGGGAGAGTGGCGAGGGGATACAGCGTGGAAACGGGGGTGTGGCGTGTCACACCAAGGGTCACACGACGATTGATGAACTGGATCACGCCACCGTCAGGAGGGAACACTAGTGCTAACGCATACTCTGCCGCATGAATCGCCTAGGAGACTATAGTTTATTTCTGGAGAAATGAATGAAGCACGCTCGCAAGCAGCTCAACAGGGAAAGCCCCTTTTCCCTCGACTGCGCCCAAAACGCACGCGGACGTTCGGTTTTGACGGGAAACAGCTCGGGGCATGTAGCCCGAATCGGCTGCGGCAGCTCGGTTTCGGCGCCTTCGTTCGCTGCCGCGTTGAATACCCCGGTCGGCTCTGCGCCCTAAGCACGCCTACGTTCCGAACGCGCCCTAAAAGCGATGCCACAGTAGCGCATCGGATGCACTTTTTGGCGTATCACACTCATGTCAGCGGTGATAAAGAACCGCGTCGGACTAATCCACAGCAGGGGTAAATCTACAAGGGCAAGTTGGCTTGCGCGCTGCTTGTAAATTGGCGCGTCGCACGCTGAATTGAGGGAAAGCTCACCTGCCTGCCATCTGCACCGGCCGCAGTCCTGCGGCTCTGCCTGATAGCAGAAGCAGACAACGCACAAGATAGCAGCGGCTGACTTCCTTCACGTGCGCTGCGCTCTCGCTCGCAGATTTTACAATGAGTGGCACCAGTGTATCCCGAGATTTGATGAGATACTTGTAAACGGTGCTGCATTGCCTCAACGAGGTGTGTGCGCAAATGTGATGCACGTCTGTCGCATTCATGTAGACGCGGCTTATCAGAAGTGCTGAAAGGTATGGGAGCTAGTAGTGGTCGGAATAGCTTTCGGAGATGCAGCCTCCCCCTTGAATCCCCGTCTGACACGCACACAAAGTTTAAGCGTATTTCCTTCAGAAATAATTCCAGCCTGCTTCGCATGGCTTACCCTCCTCCTTTTTTCTTCAGATGAATGTCGAGATTCTGACTATGCCTCTGATCAAGTAAAACTCAAGAGTTTTACGTATTTCGTAAGAGTTTAAGCGTATTTCCTTTAGAAATAATTCCAGCCTGCTTCGCATGGCTTACCCTCCTCCTTTTTTCTTCAGATGAATGTCGAGATTCTGACTATGCCTCTGATCAAGTAAAACTCAAGAGTTTTACTTGATCAGAGGCATAGTCAGAATCTCGGCATTCATATCTGAAGAAAAAAGAAGGAGGGGATGATGGACGCCATGCGAAGCAGGCTGGAATTATTTCTGAAGTAAATGCGCTTAAACTTTGTGTGCGTGTCAGACGGGGATTCAAGGGGGAGGCTGCATCTCCGAAAGCTATTCCGACCTTTGGCTAGCCGCCGCGGTGGCTCAGTGGTTATGGTGCTCGGCTGCTGACCCGAAAAGACGCGGGTTCGATCCCGGCCGCGGCGGTTGAGTTTCTTTGGAGGAGAAATTCTAGAGGCCCATGTACTGTGCGATGTCAGTGCACGTTTAAGAACCCCAGGTGGTCGAAATTTCCGGAGCCCTCCACTACGGCGTCTCTCATAGCCTTAGTCGCTTTGGGACGTTAAACCCCATAAACTAAACCAAACCAATCTTGCTTTGGCTAGCTGGTCTATGCATGCTTGAAGATCTAGTGAGAATGGCGCGAGGACAAAAGTAGAACACAGGCCCTGTCGCTTGCGTTCTACTTTTGTCCTCGTTCGTCGCGCCGTTTTCATTATACATCTGCCTCTGCTGTAGTCCCCAACAATTAAACTCGATAATATGTCATGCCGTTGCCGGAACAAAAAAAAAAGAAAACAGGAACCCACTTTCTGGTACGGTATCTTGAAAAGCACTGAGATGTCGCCCACTCCGTCAATAGCCCCCACTGCGGGTCCAGTGTTCCGAACACCGCAGATGCTGCGCGTATAGGAAGGCGACATGGCGCAATGACAGCGCGACGGTGGAACGCAACAGAAAAGATTGTCATTGGTTCATCGAAACAGTAGGGCCTTTCCACTGACTACGACAGCCCTTGAGATAGCGAGGTGAAGCAGTGAAGGGTATTTGCAAGTGATCCACTGCGTTTCTCCTTTCTTGCTTGGACGCCGGTACACACAGCGACGATTCCATATGTTCCTGGTGAAGCACAGGCAGAGTGCGTGACGAGCCGGTAAGTCACCATGCTTCAAAGTGGCTCTCCTCTCGAACCTGAAAGCAATCAGATTAGTGGCACGGAAGGGGAGTCCACTGTTTTTCTTTGTGAGCACAGGCCCTATGTCCGCCGCCGGCTTCGTCCGACGCGCGTGGCAGCAGCGGCGGCCCCATATCAGCACTCGAGCGTGAGGGCCAAGGCTCTCGCTCCCAGCGACATCCGATACACGGGCATCGTGAGGGCGCCCAGCTCGCAGCCCCCAGCACGTATATAGATAGACGCGCGCAACAGCCAGCTTGAAAACAGGCTAGATATATCCACAGTCAGCGCGCGTCTTCCACAGTCGCGCCGGCATCATGGCACTATCAGCTGTAGTGCTCTTGCTGGCCCTCCTAGCCTCTTCAGCCGTTCTGGTTGGCTCGGCGCGGGCGCATGAGCAGGGTGAGTGTTGCACGCTGACCCCAGCTAAGCCGTCCTCTTCTTCTCGGAGATGCCAAGCCTGCGGGTATCACGTATACCGAGAAAGTAGGAGTGGGCAGCTTCGAGAACGAGTCTCCGGGCTTGCCATTCCGCGCTGGGCAAGAAGACAGATGATTGATCATGACCGAAGCTTGCCAGTGTTTATATATGTCCTAGGAGTCGGTTTACTTTGAGATCTGAGTTCATTTTAATGACTAAATTGCTCAGATATTGTACAATGCGGATGCATATCTGCAGGGCTGAATCAAAGCGAAATAGTACTTTTGCTATGCCTATTATACTTCGTTCTACAGCGACCTGTGTTCAGCCGTCACCTAGACATGCAGGACCTGTGTGTTAGCTATACGAGGTCTGTTAGAAAAGTATCCGACCTTTTGCCAAAGAAAAAAAAACTGGCTTAACTGGAGCGTTGGAAACCTAATCACCTTCAAAGTAGTCTCCTTGGAACTCCACATACTTCTCCCAGTGGTGCTGCCACTGTTGGAAGTATTCCGAAAAGGCCCCTTTCGGAATGAAGTTTAGCTCAGCTGTCGTTGCAGCCATAATGTCCTCTCTTGTCTGAAATCGCGCTCCTTTCAATGGCCCCTTGATTTTGAGAAACAGCCAGAAGTCACAGGAGGCCATATTAAAAGAGTAAGGAGTCTGTTGGACTACAACAGGCTGGTTTTTCGCAAAAAAAAAGTGTGAATTTAGTGCGAGGAATGTGCAGGAGCATTGTCATGATGGATGCGCCAATTTCCTGTTGACCTCAACTTCGGCCTCTTGCGCCGCACAGCACCACGCAGGCGACGGAGGACATCCCTGTAGTATTCTTTTGGTCAATGTTTACTTTGTGGGGTGTGTACGCGTGGTGTGCCACACAGAGGGAGTCAAAGAAAGCAGTCAGCATCACTCTGACATTGCTGCGCACTTGGCGGGCCTTCTTTGGTCTTGGTGACGTGGAATACTGCCATTGTGACGACTGGGATTTGGTTTCCGGGTCGTACCTGTACACCCAAGACTCGCCACCAGCGATTATGGTGTTGATGAAATCGGGGTCCCTGTTTGTGGAATCCAGCATATCCTGTGAGACTTCAACACGAAGCTGCTTTTACTTCACCGTGAGCAGCTTCGGCGCGAATTTCGCCGCATCTTTCTCCATTGCCAAATTTTCGGTGATAATGGAATGTTCAGAAAAATTGCTGATGTCCACCTCTTCCGCAATTTCTCGGATAGTCACACGATGGTCCCGCGTCACCACAGCGTTCACTTCGGCAATGACCTGGTCATTTCGGCATGTTGATGGCCGACCGGAGCGTGGCTCTCTCTGTAGCGATGTGCGGCCATCTTTAAACCAATTGTACCACTGCTTAATCTGTGTGCTGCTCGTAGCATTGTCACCGCAAGTCGTCTGAATATTCCGAATGGTTTCCACTTGGCTGTCGCCTAGTTTCTGGCAAAATTTGATGCAGTAGCGCTACTCCTGTCGCATCGCCATTTTCCTTGCAATAAAAAACCGACGAGAGCACTGCGCACTGTCTCACTCAAACGCTCCGTACCAGTGACTGACGCTATCAGCAGGGGAGAAAAAATTTGTGCATGCGCACGAAGGTTCAAGGTAGGCAAGCGTGCTTGTTTCAAATCCATCAGGTGTTCGTAAAAAAAAAAAATAAAGTCGGATACTTTTCTAACAGACCTCGTATATACATGAGCTTGCTTGCGTCACTTCTTGAACTTCTTTTCTTTTTAGCACAGCAGACAATCCTCATATGTGTTTAGTTCTCATGCGACTGAAATTGCAGCAGTTCTGGAGACACGACCTACGACCATAAAGAGGACCTGTTTCCCGTACCAAAGTGTCTTGCACTAGGGTGTTCTCTCAGCTTCGAGCGATAGCAGCACTGCGCTTCCGTGTTTTGCTTTCAACTGCGCGACAGCAGAACGCTCTAATCAGCTGAACTCTGCCCGGGCATAGCTTAGGTTTGATTTCCAAGTAGAGCGATAAGTTCGCTTCCTAATCTCGCTGCTATACGCTTTGCTTCTTCTTTGTTGCATCCCCACCGTACCTGTTATACAGTGACAATGTAATCATCGCCTTGTGCAGTCAGGAAGGAGGACAGTGGGGAGGAGAAGGAGGAACAAATTTTAACAAAGGAACAAAAGGTCCTCAAGAGTGGGCTCCCACTTGTCCAAGAGTCCGCGGGCCTGTGCTTCACGGCGAGCTCTGTCCACAGGTCAGCTGTTTGAGCTACCCGCAGAGCAGTGGAAGGAGGGGGGGGGGGGGGGGGGGGGGGCTATGGCCCCTCTTTTCAAATGATAAATTTTTACGGTAAAACCGCATCGGCCCTCACTTCTTGCGACTAAAAAAATTTGAGATGCGTGCCAGTAGGCATCGGTGAAAGAAGCAGTTGTTAAACAGGAAGTTGTCCAGGAGGCACCACCGAGGCGGGAAAAGCGGTAGGAGAACTGGCCTGATGTCATTCCCGCGAAGCCACGAAGAGCAATATCATCACCTAGCCAAACAAACACCCTGAAGCGCAGGCTCAGTACTCTCTTGACGGGTATCGGATGCGCTAACGAGGAACAGGGCGTCAGGGAGCT
Source organism: Amblyomma mixtum (assembly GCF_055824585.1). Lineage (NCBI taxonomy): Eukaryota > Metazoa > Arthropoda > Arachnida > Ixodida > Ixodidae > Amblyomma > Amblyomma mixtum. The sequence goes on along the minus strand of NC_143014.1, from coordinate 156,747,529 downwards.
GGGTGGAGCTGTTGCAACTATACTGCATCGACTTGCACACACCTCGGGGCTCACAAGTTTCAAAGGACGGTGCATCTGCAAAGGGATGCCAATCGTCGATGTGTCGTGGATAAAGAAGTGCCAGGAACAGAAGGCTTTTGTTGAGCGCTGGCCATATCTCCTGAAAGACGAAGAGACCGAGAATTCGTCTTTCAGCTTCAGCCTCGAAGAGACCCTAGTGAAGGCATCGGCAGGTGGTGGCGTGCTTCGCAGTGGGATCATCCATGTCATTGCATATGTCCAGCCTTCGCCTCCCAACCTTAGAGGAGTAGCGATATGTGCTCATTCCAAGCACATGGACAACACGCCAACGCGATACACCGCTGCGGCTACAACAGTAATTGTCTCCTGCAAGGACAACGTTCAGGCGTGGATAAAAACCAGAAGCTGGTGCACAAGTTCTTCCTCGTCTTCTCTGACGCTGTTGGGACTCGGGTAGCGTGGTTGGGCCGGAGAAGAGGCGAGGAAGCTGGAGATGTGGTTAGGGTGAGGAGACGAGAAAACGTTATACTAGCCATTTATAATCATATTACAAGTCAAAATGAGAGGAGAGAGATGAGGGAGGCAAGATCTCGAGAGAAATCGCTGAACACACGCATGCTTTTTTTAAAGCCGATCTACTCCCTAGGTCCCTAGATGGGGACAACAGTTTCTTCACCAGTGTCCAATGGGCTGGACGCACGTGATGTCTGGCAGGGACCGGGACCGCCCACTGCAGGCTGCGACTCCGGTGCTCTCTCGCAGCAGTGCCGATGCCGATGGGGCCACGATGATGCAGCACTTCTCGCTGCGGCGGAAATTCACTGCCAAGCATCTCCACTGGAATCGGGCGATGATCCGGGTCAGTTTGGAGTGGGCCCTTTCCAGGAAGGTCACCCGCCCACGAGGAGAACATCATGTTCTGCAAATGACGCGTGGGATATGCGGCCGAGCGCCCCCCGGCCCCACCCAGGCCGCTTGGGCAGTGCGCCGCGCGCGATCCATTAACAGCAGGACGCTACGTGCGCGCGGCTTTGTATGTACACTGTTTCTATGCTGTAAATATGTGCAGTAGTCGCTCGCGCGCGATTGTAATTTGGACAGTGTCTGGACACTCGTGAGCGAGCGGCGTAAACTTGCTCACTTCTTTTTGTATTTTGGTAAATGTTATGAATAGGGTAAAAACCTCTCCCCTGTCCTTTCTCGCTATCGCTCCCCTCTGTACTTCTACCTGTTATCGTTTCCCTGTCCTTTTATTTCCGCCAAAAGCAGCTCGGCTGCCTTAGCTATCAGACAGCAATTGTCGCGGCTGGCAACATCATTTCCTTCCTTTATGCCTTTTTTTATTCGGAGTGTCTAGCGTTCCGTCCAGACGGAACATTTGCTGCTGCTGCAGTTCCGTCCAGACGGAATATTTACTGCAGCTAGAGCTCCGTCCATACAATAGACAGTTTTAGTTTCACGTACACAGAAGCTTCACGTAAGTAGAGCGCTTACGGGTCACCAGTGCGCATGCGCAGAACGTGAAGTGTCTGTGTGGGTCGCACGGACGTACGCGAGATTCGGATCTTTGCGTTGCGGTCTTCACGTTGCTTGCGTACGTGGCGTTGGCAAGATGGCGACGCCCTGCCCGCCCGCTTCACAACGATAACAGCTTCGTCGCTAATCTCTCGGCGTGGTATCGTGCTGTAAACTGCTGTATTTGCCTTCAGTTCGTCCATTCTTGCTCTCACATGAAGTTTTAGGTGAGAACTAGCTTTTGTTTTCCAGACAGAAATCCGTTTCAACAGCTCCTAAGCCTGACGGAGAAGCGTTTGTGGTCGTCATAGCAACGAGTGTGCTGACGGTCTCGCGAGACCACGCGAAGCTCAAAACCTCGCGGGATATCGCGAGACCCTCGGCACAGTCAACGGGAAAAGCAAAACTACAGAGGCTAGAAGCAAAACGGTGCACGTCTTGGCTCCACACGCAGACGTCGTCGACATGAGTGGGACACCAGCGCGCCTTCACTTCTCGAAAAGCGATGATTTAAATATGATGCGGGACGTAAAGGAATGCAATCCATTTGAAGATAACATGCAACATACAGTTCGGTGGAATGAAATCGCTCAACGTTTGTCAGAAGAAAGGGGGAAAGTGTTTACCGCCCGCACTGTGGCTTGGCCTGGCTCCGCTCCAAGCAGCTCGTCTAAGCAAAATTAGTTTTCTTTATCTGTACTAGATGACGCGGCAAAGCATGCTAGCGCATTTTTTAGGTTCTATGGCAGATCTACACAGTTTGCGTCCCGCACGTGTAGCTAAAACTACGAAGCGACACGAGCGTACGCTACGTTGACTGCTCACGTTAACGTGCGTGAAGGTTCTGCGTACGTAAATCTAAAACTGTCTATCGTCCGTGCGGTCCATACTATACAAAATGGGTGAGTTATACCCACATAAAGCATTTCTTTGCCTCTGGAATAACCAGTTGACAAAGCTGTATGCAGATGTTCTCTCTACGCACGTATACGTCACCAAAATATCTGCCCGCGTACTGCGCTTAGTTACATCCTCGAAGGTATAACTTCCGTGCATGCATGCAGGATCGGGAAAATGACACTGTTAGAAGCAGAGTGCAGAAACTCTTCGCGAAGTGATGCGATGCCCTGTCGCTATTTGTGCTGCAAGATCACGTAGCGCGAAAAAGACTAAGACGTACACAAACGGTTAACAAGCATTATGCAAACGCACCAACAAACCAAAGCCAAAACTCGATCTATTGCCATTTCTCACTGACTGCTTGGAAAATAAAATGATGCAACAGGATATCCTGTCACACATTAGGCGGAACAGGATTGCCACTTTTTTAAATGGACATGCAAAAGTCTGCAAGCAAACTGGTTTCCAAATCCCTAACGCCAGCTTTAATTCCGTCTTGACATAACTCTTGTGGCATATAATGCTGGACGGAACTGTATGTCAGATACAGTTCCGTCTGGACGGAACCCCATCGCTACATGCAGTTCCGTCTGGACGGAACTTTAGCGCAAGTTGTAGTTCCGTCTAGACGGAACTCTAGCCACAGCCTTTTTTATTATTAAACCACTACTACTGCCCCGCGTGGGAAAGAATCGCTTTCTCCGCTTCCTCCACCGGTGCCAGTAGAGGGAAGATGAAGACTTTAGGGCCTTTTAGATTAGGGTGACGCTATCGGTTAGGGGCATAGAGGAATAGGGCAGGGGGCCAGTGCGCAGACGCAGGACAATAATGCCGTCATCCTATTCTAAAAGTCTTCCCCCGGTGTCGTCTGGCAGTCGCAGTCTCAAGCGATTGTCGAACCCCAGTGAAGTGTCATGAACCCCTGTTTCCCATAACAAAAGGGGAGACGCCACCGCAGCCTCCGTCCTCTGTCTGGAGATGGCGTCACGCCGTCGCGTTGGTTGACGGCATTTGTAACCTCCTGTACCCCAGCCGGCGTTACTCGAAGAACGATCACAAAAAGCAGTCTTTCCAGAAGCCCTGGCACAACAACGCCTAAGAGGCCGGGTGGTGTAGGCGCTTCAGGTAGATTAACTCCGTGGTTTTTGTGAACAGCGACCTCCAGCAGCAGCCTGTACTCGACCTTACAGGAGTTCCGATACGTTTTCTGCTCCGGCGAGTCCTTTCGTTGGCGACGTGAACACAAAGTGGTGAGAGCTTATCACCTGCACCAGGAAAACAAGCAGCAGCGAAACGTGGCAGTCGTTTGTAAGAATGGTGGAGAACCATCAGCACGAGATGGTGCTCACCCTATCCATGATGGTAATGCGAACCTTGCGGAACGGGTACCACTGCTCGCTGGATATGCCGGCGACGATGAAGTTGTGCCCGGCGTCGACTCTAATATCGAGCAGCTGTTTGAACTGAGTGGGGTGCTCTGCATTACTGTTGTAGTTGGATACAAGTCAAGAGCTAAGTTGCAAATGCCCCAAAAAGAAACGCCGCCAGCCAATGGCCCCGACCAATTTTTCCCGCACCCCCTTGGCCGATCCCCGTGGACCTGCTAGCCTGATATCGCAGGCGGTGGTAGATGGTTTAAAAGGACGTCAATTCGGGCTAGATGGTGCATTATTTGAGACTGAAAAGGCAATAGCGCTACAGAGAGACATACACAAGAAAGACTGACGCAGGACATGAATGTGGAATCATCACCATCAGCCTAACTACGCCCAATGCAGGGTAAAGGCCTCTCCCATATCTCTCCAATTAACCCTGACCTGTGTCAGCTGCGGCCACCCTTTCCCCGCAAACTTCTCAATCTCATCCGCCCAACTAACTTTCTCTCGCCTCTTGGTATACGCTTGCCTCCTCTTGGAATCCGTTCCGTTAGTCTTAAGGTCCATCGGTTATCTTGGCTTCGCATTACAATCCCCGCCCACGCCCATTTCTTTCTCTTGATTTCGACTAGGATGTCATTAATCCGCGTTTCTTCGCTGACCCACTCAGCCCTCTTCCTGTCTCTTAACGGTACACCTATCATTTTCCTTTCCGTAGCTCGCTGCGTGGTCCTCAGTTTAAGTTGAACCCTTTTCGTTATCCTCCCCGTTTCAGCCCCCTAGGTAAGTACCGGTAAGATACAGCTGTTATATTGTTTTTTTATTGAGGGATAGAGGTAAACTGCCATTCATGATTGAGAGAACCCGGCAAATGCACCCACCCCATTCTTAGTCTTCCGGATATTTCACCCTCTTGATTTGGATCAGCGGTCACTGCCTGCCCTGAGTAGACGTATTCATTTACCACTTTCAGCACCTCGTTACCAATTGTAAGCTGATGTTCCCTTCTGAGACTGCTGAACATTACTTCGGTTTTCTGCATATTAATTTTTGGACCCACCGTTCTGCTCTGTCTGTCTAACTCATTGATCATGCTTTGCAGTTCATCTCCTGAATGACCTAGCAAGGCAATGGCATCAGTGAATCGCAGATTACTAAGGTATTGTTCATTAACTCTTATCCCCGACTGCTCCCAATTCAGGCCTCTGAATACCTCCAGTAAACAGGCGGTAAATAGCATTGGCAAGATCGTGTCTCCCTGCCTGACACCCTTCCCTATTGGAATTTTATTGCTGACTTTATGGAGGACTATGGTAGCTGTGCAGCCGTTACGGATATCTGCCAGTATTTTCACATAAGACTCTTCTAGACCCTGATTCCGTAATGCCTGCATGGCTGCTGAGGTTTCGACTCAGTCAAATGCTTTCTCGTTATCTATGAAGGCTATATATAGGGGTTGGTTATATTCTGCACATTTCTCTATCACCTGACTGATAGTGTGAATACGGTCTATTGTAGAGTATCCTTTATGAAAGCCTGCGTGATCGTTTGGATAACTGAAATCAAAGGTTGCCCTGACTCTATTAGCGATTATCTTAGTGAACACCTTATAGGTAACTGACAGTAAGATTATGTTAGCGTTCTTCCAAGCTCGAGGTCATAAGGCATCGCGTATACAGGGTGGCTATAGTTTTTCTAGCAAAAATCTCCCCTCCGTCCTTCAACCGACCTGCTCTTATCTGATCCTCACCAGCTGCTTTCCCACTTTTAATTGTTCCTAATGCTCTATTTACTTCCTCTTTCATTACTACGGATGACCCATTGCTGTGTGTTACTGCCGCTCTTTTAATATACTGACTGCATTGGCTACTGTACAGATTTGTGTAGCACTCTTCGGCTCCTTGAACTATCTTATCCATGTTGCTAATGACGCTGCCACAACAACACTGCAGGACCAGTAGCAACTGCAGGACGTTTCGATAACGGCTCCTCGGGGAGGTGGGCCTGCGGTGGAACCGCGAAGGAGACTATGTGAAATGGACTATGAACAATCAGTTCACCAGCAGCCTATGCGACTACTTTGGCGAATCTGGTCTCCACCCCTTCTTTTAACTTTCTATATCCTACATTCTACTCCCCCTTTCTCAACTTATGCCTCATGGCAGACTTCTCGAAAAAAAAAAAAACTTTCTGCAGTGTGCCAGTAAGAAGTATAGCGCCTGCTGTCGCTGTAAGTGGTGCACAGGTCCCGCCGAAGATGAACAGCCACTCGCCCGTCACCAGGGCAACCGCGGCTGTTTAATTTTGAAGCCATTGCGAGTGGTGCTGCGCCATGTGAAAGACGCACAGCAGCGGCGACCACTTGACCAAGGGTTCTCCGCTTACCCTGTGCTCAGCAGGCGGCAAGAGGAATGGCTCCCCACGCGGTGACAGGCGTCATCGTTGCCCTTTTCAAGCTCGCCGGTCGCCGCCACTGACAGCGTCCCAAAGCGTTGTGTGGGGCGACTGAAATCGACATCTTTGAGCTTTGACGAAGCGAAAACGAAAGCCTGGGTATTTGAATACAGTTGACGGCAGGCTCTGCACGTTCGCATGGTGCCTACGGCAGAACGATAACCAAGACGCGTGCCGCAGGACTCGGGCCGCGTGGTGCGTGGGCACGAATTGGGCGCCTTTCGCCTATCTCGTCGTCGGGGTTGGCTGCAAGGGTATCCGGATGCCGGTTCGGTGTTTTGTGCGAACGGGTGTTTTTCAGATTATTTCGTTTCTTTGGCGAAACGTGGTTTGTATCGTTGCTTTTTATCGGTCAAGAAGAGCCTTGTTATGCGAAGGGGATGTCGTTTGTGCTGCCTTGTGATGGTTTGCCCGCACTGGAAATAGTATTCGGAGGTTTTCCCTTATAAGCCCCGGCAATCTCAATCATGATAATTTTTACCTAGCTTATCAAAGATTGCAGCTCTAAAAAATTCGCGCCATTCAGCGCGTATTAGAGAGTGTGGAATGGCGCATGCGCATAAGATATATGTAAAGCACCTGTACCCAACATGAAAGACAAACAAAAAAAAAGACGTGTACAGGCCTTTTTATTCTGGCACGAATGCTATCGGTAAAATATCGCATTATGCAATGAAGACTTCGCAATATTCTTTTAACAACTTACCCACATACGCGAAATGACGTAAGATGGGTTCCCATGATGTATAGCGAGGAACTTGAAGTCATCTGTCTAAGCAATATCAAATCGTGTCTTCCGGAGTAGATTCGCGCTCGATGCCACTGTGTAAGCCGTTGAGTTATGCGAGCCTCACACTGCCTGCGTGACAGCAACTCAGTCCGTTGTCAATTACAGAGGGAGGAAGAGTGGTATTTTGAGCGGTTCGCGAGGAGGGAATCACTGACCCTTTCAGCAACCTTTTTTATGAGGGGGGGGGGGGGGGGCATATTTCTCAGCTCTTTTCTGTTCTACGAGCTGGTTTTCGCAGCTGCCTTGCACAGCCTAACGTACAATATGGAGGCGCCCTTGAACCGTTTTATTTTTAAAGGTCTGTATCGTAGTGCAGTAAAGCAACCGTCAGAGTGCTCCTTTATGCAGCTATGTTTTCAGGTGGCCATCGCCGGTGGCACTTCGTTGCCTTCGCTGCCAAATTATGGCGGTGTCCAAAGCAAAGGGATCTAATTATGCGCCGTAGCCACTGTAGGTCGAACGGCCGTACACGCCACAATAGAGACGTTTAGCATAGCGAAGACGTACTAGCGTAGGCGTATACCGTATCACCGTACGCTGGCTGTGCACGCGCAGCGGCAGGGGCGCGCCACGGCGCGTGCGGAGCTAGCGTACGGTATCGTAACGACAGAGGGATGACAAACATGAGCCCCCCGCCCCGGGGAAACGGACGCTGCGTGCCCCCAACCCTTAAATCTGCTCCTGAGCCAACGAAAAAGCATCGTCTCTCAGTCATCCTCGACCTTTTGATCCACAGATGTGAATATAAACGTCATCAGCCTGATTACGCCCACTGCAGGGCTCCATTACCCTGTCCTTTGCCAGCTGTGGCCATCGTACCCCCCAAACTTCTTAATCTCATCCGCCCACCTAACTTTCTGCCGCCCCCTGCTACGCTTAAGGACCAGCGGTTATCTTGCCTACGCGTACATGCCCTGCCCAAGCCCACTTCTTCCTCTTGATTTCGACTAGGATGTCATTAACCCGCGTTTGTTCCCTCACCCACTCCGCCCGCTTCCGCTCTCTTAACGTTACACCTATCATTTTCCTTTCCATAGCTCGCTGCATTGTCCTTAACTTAAGGAGAACCCTCTTTGTTAGCCTCCACGTTTCTGCCCCATAGGTGAGTACCGGTAAGATACAGATGTTGTGTACTTTTCTATTGAGGGATTTTGGTACACTGCCATTCATGATCTGAGAGAACCTGCTAAATGCGCTCCACCCTATTCTTATTCTTCCAGTTATTTCACTCTCTTGATTCGGATCAGCGGTCACTACCTGCCCTAAGTAGACATTACCACTTCCTGCACTTCGCTACCAATTGTAAACTGCTGTTCCCTTCCGAGACTGTTGAATTACTTTGTTTTTCTGCATATTCATTTTTAGACCCACCGTTCTGCTCTGCCTAACTCATTGATCATGCTTTGCAGCTCATCTCCTCCTGAGTGACTTAGCAAGACAATGTCATCAGCGAACCGCAAATTACTTAAGTATTCTTCATTAACTCTTAATCCCAAGTGTTCCCAATCCAAGCTTCGGAACACCACCTGTAAACATATAAAAGTGATGTATTCAATTTTCAAGCTGTTTCGTTGGCTTCGGAGCAGATTTAAGGAAAGGGAGGGGGGGGGGGGGGAGTACGCAGCGTCTGTTTACATGTGTTTGTTTACAAGAAATTTTGCATGAAAAAAAATCAAATTGGTCCGTTATTTTACATTATTATTATTATTATTATTATTATTATTATTATTATTATTATTATTATTATTATTATTATTATTATTATTATTATTATTATTATTATTTTACGAAGCAAATTCAAGATATGCGCGTTGTACAGGACCGCCCTCCCCAACCATTACCTCCAAGAGGTTCCTGGTCGCAGTTAACCTCTCTGGCTGGCTGTCGCGGATTTGCAACATATGGCGGTTGAACGCCTGGAAGTAGAAACCTACAGCTGGTTGACAAACCATCCTCTGAGAGCTGACAACTAGGGAAGAAAGTATAGCGTCGTCAGTGCTTCCGTGAACAAAGCACTTCGCAATTTTGTTCAAGAGGTGCAAAGTTGCAAGCGACAGCCAGTCTTCTTGCATCCTAAGAGCAAAAACGCACCTTTACGCAAACAAGAGTCTTACTAACTAAATTATGTCTTTCTACAAGAGCTGAAATACCGAACGCAGATGCTTGAAAACGCGGGCAGTGGGAACATGAGTAAAATACTTTCAGTAAAACATTAAAATTTTTTTTTTCGTTCTTGGGCCACTGGCAACTAGTTTTTCGTAGCATCGCAACAATTTTGGTGAAACATTTTTCTAGCACATTAGGGGCGTACTACACCATATACGAAAGCCAAGAGATTAAAGGGCAGTCATTCAAGACGTGCTCTCCTTGCTATGAGGTGAGAAAGGCTGCACAGGAGCGAAAGAAGTGGCAGCAGCGGCGTGTGTTGGGAGCTCAGTAGAAATGACCCAGCACGCTTCCTCAAAGGGTACCAATACAGTCTTGCATCATTTTCTTTACTTCTTTATCGTACAAGCACCACCATTAAATGATAGCGGTGGCGGCAAACACCATCAACGATAGCTCGTTGCAGGGATGCCGCAAGGAGCCACAGCAAGGAATTGAACGCATCACCAATTGGCGTCAATAGCCGAAGGAATGAACGAAAGAACTGTACTGCCCATAGCTATCGGGATTTTTGCGCGTTCAGCCAGTCAGCTTCCTCACACGCGTCGTGAGGCTCGGGTTTGGTGCGAAAGGGAGCTTGACGTTCTGCGTGCATATCCAGAGTGCGTGATCAGTGACAAAGTAGTCCCCGCACAGCGGTTTTCTAAGCGTCCCTGGTAATTGTTGGAATATCAGCGAGCAATGTGTGGCGTGGTAACGTGTTTGGAACTCTCTGGGTATGTTGGACTGCAGGCCTACGTTAGTGTGTTTCGTGTATTGTTGGGTGATTCTGCTTTCCCTCGCGTGCCATCTCTATTACCACCGCGCAAAGCTGAGGATCGCGCACCGGTAGAGAGAGCAGAGGCACAGAAAAAAAAAATTGGCATGAAGAGAATTTTTGGCATGGTATTCAGTTACAGGCGTTCTTTCGTTTGCGGGAGGTTCGGGGTTCGATCCTCAGTGCCGGCAGGTACCATACAATGGGTACAAGCTTACCCCTGACCTGGTGCTCGGCTTCCCTGTGGCGAAATGCTTAGGGAATGGGTCAATGACCTCACCTTATATACTCGAAAAATACCTTGCACCATGGCACTTTTTGGCCAAGTCTGCCCTTACGCCATTAAAACTAATCATCATCATCGTTGTTCTTTAATTTCGGCGTTCAAAAAATGCAAGGATAAATGAGCCAAACAGGCCAGAGACCTCCGACAGAGGAGCAGTGCGCCTTCGACTCTGCTCCGTTCCGTGCAGACGGATCACCCCACAGACAGCCTCGCTGATTCTCCACACAAGCCGATGACCGAGCTTGCACCACATGAGTCTGTCGGCGCAAAAAAAAAGGAAAAGGAAAATTAACTTTTTGACGCGTTTTTTTTTTTTTTGTCCCCACTGAACGCGTCCACAGCCTGGGGAGCCGACCCATTGAGCGGCCTCTCGTCGCAGCTAGAGGAGGCCGAGGAAGTACGAGGAGGAGAGGAGGCGAACAAGACCGTGGTCTGGCCCAGCGACGGCCGCCGATGCGAGTGCATCGGCAACGAGTGCGGCTGCTGTCTCAACATTTCTGCGCCGCGCTTTGGAATCAAGCAGAAAGGTGAGCGACAAAATGTACGGCGCGCTTGCGAATTGAGTTGGGTTAAAAGACTTTTATTGGATATAGAAAGGCTCATGGCCACGGGAGAAGGTAACGGAGAGTAAGCAGAAACTTCGATGTTTTCAGCTTCAGCTGGAAGTCGTGATCAGGGAAGCGGAATCGTAGATGCAGCCCGTGATGAGTACACCTGCAGGTATCCTGTAAGGGTCGTCAGTGACCTCACACAGCACTGATCAGGTCACTAAAGATACCATATTAGGCAAATATTAATAGGATATTAGTATCAGCTGCTAGCAGGAAGCGGTAGTTTTGAGTCCAGTGTCAAAGCTATGGGCAGTTGCGATGTACGGGAAATGCCTTAGCAGCAGGACATAGTCCCTTTAGGACCCTCAACCTTTCGATTACAACGGCTGACGAAAACTTGTGACGCTGACGACACGTGGATCCGCTGGGATCATTCCCTCCTTTCCGTAGAGATTAGCAGTATTTGTTTGTTTGTTTTTTTTTTGGGGGGGGGGAAGGGGGGGGGGGGGGGTTAACATCCCAAAGCGACTCCGGCTACGAGTAACGCAGTACCGGAGGGCTCCGGATAATTTCTATCACCTAAGGTTCTTTAATGTGCACTGACATCGTACTGTACACAGGCCACTAGCATTTCGCCTCCATCGAAATGCAATTAACCGCTACGGCCGGGATCGAACCCGCACCTTTCGGGTCAGCAGCCGAGCACCAGAACTGCTGAGCCACCGCGGCGGCAGAGATTATAGTATACAAGGCTCAGAAATATAAAACGCCATCATATGGAGGGCGCTTGCTCCAGGAGAATGCACGAATACAAATATCCCCCTTTTAACGCCCCATTCAGTGTTACTGTTTTTTGTTTTTTTTGCTTCTGAATCACCCGCACATATATTGAACTCGTTGCACACCGAATATATTTGGCAATAGCAGCAACCTTGAAGGGCGCTATTGTATGTACAGCCTTTGACAGAAATATACAGCCCTACGGGCTCACTTCGGAGCCCTGCAGCGTGGCTCGTTTAGCACCCTCCGCGAACATAACCTCTCCAAGGCGGGAGGAACTCGTGTCCTGAACCCTCCCAATCTTATACAGGACTGCCAAATATGCATGCTAAGACAGCCGCGCCACAAGTCTGAGAAGACAACCCCTTGGGCTGTATGTTTTTGATAAAGGCTGTTCGTTTTGCGATAACCAATTGAAGTCATCACTCTCTAAATTTTGCGTCATCCTGTCACGTGACTTTTGGGTGGCGTCATTACCTCGACATGTGGCTTTCGTTTTTTTTTTTTGCAAGTCATCTTGTCACGTGGCTTTTGTATGACGTCATCACATTGACACGCGACTCATTTTTTGCAAACCATCTCGTCTTGCGACGCACTTCGCTTAATTTATCACACTAATTAGTGTTGATGTCATCACTTTTATTTTGTAATTTTGAACTTTACTAATTGACTCATCTTAATAAATAGCCGCCGCGGTGGCTCAGTGGTTATGGCGCTCGGCTGCTGACCCGAAAGACGCGGGTTCGATCCCGGCCGCGGCGGGCGAATTTCGATGGAGGCGAAATTCTAGAGGCCCGTGTACTGTGCGATATCAGTGCATGTCATAGGTGGTCGAAATTTCCGGAGCCCTTCACTACGGCGTCTCTCATAGCCTGAGTCGCTTTGGGACGTTAAAACCCCATAAACTAAACTTTACTAAATAATGGTGCGAAGTCATAATTATTCATCATGGCATATTACACCATTCATCAATTTATTCCTCATTATCATTAAACTTTTACTCATTCATTCTTCTGGAGTGACGTCATCGTGCGGGCAAGTTCTGCTGACAAGGTTGAGCTATATAATGCTTTCGCGTTAATAATAATAATAATAATAATAATAATAATAATAATAATAATAATAATAATAATAATAATAATAATAATAATAAAAACCCGGCACTTGAGAACACGCTATGTAGATTGGAATGGGGCGTGGATGAGATGCCGTGGTTGGCAAGGCGTGGTGATCTTCGAATTTTCGTTCTCGAAAAATGCGTTCTTTTTCTTTCTCTGTCTCACTCTTCCAATGAGAAACCTGTCGCGCTCGTTATTAGTTTAACATTTTGCTTACGGAGGAGTCGAAGGGCAATCGTTCCACTACGCACAACGCCGATATCGTTGCACCTGGATCCCTTCAGCTTGCTGGCTAAGCTTACGTAAGCTAGAAGCTGAAAACGAAAATATATTATTAAAGGTAAAGACCGCGGCGCTGAAATATCCGATGAAAAACTACAGACTATCTCACGGTCACCTGAAAAAGTCTCGTTTCGAAGAAAGCGGTCTGCCAAAATGCTGGTCCACGTCCAACACTCTTGGACAAAAGTTTCGAATATTGGAAAATTGTAAGACACTGTTATAGAAATATTGAAGGTAATGGTCCATTCTTCTGATATGCAGCAAAGTCTTTCTTTGAAAGTTTTTCTGTCGCTCGCATCGAGTAAATATTTCCATAAAAAAAACCATCGGGGAATGCTTTTGACGATAGAAAAAACGTTAATAGCAAAAAAAAAATTAAGCCTTTCGACGGAAGATCTGCGGATATATTGATTGTTAAAGTTAAACCCTTGTGCAAAAATTGCGTTCACAAATTCTTTCCCGTTCAAAAATGCTTTTGTCCAGAATTGTTGGCTATGATTATTGACACGTGGACGTGGGTTTTCTCAAATAGGCTCTCGCTGCCACGTGCAGACAGGAGAGAGGAGCATTGATGGAAGGAGACGCGCGGCGCAAAAACGCGTCCGCCGAAGCGACCACGCTGGTTTGAGCAATAGATATCGCAGGTGCAGACGAAATCCCAGTGATGTCATGACTGGTTGACCTCAATGTGGTGGCAGTATCCCCGAATACATTCACCAAAATTTTGAGCACCCGTTCGTCGTACAGCATTTCGGGTGATGTCAGAGCATTTCTGTCTGCATATGGCTTACATGTTTTAGTCAAGGCTAGCTTACGACAGGGGTTCGGGCCAATGACATATGCAGCTTCAAGTGCATGCTTTCCGAGACCTTTCCTTTCCTCAAAACATGCTTTCCCATTCCTCCACATAAGCATGTCCTCAGAATTTTAGAAAACTGGTGCCCTTGCATAACTTCCAAAATCAGCTTGCGCTGGTTGAGCGGGCCGAGGAGGCAGCAAGAACCAATGGGATCCTGTACCTAGGAACACCACCTGCTGCTCAAGACTCCAACCCCTAAACCCCGTCCCATTTTGCGGAATAAAGCTTTATACTACTACTACTGGTGCCCTTGCATAGAATAACAATAACACAAAGCAACGCTGTGGGACGACCACTATAATATGTTAAGGCGGAGGCTTGGGCAAGTTGGTACATCATATGTAAGTACATGTAAGTTGGTACATCTAGCGCTATTTTACTTACATATGACCACTATAAAGCGCTTAGCATTAATTTTTGTTCCTGAACTAATGAAAACGTCAACTCAAGTTTCATTCACGAGGGTTGAGCGAAAAGTTTCGAGTAGGAAGGAGTCACAAAGGTCCCCTGAAAGCATAATTTCTTTCACAGCGTTAACTTCAACGTTCCTCTCATCTTTTACCACTCTGCCAACGAAGCGCATCATTAAACCTGCAGAAGAGCACCTACTTTGAAACTCGCCCGCCTGACGACGCCCATTTGCGGGCCGCTTTCACGGCCCACCTAAGTTGGGTTACAGTGTTGGGTTCCGAAAGCCCGGGGGAAAAAAAAATCGCTGAATAAAGGTAAGGTATTCTGAAATTATGCTAATTGTAAACTCACACTTCCCACATTCTCAGCACTTGAAAAGTCGGTCGCTCAGTCTGAATTAACTCGTTAAAACCTTGCCTTGTGCACTAGGCGACCATACAAGATGGATGTTGGTCGCGCCCTTTACGTTGCTTAGCAATTGTGGCGCTGTTTTGCAGCCTGCAGCAACCTGACCTACTACCCTGACCAGTACGCATTGAGCTTTACGATCTCCATCGACGACAGCGTCGTTCTCAACCGGACCCTGTCAGGTGAGGTGGTGACACGTATGTGGTCTGGTGCGTCGCTCGGCGCGCGCCGGATGACGCCTGCAGAATACAAGAGACGAGATCTTGCAGCGCTTTTGAAGGATGTTTTACGCTATCGGAAGCATCTGAAAGCGAGTGGCACATTCTGCATTACAAATGAAGCAGTACTTTGGCGGCATCGTGGCACACCTGGAAGTATGATTAGGATAACCAACTAAACTTCGAAATTTCTAGCCTTCACTGTAAAAGTTGCAGAGAGTAAAGAAACCACCCCCAAGACATTTTTTGTAATAGCAGGTTTATTCAGAGAGCGTAAACATGTTCTAAACAATGGGCGCCAAAATCAAGATTCCCGCGGAACCAGCACTGACTTGGAACAACATGGCGGTGAACATTTACTAACCGCTGCCGTAGCGAGCGCCAGCCGTGCAGCAGCAGTCCTTTTATCAGCGTGCAATAGCCGCTGCCACTTCGGATATTCGCTCGCAGGAAACGTTGCGAATGAAGCTTTACGTGCAGGGGGTGCAGTGGGTCAAAAGTTAACGTTAACTAAGTAAATAGTTGTCAAGAGCATTTTCGTACCGATTTGGTGGCTACTCAGCACCGCAGCCTACGCTAAACCATGGGTAAAAAAAAAAAGAACACGGCCGTTGATATGTGAAGCACATTACGGCCACCAGCAAGTCAATATATGGGCCGCAGCGCCAGAGGCAACAATATTTTTAAATATTCCGAGTTAAAATAAAAGAACGCCCGCCTTCTTGTGCGGCAGAATTTGGGGGAAAAAACGAGACATTAACTAGTAAGCTTGTTAACAAAATCTAATGGTTAAATTTTGATTAACTACAGCGGGCACTTCACTGTGACTAGATGTTTGTGGCCTGCTCTTAGAAATAGCCATTTCAGTTCTTAGAAGTTTGAAAACGCGATTCTCCGTGGCACTGCAGTGCATATAATTCTGGCTTTGCACACGGGCCTCACCGTCGATGGGCGCACGTAAGCCGGCGGCACGTATGTCACCAGAATGCCATAAAGCCCCAAGTTTGAGGGGCTTTAGAATGCCATAAGGTGCCTCGATGGCCAGCGCCGGTGGCGCGCGGACATCAAGGCACCCTAGAACTCTATGCCCTAGAATGCCATACGCCGCAGCGCCACCTAGAACCCGTCTAGGTGGCGCTAGTATCTAGAATCTGATGACGTAATCAGTGGTGTAATACGCCGCAAAGAAAAATCATTGAACTCATCGTAAATTAAAATAAAATGGAATAAAAATTAACGGAAAAACGTAAAAAATAACGAATAGAATAAAAATGCAAATAAAAGAATTTTAAAAAGATAAAATAAAAAAATGAAAAACAAAAAATAAAGCCTAATGCCGTCATCAAACGGCGTAGTATGTCGTAACCGGAATGTACTGCGCATACGCGTGACGTCACCTATGACGTCATCACCAGTCTATATATGGAGCTAGTATTTCTAGGGACCGCGAGCGCGGCTTCGGCCGCTTATCTGTTTTTTCAGCAGCGTCCACTCCGGCGGACGCAGTTGTTGCTGCGACGCGCGTCTTTTCTTTCATTTTTCTCTTTCCTCTGATCCTTTAACTCTTCTCTCTCTGCACGTGGCAGCGGTGGTGGCTTGGCTCGAGCCAGTAGGCAGGCCCGTGCAATTTCCTTTTCATCCTTCTCTCAGTCACAACAGCGCCGACCACCGCACAGAGAACAACAACAACCGCTCCGACCCCACCCTAGCAGCTGCCCGCGCATGCAACAGTAAAGCCGATTCACACGACGGTCCGTTCGCCCGCGGCCCGCGCACTACGTGTTCATGCGTCAGCAATTGAGAGGCGCGCTGACCAGGCCGCGGGCTTTAGTAAGAGCAAAGCGCCCCTCCAGACTAATTTTTTCGAACATCTGAAAACTGAAATGTTTATTACTAAGAGCAGGCTACAAGACTCAAATTATAATAAGGAGCCTAACTGTAGCAAGTAAAAATATAGCAGCTTGCTGGTTACGATGGCTGTTTCCCGGCCGCCAGTGACAATATTGCACCAAAGAACGCGTCACGAAAACCTATTTTTCAATATTACTAACGGACTCCGGTGAAACCTTGTAGTAACATAATGTGAAACTGCGCGTGTTGCGTGTCCGTCGCAGAGCTGTAAACTTGTTTACCACACATTAGCAGCACGAACACGCGCGTTGAAAATCCTCTTTTGGTCGGTACGGTAAGCTTGCTTACAACCCGCTGACTCACGCTTGTGTAGAGCCTGAAAACGCGTGCGTCTCGCAGGGCGCAACCCGCCGCCTGTCTGCTGGCCCGAGCAGCTGGCCCAGCTGTGCGTGCGCTTCTACAACATGACCTACCACCGGACAGAGGTGGACGGCTGCGTGCGCCTCGAGGGAGTCATCGCTCGCGAGGTCATCGTCAGCTACGACGTCGGCTGCTACGTGCTCGACGACGACGCTGTTAAGACGCGCATCTCAGGCCTCAGGAAACTGCTTACCGACGCCATCCGCCGCGCGCCGCGCCCGGGGCTATGGCCCGAGGGCGTCAACGAGCTCGACGACGCCGCAGATCGCGCACCAACAAATAGATGATGCTGCTGCTGCCTCTCGACTTGGCCCCTGTTTGGCTGTGATTTTTACGCCGCGCATACTGCGGATGGTGAATCCTGTGCAGCTTGCTTCCGATCCAACGCACACACTATACATGCGAAACACAGGCGTCCATTTCACGTACGCAGTGTCCGCCGCGACTTCTCCCGTCTCCAGGCACAGCGTTGGTTTTTTACAGCGACAGCTGTTATGCGCCCGTTCCTGTGTTTCACGTCGATGTAGTATAGTAGTTAGAAGTAGTAGTAGTAGTAGTAGTATGCGTAACCGGTGGGAAGTAGCCACGGTAACCACCCGCCTGGTGGTACCTGTGGAAGGTAGGCGGAGGGCATGACGAGATCGGAGGAATGTGAACCGCCGCGGTTATAAACTCTCCAAATGTGGGGTATCTGCCTGCTACCGCATCATTACAGTCGCAGATAGTTGTGGTGCACGTTATAAGCATGACGGCCGTCTCTAAACGCATTTAGGAAGTCATTACGTAACATAGCGCGACCTCCACTCGGCTGCCCCCAGCGTACCCTTCTCCACTTTCCACCTTACACTTCTGCGCTCGGCTGCTGACCCGAAAGACGCGGGTTCGATCCCGGCCGCGGCGGCTGAATTTCGATGGAGGCGAAATTCTAGAGGTCCGTGTACTGTGCGATGTCAGTGCACAGGTGGTCGAAATTTCCGGAGCCCTCCACTACGGCGTCTCTCATAGCCTTAGTCGCTATAAACCAAACCATCATATTCATTCAGCCGCCGCGGTGGCGCTATGGTTATGGTGCTCGGCTGCTGACCGGAAAGACGCGGGTTCGATCTCGGCAGCGGCGTTCGCAATTCGATGGAGGCGAATACTAGAGGCCCGTCTACTGTGATCTCAGTGCACGTTGAACTCCGGGTGAACGGCGCCCCTTATAACCTGAGTCACTTTGGGGCATGGAGTCCATAAACTAAACCAAACCTTCATATTCATTCCTGCCCAGACTAGCAAAGGGTGAAATAACTTACCCGCATCACTTACTTCCGTAACGGGAACTGCTGACTTTAAGCCGGCTGCTCAAGGTTTTGTTTTATTAACCATTATAACGACAGCTGCCATGTTGCGTGTAATAACTATGTTCAGTATGGATTGTATTTTTGTAGGGGTGTGCAAATAATAGTTTTTCCAAACCGAATCGAAAACAGCGTTGCTTCACTCCCGAATAAAATAGGAATAGTGTAGCTAAAAACCGAATCGAATATTAGTTATCGCCCTACTTTCATCCTTAGCCGTGCTCTTCACTTTGTTATAGTTCTAGCGTTCACGCCAATGACGACGCGCAAGCCAGGAACGGGCGCCCTGAAGCTAACCAAGGTGCACGTGACTGCACCGCACTGAAGGACTTCATGGAACCAGTTCGCATGTTAAGAATAAAACGCATGGCGAAATTACTCCAAATGAAGTGAATCTATTCGTAAAGAGCAACCATCATTAATGCCCGAGCAAGTATTTTTACTGTTCCTACATTTTTCCAGCACCGGACATCAGAAAGCAGGTTAGGGAGGCGGAGATATATACGTATAACGTGCAAAACACTTCCCTAGATAGAGGGCAATTTTTAAGACTGCACGCACATTTTGAGCGAAAGATGCACCGTATGTGAACACAAACTTTCGTGGATAAGCTGAAATGCAGCTTTAACACACGTCTAAGAAAATTGCCGATTGGTTACTGTAAGGAAAGAAACGGCACAGAAACTGATTCTTGGCGGACACCTCTCCTGCACCATGAAAGGAGTGAAGGAGAAAGAAGCATCGTAGAAGAGGGCTCCAGAATAATTTAGACTACCTGTGGTTCTTCAGTGTGCAGCAACGTTGCCCAGCACATAGGAGTCTTTTGCATTTCGGTGTTTGACGATCCATTGCGCAAATCCATTTAGCAAAATTGTAACGAACAGAAATCTATAGAATCGACCATTGCCATCAACCTGTGGACACAATGAAGGCAGTAGGCTACCTTTCCCACTCCAGCCAACACTGCTCCAATAGAAAAGGCCAGTTCTTGTGAACACTGCCGTTGGCCCACTTCGCGAAATCATGATGTGAAGGTTTGACTGAGAGCAGCAGTGCACGGGCACCCATTAACAAAACTTGGCTGGTACCCAGTAGGATGCCATGCGAAACCAAACACCAGGACACCCTAGTAAAGCGCACCACCAGAGGCAGCAAATAGGCATATTTAAACATTAGAATAGAGATATTAAGCATTAAACCTGTCCCTACTTACCCGCCGTGGTCCCCTCCTTAGTTAACGAGTCTTTCCTTCGCCAACACGTGCATCCCCACCTGCCTTGTCCCAACAGCGCGGAACGGGCATTGCTTTAATCCCCCACTCCGTTTTTTTTTTATTGTTTTCAATGACCCGCTACATGACTACGCATTGGCTGTACACGAGGTGCGCTCGCATCTCAGAAATCCGTATTTACTTGAATCTAAGCCGACCTCGATTGCAGGCCGATGTGTCAAAGCCGGAGGGTCAGAAAGTAAAAATGCTGTCACTGGTCAATGCAGAAAAAGTATGTTCCTCAGAAAAGTGAGCATACATAGACTACCGCCTGCGATGGCACTAACAATATAACTCATCGGCAGAATAGTTCACAATATAATAAGCAGGGCGCAAAAAGACAACAAAGTAAAGATTTGGTTTTATGAGGTTTAAAAGTGAGGGACGCCGCAGTGGAGGGCTCCGGATAACTTCGACCTCCTGGGGTTCTTTTATGTGCATTGACATCGCACAGTACACGAATCTCTAGCATTTCACCTCCATCGAAATGCGACCGCTATGGCTGGGAGCGAGCCAGAGTCTTTCAGATCAGCAGCTGAGTACCATAACCACTGAGCTACCGTGGCGGCCAGAACAAAACGAAGACTAGAGGAACAACAAGAGAGGGGTGCAGTTTTTGTCGGTTAGATAACAGCGACTGAAAGATTAACCAACTGAATAGCGGAAAAGAACCGCAGTTTATTTTTAACAGACGAGTCCCGTTGCCCTTGCGGTGCAACAAAACAGCTTAGTCACCCATACATAATTGCAAACTGCACTTGACTTGCAATGCCTGTGCCAATAGCTTGAATGGCTATAGTCGGATGCACCTCAAGCTTGCAGTGAAGCTCCACCCACTTTCAGGACCACCAGAGAATTCCTCCGCGACCATACAGTCAGTTATTAAAGCTTAAAAGCAGATTTCACTCACTGGTTTGGTTTGGTTTATGGGGTTTAACGTCCCAAAGCGACTAAGGCTATGAGAGACGCCGTAGTGGAGGGCTCCGGAAATTTCGACCACCTGGGGTTCTTTAACGTGCACTGACATCGCACAGTACACGAGCCTCTAGAATTTCTCCTCCAAAGAAATTCCAGCCGCCGCGGCCGGGATCGAACCCGCGTCTTTTGGGTCAGCAGCCGAGCACCAGAACCGCTGAGCCACCGCGGCGGCAGATTTCACTTACTGTTGTGTTTGATCAGCAGAGTAATACAAGACTGCACACCATGGCTACTGTTATCAAACTGCAGTTTTTTTTTTTTAATTTTTAATAGTATCCTACTACACACAGGCAATTCTAACAAAGCATGACACTCCATTAGCAGGCATGCGAAGCAAATCCATGTCGATCTCACAGTCTTGCATTCAGTAATTAAAGAACAAACACATTGGGTTGTACTCGGGCAATTACTGTAGCGGTCAACTGTGGTGAGTGTATCACATGCTAAAATTGGTTGAGGAAAAGAAAGGCGCAGAACCTCTCTTTCAGTGGACAACTCAAGCGTGCCATGGGGGAAGAGGTGGAGGGATACAAAGGAAGAAGGGTGCCGTAGTGGAGGGTTTCAAATTAATTTTCGCCACCTGGGGTTCTTGAACACGCACTGAGATCGCGCAACACACAAGCTTCTTTTGCATTTCGCCTCCATCGACACACAGCCGCCACTCATCAGCAAGAAGTCTGCTTTGTTTGCACATCCTGAGGAGGATATGAAGGAAAGGCTTGGGGACTCACAGGGCAGTGAAGGACGTTAAAGAATTGAAAAGAACACCAACTGCCTCACTCTCGGCCGATTTGCAATCAAAACCAATGAAAAACGGTACGTCCTCTCAAGCTCAGCAAGTTGTCACTTTATGTGCAGTTTTCATTTTGCGACTCTTAAAGGGTAACTGAAGAAGTTTTAGAATTCGACCAGCTTAAAGGCATCGCATGTCTAACTTGCAGGTAAAGCATGCAAAGTCATTTCGAGTTCTCATCAATTGCCGATTAAAATGGCAGCGTCACGCTTTTCTGCAGCGCAAAGCGCCAGGTGGGGGGGGCATGACGATGTAATCTGCAGTGCCGCTACATTTACTATTCAGAAACGCTTTCTTTGACAGGAAAAAAAAAAAAAAACGCCATCAAAGGCAGCGCCTACGTAACGTTGTTTAGCGGCATCCTACGACGCACGGCTGGTTGTGGGCAAAGGCAGCGTAAATCTGAAATCTCCCTGTCCGTGACGTCATCACCGAGCTTCTCCAATGCTGCAAGATTCAATCATCGATTACGTCACTATTTCCAATGCAAACAAAAAAAACTTTGCATGCTTAACCTACAGCTTATATAGAACTTGAATCCTTGAATATCGCTCAAAAAGTGATGCAGCTGCTTTTTACCGTAGCACCTCTGATATACATTTCAAATAGGAAAGTAGGAAAGCACAAAAATGATGCAATGCCCAACGCTCCTTTTCTTGGCGGTAATAACTATCCACAAGGCTATGGCATGGCTGGACCAACCAAAATTTGTAAATACACCGTGGCGACCAAAAGAACACGTCAGCTGCATGGCACATGCGCGCGTATGAGCAGATGTGGCTCTCAAGGTGGGCAGCTTGCAGCACACAAAACCTAAGTCGTGAGGAAAGAGCCACAAGGAGAGAGCAGAATGCCACTTTTATTCTCATCTCGCACAACAATCGAGCCCCCCCCAATCGACAACAGTGTACATCTGCCGAGGCTCCCTCGGGAATCTGCACGGAAGCAGAGTAGCTCAACCCGCACGGAGCGGCACAATCAGCAGGGGTTGGCACCGCCAGGAAGCAGCAGAAGACTGCAATGTGCCCCCGGCGGACACCAATGCACAGTCGGCAATCACACACTGCTTGAGAGACAGCCCCGTGCGCCATCGAGGAAAACGAAGTGGGGTATCTGGCGCTCAAGCTCAAGAACCTTAAAAAAAAAAAAAGAGGCTTCTATGAATGCTTCTGTGGCGGCCTTCGAAGATCGCCGCTGTGCAACATCACTTTGATAAGAGCAGCAGGTAGCGAACTAGTGCAGCGCCGCGTTAAGAAGGGCTTCGCTCAGGGCCTGCACGCACCGGACCCACCGTCAACGGGCTGATCCCGGTGCTGAGACCAAGTTTGTTCTTCGTCCCCACCTCTGAATCGTGAGATGAAACACGTACACAGGGCGCAGTGGCCTGAACACATCAGTGCCACTGCTTCAGGCCGCGAAACTTCAGCGAAGTTAGCCCTTCAAGCGCTTCCGACTTCGGGAGGACCACACAAAGGTAGGTCACACAAGACACGACGGCACAAGTGTGGGTTTATCTTAGCAACAGACGCTCCTGTGTAACACGAAGACAGCCGAAACATCGGCACGCCAGCATCGAACGGTCCACCTCGCTGGCATGCGCATTCTACGACATGGACCCAGTGACGCTCAAAAAGAACCGCCACTGGCCAACACCAAGTACACAGCGTGCGAGAACTCTAAAGCTGACACACGGAGACGATAAAACCCCCGAGACTTAAATCACAAGTTGCAGTACTAGCAGCACGCGGCCTACGCAGCCTCGCGCACTTGCCCAACCTTCATCCGTTGGACGTAGCACACCTGTATGCACAGGCGATGGGACTTGCGGGCATTCGAAGACCCGGAACACGGAATGAAGTGACAGCAATGGTGTTTCGGACGTCTGCCGAATGCTTGGCTATAACGCCGGCGACAAAATATTCACTGAGCTTCCGGCAAACCACACCGTCGCAATGCACATCGCGAGACAAGTGGCAAGGGCCCAGTTCGCAAATCTTCGTATTCGTTAACTATTGGAGTAAATAAAATGCATAACGAAGAAATGCGCACAAGAGCCGATGCCCAGACGTCACACTTCGAAGCGCAATTTCTTCCATTCAACAACTAATTGGCGCGTCAACGCCCATGAGCCTATTCGTGCTATGCGTGAAGAGAGCTGCCGCATTGGTCGCCAAGTGTGCCGAGCACACTGTTCACCGACGGGACTTATTGCTTAGCTACAGTAACGAAGCAGCGCGCCCTCTCCAGGCTCTAGCACAACGTCGATTAACCAGGGGCGCGACAAACAAAATGAGCAGTAGAAACAACCCGTAAGTTTGACAAGAGGAAACACAACCAGACACTTTGATGCAACGAAAAAATACGACGTGACGGCCACAGGCGCAGGTGCTCTAACATTTTGAATGAAGGCACCAGTAATGTGTATTAACCCCGCTCCCTTGCCTTGACCCCCCCCCCCCCCCCCTTCACTACAATTTACTTAAAGGGACACTGAGGAGAGCACTATTAATATTTTTTTTATAGTAAAATCAGATAGTTCGGCATGTCATGGCTTTGTTGCCACTTGGCCGGCAGCGAAAGATGCATTTATTTCTAAGAAATTTGGATTCGAAGTTGAAAAAGTTTTTCCCGCCGCTCTGATTCAAACTTGGGATTCGTCTATGACGACAGAGGACTAAGAGACGTGAAACATGACGTGCACATGATGTAACGCAGACTCCGTGATTTCTGGCTGCCAGCAGTGCGGCCTAGCAGCAGCCGAAAAGAAAGCTACCGCCGGCCGCACGTTGAAGGCATCTATCGGCTATTGCGGCCGTCGCTACAGTCGCTTCGATTACGTTTGCACTGGCGTTTTGCCAGCGTTACGATGGACCTCGTTCTCGAAGTCGTCAACGAAGTTCTCGCAAATAGACACCTTTAGCATACCGTGTACCTTGTTACCGCTAGCGGAATACCGGGAGCCCGCCTACCGCCGGAAAACAGGCGCTGATTTGTCCCGATGCTTCAGGAGCGCGCGTAGCAGCCGGGCACGTGGCGCCATCTGGCGACGTCAAGGAGATTTGCGCATGCATTGGCTGCGCCTCAGTGATGCATGGTTTCTCGGTTCCTGGTGTTGCTAGAACCATTCGTTCTAGCAACACTGTTTTGTTCTATGATCTCATCACGCTTGTACTTGCGAGTTTGGCCTGTGGAGGCGATACCTGTATTTTGGTTCTTGCTCTTTTCTACGTTACAAGAGCTTTGTTGTCAGTATGAGTGGCGTTTTTGTAATCAGGAGCTGGTATTCTGTCGATACAAGCCAACTTCAATTTCTCCTCAGTGTCCCTTTAAAATGCGACTCACAAACCACATCGGCGCTTGCCCGACAAGCTTGCTGCAAGGTAAACCCTCTTGGAGAGACCCTGTAACAGTTTGAAGTGCATGTTCATGACTGCAGCTACATGCAACTCACCGATGATACACGGCGGGGAAAAGGGTGGGATGGGGCACACTCTCCACAGCCCTAGCATATGGCTGCAGACATTTTCACAGAACACAGGTTGGCTACTTCTTGGTAGTGGAGCAAATGTTAAGGAATACGTCAAGCAAGGGGTTGAAAGCTACCCTATATGATCTTTGAACTAGCAATAACTGCTGCAGGGTCCCTTTTCTCTGATCATGACCAACTTTTCATGAGCCATTTTTCTCTACAAAGCCTAGCCAGGGTTTAGAGCACAAGCTCCTGCTTGACCTAATTCTCAAGCGTGCTTAACTGATCACAAAAAAACAACTAAAACAATCAGTAGCATCACAGCCCCTGCACATGTACAATGGCACAAAAGAAAACTAAAGGCTGTTCAATGCAACGGGCACAGCCAGACCCTAAATTAAGTCTCCAGAGGTTGTGTATGCGCACTAAAGCAGCAACCAGATGACTGCAGCTCATCACTCAGTGCAGCACATGTGTAAACATAGAAAACTGACTAGCCGCATTTTCACAATGAAAAAAAGAAAAGCACCCACACACACACAGACACGCATGCATACACAGGTTGCCTCTCTACTCATCAAGACTGTCCCTCTGCATGCTACAGCATGAGATGACAGACGCACATTTCACCCATATTTACATCAAAATAGTATGTGGGTCTTCTACTATATATACTGTCTGTTGTGAGACATTATGTACATCACATCTGCACATGCTGCTTCCCAGCAAAGCACAGAAGCAGCTGGTTTGAGAAGGACTTAAGTAGGACAACGCATCGAGAGCAGGAAAAGATCCTAGCCTAGTCGCACAAGACAAGGACACACAAGCAGCTGTTTTTATACACAAATGTAGCAGTACTGCACAGGGTTTAAGACCAGTTCAAAGTTCGAAAAAAAAAAAAAAAAGAACCTACCTCCATGCACATCTGTCGAGAAAAAGAAATAGACTGGCACGGACAGTGCCTTACTAAGCCTAATACCTCGATGTAATCATACAACTGCCTTCCCTCTGTACAGTGAGTCCAAAGACAAGGCAATGTTAAAAGGGCAGCATTTGTGAGAAAAAACAAAAAGCTATAAAACATTCTCGTTCATCACTAAAATGAAATTTGCGTGGCAGCATTTGTCAAACCACTCTGACATGGTCTTAAGACTCCCATCGAGCTTCAAAGTGATGAGACTTCAGTCCAGCTTCTTTTTATGTGGACCTATTCTAGCCACTGGCCGTTGATGCAAACTATTAAGGCAAAAATAAGTTCATGTGCTTCTCACATTTACGAGTTCAGTGATACTGGAGAAAAATAAAAAAATACATCAAACTAAGAGAGGGCAGTCTAGCTGAAAGTTAAAAAAACAAAAAACAAACTCCAACTTGCACACAGCAGATGCAACCACAGTTTTTAAAAAATTACCAGCAGAAAAAGCATAATAGGGGATATTCAAAATTCTGCAAGTGCGCCTTCCAACATAAATATGTTGCCAAAGACAATATGGCCGACTTCTCTACAAAAAAAAAAAAAAACCTGCGAGGGCAACAGGACAGGCACTAAGGGTGTGGATAGAATGTAATAAACAAATTTTGGAAGAATCAAACAAAAAACTAGTCCTTCTTGCTTTGTTTCAGCTGGAAACACATGGTAGGCCGTCTTGTCTTGGGCAACATTGTTATGCGGGAAGGCACACTTGCGGAATTTTGAATATCCCCATTAGTCATCAATTACAATTGCACAGGCAGTGACAAAGCACACCAAAGCTTAACGTTAGCTAAAATTAGTGATGCCCACTGAATTGTAATCCAAGGTTAATGAAGACTAAATGGGCAATCTCCTAAGGAAGATTTTTTACATGCCTTGCTGAAGCAATCAGACCCAAAGTATGGAGGCAGAGGCCCTGGCTGCTCCCCTTGCTTGAAGGCAGGTGTCACCAGCTCGAGTACAGTGGAACCTCGATTATACGTCCCCCGGTCGCCGACCCGCATTTTACGACGAATTTGTGCGGTCCCGGCAAAACCCCCATAGAGACAATGCATTAAAAACCTCGGTTATACGACGCAAATTTTAGAAGGACCCCGCTTCGTACGACAGCTGGCTCGTACCGTCCGTCAAAAAAGGTCGTCAGCAAACGCAGGCCGGGATGTACCGTATTTTCGCGATTCTAAGCACCCCCCCTATTTTCGGAAAAAAAATTCTGAAAAAAAAAAAAACTGCATGCGAATCTAAGAACCCCCGTTTTTGCGCGGAAGAGAGCGTTGCCGAGGCCGCCAAGTGCACTTGCTCTCTTTTTCGTCGAGCCTGTGCAGTCGGAGTCCCAAGGAGGCGCGGCCTGCGTGTTGTTGCGACTGAGAGAAGGATGAAAAGGAAAGCGCACGGGCCCGCCTACTGGCGTGAGCCAAGCCACCACCGCTGCCGAGGAGAGTTAAAAGATCAGAGGAAAGATAAAGAGAAAAGATAAGACGCGCGTCCCAGCAACAGATGCGTCCGCAGGAGCCGACGCTGATGAAAAAACAGATAAGCGGGCGAGGCCGCGCTCGCCCAAGCGAGGACAGCGGCGTCCGCGGCGCTTTTTGTAATGGAAGTAATGGATGCTTGTGCCCCACGATAAAACTTCCGAAGTGGACAGCGATGCAGCGGTTTGCGCTCCCATTCCTAGTTAAGGCCGATTCACACGACGGACCGTTCGCCCACGGCCCGCGCACTACGTGTTCATGCGTCAGCACATTTAGAGGCGCTCTGCCGGCCGCGGCCTCTCATGGCCAGCAGCGCGCCTCTAAATGTGCTGACGCATGAACACGTAGTGCGCGGGCCGCGGGCGAACGGTCCGTCGTGTGAATCGGCCTTTACGCGGACGTGTTGCAGAGCGTCGACAACATCCGGCGCTTTGCTTGCGCGCGCGACGATGTTGGCGACCTACTGCCGGACGTGGCAGCCCTTGAAAGAAAGTTGATGCGCCGAGGTTGGGCAAAGGTGCAAAAAAAAAAAATTACCGATTTTTTTGAAACGGTAATAAAGATTTTTTTACAAATCTGTTTCAAAGAAATGCTGGGTTTTGTCTTTTTTAATCTGATTGGCGTACTTGCCGCGGGCTTGAAGCCGGTCAAAAGTTTTCCGCGCAAGGCCGAGCGCCACTGGCCGCATTCTTTGATTTTCGATTATACGACACCCGGATTATACGACGGTTTCGCGCGGTCCCCTGAACGTCGTATAATCGAGGTTCCACTGTACTTTGCTCTGTGCATGAAGTTTCCCAGCCGAATTTGGCACGCAGAGCATAATTTAGTGAAAAAGCAACATTCATTTGACTGTCAGCCATGCACTAGCACTCGGCTGTTATGTTCCCGTGAGCCAGTCCCGCTCTGGCTTCCATTTAAACCCATGAAACACAAACTTGGCTGTTACATCACAACTGTGGCTGCATTTCCCGCATGATGCATCACGAATGTCGCCTCGTGATAGTGATTTACCTCATTCTAGAATATCAACTGTCTACATTTAGTGTGCGATGAACGGTGACTGCGCACTGACCAAAGCGGGACTCAATGCTCGATCGGCGCATGATCACCACCGTGTTCTAGAAGCTGCAGCCCTAACATTTGAATCAGAAACAGCATCATGACAAGAAATGGCCTGGCTCCTATGAATGGACTGGTAAGCAAACAAAGTGACAGGAGTTTCACTCTGTACAAACAATCCACTTTTCAGTGAATACTGCAAAAGTTTTGTAATATGTGGCACTTTCCAATTAATGCCTGGCATTAATAAGAAGTTCCTCGAAGTAAACTGTGCCATGCACCAGGTTGCTTTCAGAAGCATTTACAAGGAATAAATGCATGGAAACAAATTCCTAATGCAGAATATAAAGAACCTTTCCCCCGTGCAGCAACAACCTGCATCTAATCCTAGCAAGCATAAAAAATTAATGCACTGCAGACACTGCAAGAAGGCCCACTACAGTGTATTAAAATATAGCAGTGTTAAAAATTTGTAGAAGCTGCAAACAAGAGCATGAATAAAAAAAACTGAAGGGGACACCCAAACTCCACCTTAAGGGCATGACGTGATAGCGTTAATGGGTTAATGCCCATACAAGCGAAATTGGTCATTCTCTACTTAACATTCATAGATCACTGGGAGTCCTCATATGACTCCTGGCGCAGTGGTGCAGCGGTTAAGCAACGCGCCAATGCCTTGCGATGGCAGCTGCTGCCACCAGTGGGGCTTGTGCAACCAAGATTGTGCTTACCGAGCAGCAACCTCTCGCAACCAATCATTAATTGAACTGCTACCTGCCACGGCAGTCAGTTGGCTCATATTCCAGTGGGCAGGTTGTTACGATTCCACAAGGTAACGTGGCTTAGGTGGCCCACCTAGGTTGCTTCTCCGGCGATTTTTCTCACAACACTGCCGCCACTGGATTTTCTGCAGAACGGGAGCCCATCGTGCTACTGCGTTAAAACTAGGTGCGGCTCACCAAGCCAATGTCAAATTATAAGAACCACATTGCCAGCTCTCATTCATAACAGCAATGTTATCTAGTAGAGTTTGTGCAGCAATTATTTATTATGAAAGACCATAAAAAGTTATTTGCCCAATTAAAATATAGACCACCTTTGACTTGTCAAATGATACCACGAAATTTCATTGTCTGCTACCGAAAAAAGCCTCTCTTGCCTTCCAGCACTGCTGTCTTCCCCTCTGCTGAAGCAACAAAAACCCACCATGTGAACATAAGGCTCTTTGCCAGACTCTCAATGGCATGCAAAGCCCAAGTAGCACCCAAAGAGGTCTTATAATCGCTGCTGCTGCACAGTGAACTTATTTCTGGTCTTCAACCCTGAGTGCAGTTCTTAGTGGCCACCCATCTTTTCCGAGCCTCAAAGCAGGACAGGACACAGAAAAGAAGGAAAAGCAAGGTACTCAGTAATATCGCCATGGCACAGGAGCAGATGAACGCAGCCATGCTGCTCTTCCAAGCCACGCAGGGCTTATGGTAATAAAGCCCCTTATCCATGGAGTAAGGTACACAAGCAAGCAAGCAAGCATTCAACAATACATCTCATTAATGCAAGAGCAGGTAATTAAACCCAAATTTTAATCGTTCTTCTCAGTTCTCTTTGTCTTCATGCCAGCTAACATTTCCTCAAAGCATCACATGATGTACTGTGCCATGTAGCCATGAAGACTTATTAAAAGCTGGCACATATGTATTGCATTACACTGCAAGCACATCGCTATGCCTCATTGCTGGCATCTGGCAGGCAATATGACAATGTAGCATCACAAGCTCTCGCACTGCTCAGACATGTTGCCACCTGTATACCTTCCTCCATGGTGCAGCCCGATGACTGGGCTTCTACGACACGTGGGCTTGCCAACCACCCTTGTTGCTTGTCTGGAACAAGGCTCCATGCTCTAGCTCTGTGTTGCCCTGCCTGCTCGCGTGCACAAACAACACAGTGACATGTGGAGGCAAAGCCGCTGGGCGTTGGAAGCCGAACCAAGCGCTTGATTTGGCATCTGCTGGCTACTTCCATGAGGGTTGCATCAGCCACCACATTCCTCTCACTGGCCATCCTGGGAGCTGTCCATTACGCTGGCTAGCCAGGCAGCCACATCAACCTCTTTCCTCTCGTACCTCTTGATGAAAGGATGCTCCTGCAACAACACGAAAATATGGCTTATCGGGTAACCATTTAAAAAAAACACAGATTCACAGCTCTAGAATGTGTGCACATTACATATCTGCAAGGCTTGCAGATCAAAATAAAATTACATAGCTGGACCACAAGTGAAATGGACAGCCTCAAGGCGATCAAAAAAAAAAAAAATCTCTTTGTGGCAGCACAATTAGATATGCAACGTCATCACTTCTGCCATATCCGTGGCGTAAATGGCAGTTGCCCATTATTCAAAAAAGCAATGCTGTATATACTAGTGTAAGGGCTGCCCCCATATAAAGGCCACACCCCCAACTTGGCAGCCAGTAATTGTTTCATGGATGCATAATTTTGCCTGCATGGTACGTTCTGCTGGGAGCTAACTAACGATAACTACCTGCAACACTTGGTATGACTATGGATGCATCGTCCAGCACACTGGATTTCACCTAGAACCATGACCACACACACAATGCCTCAGCGCTGCCGATTTATCTTGAGCACTCAGCGTTCACACCGGAAAGGACAAAATGTTATGCTGCGCAAAGAATGTAATGAAGTGCACCCAAGCTAGCAGTGCATTTCCTAGCAGTGAAGTGCCACCCACCAGGCTCAGCACCACAGTAACGCACCATTCGCGTGCTTAGCATCGAAGCCACAGCAAAAGCGCTTTGAATCCAGTCACCTTTTATCTTATAAAGTAACCTTGTTACCAGTTTACCGTAACAAAACTCTCACATTAAAATGAATGTGTA
Source organism: Amblyomma mixtum (assembly GCF_055824585.1). Lineage (NCBI taxonomy): Eukaryota > Metazoa > Arthropoda > Arachnida > Ixodida > Ixodidae > Amblyomma > Amblyomma mixtum. The sequence continues at coordinate 156,716,109 of NC_143014.1, read as the reverse complement.
AGTGATTTTAGCAAGGCCTTTGACAGTGAAGTGTGCGGACAAGCAGGCCAGGCAAAGGCCACCTCACACTGATGGCTGCGGGTCACATGCGTGGAGCACAGCTCTGCAGCATCGGCCAAGGCAATATTAACTACCATCAGTTGAGCACCGGATCTTTGGAGGATCTTAAAGGAGGATAAACACCTAATTTTGGTGGCAAGTTTTTTCCCCTACAGTGATGTGGAAGACACTACTACGCATGCATCACCTTGTGGTATTCGCTTACTATGGTTGAATAACTTATAATGGAATTTTTCTGTCATGCTGTTTCGGTTTCAACAACCAGAAGACGGTTGTTGCGTCACAGTGTGGTTATATGTCACGTGAGACATAGAAAAACTGCGATATTATTGCTGCTTCATCGTTTTAATTCACCATAGCGCGGAAGCCAGCCTTCCTCAAGAGCCGGAATGGCAATGAATATAGAAGCAGCCATTATACTGCAGTTCTTTCATGCCTCAAGTGACTTATAACCACTCTTTCTAGTCATCATTCGGCCGTTGAAACCAGAACAGCACGAGAAATAAATTTGATTATAGATTATTTAGTGCTCGTAAAAGAATACCATGGGGTAATCCTTGTATAATAATGCCTTATGCATCATTACAAAGAAGAAAACATGCACGCAAAAGTTAGGTGTCTACACTACTTTAACTTAGAATCATGAGGCATTTGCCAGTAAACTGATCTAGCAACCTGTTTGACTCCGGGCAGTTAATTTGTGCTGCTCATTGGATGCACACCCATCCGTACATTGCATTATGTATTTGAAGGATTTTCTGAGGCTGCACTAAAAGACAAAAAATGCGTGTTGCAACATAAAGGAGGACGTGTAATCCAGGCTCCACTGTAGTTGGAAAATTTTTAAGGAAAGAGCTGAAATGCAGCGGCAGTCACCCGTGTGGTGACTTCTCTGCAGTGGCCATGTGCAAAGAGGCGAAGCACCACCACCACCACCACCACCACCACCACCACCACCACCACCACCACCACCACCACCACCACCACCACCACCACCAACAACAACAACAACAACAACAGCTACAAAAGTAAAAACTGTGTGCTAGCACTCGAAAGAGCCGTTTTTGTGGGGTCGCAACATGTGGAGAAATGCTGAAGTTCATTTACATTCGAGCCGGCTGGGTCTGGGGAACGCAGCATAAAAAGCGAAAAAAAAGAAAAAAAAAGAAGAAACGCTGTGACAGTCAGCCGCTGCGGTGGCTTCTCACAGTACTTAGGTACAAAAGGGTGAAGCAATCGAAACTGACAAACAGATTTTGGTTATCTTCGCCATTGCCGTCGCCAGACAGCATGCGTTGCAAAGTTCCTTCCGCGCTAAAGACAGCACACAGACTGAATTCTGCAAGCACTAGAAGAGTAACTGTTCATATCTTGCGCCAAGAAATGCTAATCGACATTTTTATCTTTGTACCTCATTAAACAGTGACATTTTTCAAAATTAGGTGGTTTGGATCATACTTTTCCCCGGATTATATGTTTTTTCTCACAATTTTCTTAAAACACATCAACAACGTTTTACTCAATGCGGTACTTTTTTGCGATTGTTCAGTTACTTTTTGGCAGCTGTAACTGACCACTGCAGTTACATTTCAGACTAAGTAATTGTCAGCTGCTTCTTTTCTGTAATGTGTATATGACTGGTTAGAAGTGAACCTTACACATCATCACAGCCAACTAAATCCTCACCAGTAGTTTCTTGTACTTTGGCCTCTTGTTGTAGTCTTTTGTGAGGCTGAAAAGAAGACAAAAAGGGTGCCAGCAGACTGAGTGAAACTGGCAACAGCAAATTTGTGTAATGCATAATACGTGTAAGAATTGAAAAATGCAGTGGTTCCACACTCTGCCCACTCACCACTGTTTAACAAAGGAGCAGAACTCCGGGGAGAAAGTGCCGTCATCGGGCAGGGAAGGTGGTTCATCCTGAAGGACTCTACTTAGGACTTCAAAGTCTGTCTTGCAGTCCTGGTAAGGAAATTGGCCAGTCGCAAGCTCCACCTACAGTGCACAATCGGAAAACAATTTTACACAAACTGCAGATATGTGTCAACTGATGTTCTTGAATGCTATTCAAGACTTCATGTCAAGCTCACCATAGAAATGCCGAGACTCCACACATCAGCTCGAATGTCATAGTCAGGCTTTGTTGGATCTGGCGGATCAATTCGTTCAGGCTGGGAGAGAAAAAAAAGAAGATCCTTTATACTGAGAAGCAAGGAGACTGCTTCTAATACTGCACACTATTATTCTTACAACTAGCAATGGTGAAGATGCAGTGAAATACAGTTATCACAGCTACACCAAACAATGAAATACTGCCAAAAGGCAACAAGGAAAAATAGAAAACTCACATAACAGACAAAACCTAACATGTTCACTGCGCCCCGAATCACTGGTGGGTTACATCATTTATTCATGCTCTGCGGCCACGAATACTGAGTCATATGAAGAAGCTATGTGCCATACTTTATTGTGAGGCCCAAGGAGGATCTCACAACAAAATCTGTCTTATTTATGGCTTCATTGTGTAAGCCGGCATTCATGTCCGCATTGCACGAATAAATGGTTTGGTTTGGTTTGGTTTATGGGGTTTAACGTCCCAAAGCGACTAAGGCAATGAGAGACGCCGTAGCGGAGGGCTCCGGAAATTTCGACCACCAGGGGTTCTTTAACGTGCACTGACAGTGCACAGTACACGGACCTCTAGAATTTCTCCCCCAAAGAAATTCTAGCCGCTGCGGCCGGGATCGAACCTGCGTCTTTTGGGTCAGCAGCCGAGCACCATAACCGCTGAGCCACCGCGGCGGCGCACGAATAAATAGCAAGACCCACCAGCAACCCACAATGCAGCGAATGTGTTAAGTTCAAAGGAAATGAAGTCCCTGGGAAAATATGAAACCAAAACAGAATAATGATAAAATAGAAGCCTGGTAACATGGAGACTTATTAAATAATGGCCAATAAATGCAACTGTTCAATGCATAGCAAAAAAAAAAGGCATTTGTTTGTTACACGTGCACTCAAAAGAAGCCATTTAATCTCTAGTGCAGATAAGTATATAACAGTCGACAACAGATTTTTCTAATTCTCTGTGCTCCGTTTCATACATCAAGTGCAATGGTGTCAAAGCCAGTTATCTTGTTTGCGTTGCCTACATCCGTGATCAAAAGTAGTCTGTTCCTCTTGGGGTGTGAAAAATAATAAATGCTTTGCCTGCAGGCTTATTACATAAATTTGTCATGAGCTGGATTAAATGCGCTCTCATTGCTGACAACACGCTGTCACTTCCTAGTGCCATAGACCACAAGGCCAGAAAACAAGCGCAGAGTAACACGTCTCCTTTTATGTTTTCATGCGAACTATTTCCGTACCTATTACATTGTTGTATCTGACGCATGAAACAGATTATAGGGAGTGTGAAAACGGCTGAAAAAGCGGGCAGTCCAAAAAATCAAATTTCACACAAAAAAAAAAATTTACTCATAACCAATCAGCCATGATGGCTCAGCGGTTAGGGCACTCGGCTACTGAGCTGGAGTTCCCGGGATCGAACCCGTCCTCGACATGCACATTTTGACGGAGGCGAAACGGAAAAGGAGCCCTAGCGCTGTGCGATGTCAGTGTACATTAAAGATCCCCAGGTGGTCTCTAGAGCCCTCCATGATGGCACCTCTTTCTTTTACTTCTTTCACTCCTGCCTTCCTCCTTTCCCTTACGGCACAGCTCGGGTGCCCATCGAGATGTGAGACAATTACTGCGCCATTTCCTTTCCTCAAAAACCAGTTTTCATTTTCAACTTATAACCAGTATGCCAGAAGAAGGGGTCAGTTGTTTTGTGCACATTCTGAAGCTCCTCATGACTAAATCTCACCGCATGTCGTATACACAGATGACGGGCAGAGACCACTTTCACGGCCTCAGCTTACGATGGTTGTGCTGCCTTCAGGCATGTCAGCGACAAATGCACGGGTTGGGTTGAAGTCTAGACGCTAAAGCTAACCTGTGGCTGCGCCCGCAGTACGAAGGGCCCAGAACGAGAAGCTTGGTGAAGATAGCAAAATGAGAAGAACCGACAAACGGCCAAAGCAAGCACTCTGTCGTTGTTGGCCTTCGTAATTAGGCCTAGTGACTAGAGCCAAAATCGGCATCGTAACCAGCGTACGGCACTGTGTGGTGGCTTGCGCATAATGACAGGCATCTTGTCTGTCATCGAATTACCAATTGTTGACTGTTTTACGACTGAAAAGTCTGAGTTACAGTACATTTAGCGCAGGTAGGTTGACCTCGCTTTGAAATGCATCACCATTCTCTTCCGTGCTCCCAGTCTCCGTAAAGCCGTACCGCCTCCCACGCGCGTCGCAGCTGCCTCTTCCCACAATAAGGACGAAACACGCGGTATAAGATGAGTTACATGAACTGTGACTACTGTTCAAGTTTGTGCGGCGGACAGCGTCCAATAATGGTACAAATTCGAAACCACGCGGCGCAATGTACCGACTTGCGGAGAATTTCAGCCCCACAATTTAAGAGGCTCCCTTTAAGTTTGAATTTCGTTTTGGAAAAATTTTTTATCTCCCTTGCAGTTTTAGGTTTATGGGGGTTTAACATCCCAAAGCGGCTCAGGCTATGAGGGACGCCATAGTGATGGGGTCCGGAAATTTCGACCAACTGGGGTTCTTTAACATGCACTGACATCATACAGTACATGGGCCTCTCTCCATCAAAATTCGGCCGCCGCAGACGGGATCGAACCTGCTTCTTTCGGGTCAGCAGCCGAGCGCCGTGACCACTGAGCCACCACGGCGGAACAGTCACCAGGTGCGCTGAAGTAGTTGAAACCGAAACTAATCAGGGTTTCCTACTCTTGGCCGAACTCTAAACAAGAAACCATGTGGGTACTAGCTCAGTGCTATATTACAGGGTCGGTTTGTGAAGCTTATTAGGACACTCACAGCCATGTATGCCGCACAGCCAGCCGAGCGTGTCCGCGCCTTGGAGTCCACAAGACGACCACTAATGCCAAAATCACAGAGCCGAACACGACCTTGCCGGTCAAGCAGCACGTTGGACGGCTTCACATCTCTGTGAATAAGATCGTGGCTTTCCTGCACCAAAGGCAACAAAGTCAAACATTAGCACTTTAAAACTACACTAAAACCGTATATTAACGATACCCAGATAGTTCAAACTGCCGGTGCAGACCCAGTCAAATGCCATGTAGGTCTATGGCATCAGACACATAATTCGGGTGCTCCTTGGTTTACACCAGCTAATTCAGACAGGTTTCCAAATGGGGGTGATGCTGAGATGTACAAATGACATGGTAAGCAGTCATCCCCAACATCCCTCATGAAGCTGAACTGCATGTTGCTCGTGCACCCCTAACATATTATTGTGCTCAATATGATTTGCAACATGGCTGAACTGAACCAGCTCAGGCTTCCGCTTTACAGTAAACAAATATAACTTCACACACGTCACCTAACTTGTAAAGATATTCAGTGTACTTTAATCCTTGCAATGACGGCTAACTGCATCAATTCCAGCATTTCTAGACTCGCATTGCTTCGAGAACTCAGCTCCTACTCCTTGTGCATTGAAACTCATGTCGTGTGCGATAGTACACGCAAATGGCACGCATGACGATGATCAAAGGGCCGCTGTCACTAGGACAAAGTAGTTCTGCTGCATACTTTCGTTTTCTCAGTTTTGACGCAAGCCCATGGCAACAACTGCTATCAGCCGTGCATCAGCCACCCAGCTAAGCCCAGCTGCATGCCGCTTTTAACGCTGAGTGGCGGGTCACTGTTTTTTTTTTTCTTCAGGAAGCATGCTGCCATTCTGGCAAATGCATTTCCCTCACTTCCATCTGCATAGTTTGTCTGCTCTGGAGAGAACCAAAACTCCACTTTTCTCACACGCTGTTTGCCGTTTGTCAAGTGAAGCCTCTGCTCATGCACTGCAGCCGCTGCTTGTGAGGTGGCTGCACAGCTACCGTGTCAAGTGAAGGAGGCAGCAGAAGCCACTAATACTATTTCAGAACTGTTTTACTTTAACATTTTCAACAAAGTGCAGCACACAGGAAAGTATTTCACCGAACCATGAAAAATAGTCATTGCTGTGCAGTTTTCATTTCAAATGCAGACAACCACTGCCCAGTTTTTCCCTGAATAAATTTACTATGATGCAGATGGTTTTTTACGGCAATTTCTAGGGACCCACTCGATAATTTGGTTGTTTCTTCCTGTCCCTTGAAATCCAAATTAATAACATACAGCTGTGTACCAAGTGGTACTACAGCTGTGGTGCAGCTAGCTGCTGTCTCTACGTTTACTTTATCACAAACAGTATTGAAAGTCAATGCGTGACTGCGATGTATCAGGGATGTCCATGAGACAATCTGTACACGGACTGTGAGCATACAAAATATTGCACTTAGGTCAAATATCGTCCTCTTACTTAGTTGCGGGTTTTATGCCCTAAAACAAATTTAGCTTAGTACTATGCAGTCACATTTTTAGCAGTGCTGCCAACCATGGGGAACTGGTACATTGTTCAGACTGGGCAACAGCCTCTGTGAACCCAGCTGTGCAGCACTGAAAAAAAAGTGGCTTCAAACTGCTTTCTGCAAACACCTGAACACCATACTGTCATCACAGCATCTGCACAAGAGAGACAAACATGTGCCTGAGCCAGCTCGCTGCTTCAATTCACTTGGCGAAGATATTCCATCTCAACCGAGGACGAATGGATTGTACTGCATTTACACAAACATAGTGCAAGTTCCTTTCTCAGTTCATTAGTATCAGATCACATCTCGCATTATATAAGGAACAAAGGTGGGAATATAACACATTTTTTTTTCGGTCGGTACCTCAAAATAACTACAGCGAGCTTCACCACCAGACTCATGAGCTGCTAGAACCCAACTTTTAGACAGCTTTGGGGCCGTGCGGCTTGCACAATCAAAGGAGTGGGTGGTTATGGACAGGCAGCATGAAACACGAAGCAGCATTTACTGTGTGCGAAATGTGTGCGTTAACGCGTTGGAGGCTTTCCTGCTCTTGATGGTACCATGCGCATTTCTGAAGTGCTGCCTCTTGAGTAATACCTACATTCGTCGTTTCCATATTTTTGCATGCCATCTGCAATCTTCCTTACATTCAGCTTGCCATTCAATCTTCCATACATTGCATGCCATCTGCATTGTCCCTTAGTCCCAGTGGCACATCTTGTCCGGAAGAACCATAGTGGGACATCCAATTTCTCTAATTTACCTCTTCGATCTATCACACAAGGAAAAAAGTGGTCATCATTTATTCTCAAAACGGCCTTTTTGCTTTCGCTCACACCCTGGCCACCGCACTCCCTCTCCACTGCTCTTCCCCTTGCCGGACCAATTAGCCAAGCGTGGTTATGTCTATTTACAGCCCTCCTGCACTGCGGTGCGTACTGGTGCTATTTACAAGTGCCCCAGTGCCACTGCAGTGCTCAACTGACTGGCTCTTTCCCCTTTGCTGACATCAAGTGCTGACTTCTCCTAGCCTACGTCAACAGCGGAGATGTGGCTGGTCAGATGGGCAAAATATGCAGCTGCTGACAGTGTGGTGCGGAAGGTGCAATACCTATCGAGGTGGCACTAATTGCAAGAAGAAAGGCGACGGGGCAACGCGAAATGGGTGATTTTGCACATCAGGTCGCGTCCCTTGACGTCGCGTTGCAACAGGGAGTGATCTGATGACGCTGCCCATGAGGAATGTGGAGCGGCGCTCGTGGTCACCACACTGTAGGGAGACAGACTGGGTCCCCTATAAGCTGAACAAGGTGCTACACGGACGAAGCAAACAGGCTGAGTAACAAGTGTCAACTACAACTTTATTCTCCCTGGCGCGGCACCGATGACGACGACAGCACCGCTACAGTATTAAATCCGGCCAGCAGATGTATTTTATCGCGAGAGCTCGATGTTCATTCGATACAAAGACAAGATCACTGAGATAACCGGTACTTATGAGCGATACTCTGAAAACTGATCACAAAATATATAAGGGTTACGAAGGGTCGGGACGCTGGCTGCAGCTCCTTAGGGCGTTGTCGTTGTTTGGTACACGTGCCCTCATCACACCAGCCTTTTCTTGACTTGCGAGCATGATTGAGGCCTCCGGCGGAACGCTCCCAAAGACTGACCACAGAGATATCTGGTATCAGGCAGTCGGGCAGTACTGTCGAGCGAAGTCGAGACGAGGCGCATCTTCTTACGGGGTAACACTCCTGCACATTTAATTCTTCACCTGATGCCAAGCGTTCATTGCGGCCTTTTGACCGGGTGGCCCTCTTCTTGGGCTTTTCTGGTCAAAAAAATTTGGGCTAAACTGGTTCCTCCATAGAGGAGGCAGCTGCCCCCACCTGCTCCCGTTCAATCTGCCCCTTATGTACAGCCCCCGTCAAAAGTATACAGCCCAAGGGGTCTGCTTCTAAACTGTTTAGCATGGCTCTCTAGCACATCAAGCAGTCTAAACCTTGGAAGGATTGAGGACATAAAGCCATTCCTCTTTCGAGGAGATAACGGTTGCTGAGGATCCATAACGAGGCATGCTGCAGGCCTCCCAAGCAAACCCCTTGGGCTGTATACTTTTGACGGGGGGGGGGGGGGGGGGGGGGGGGGGGGGTACATAATAGCTACCCTGATAATTACTGCAAAGCAATTATGGAACTTAAAAAAGCAGGAAACCATATTTCACTTTCCAGACTTACTGATTCTGGTGCTCCGCATGACAGGTAATAAAGCGGAAAAGTGCTAGAAAGCAAGCAAATGCTGCTTGCACGAGCACAAGTAGTTATAACAAGTATATTTTATATTGCACAAATTGAAATAAAATTTCGTGTTTTTGGGGCTGTGCATGCAAGGAGTGATCTGAACAGATTTAGAAAATATCAGCGCATAGACTGAGTGCTTATCACAGTGATGAAATGGGATCTATCAGTCAACATCTTTTGTTGAGATGCAATCACATTACGTTGTTAATTAGGTTCAGGAGCAGACAAGATCAGCCGGTCCGTTTTGCGTCATTGGCATTCTACAAATATATTTTAGGACTAAGGAAAAAATAAGAAAAGAAAAAAGAGAGTCCCAGCCCGTGCCACTGGGATGTAACTGTTTGGACTAGTCCGACATCAGTCGGACTAGTGCAAATAGTTTGAGGGTTCAAGGCTAGAGGGCACTGCCCCTGCTAGAGAAATGCACAATGTTGTGTGGTTGGTCTATGCAAGGACCCATCACAGGAATCCCGGGTGCCATGCCCTCCGACTGGTACATGGCGGTGTGCTGTGTGCCACATCCGCCGTGTGCCTCTTCCGCTGCGTGCGTGGTGCCTTTGCCGACATCTTTAAACTTAAGCGTAATGGACAACTCGGGCCACAGCCTCCTCCGGCAGTGGTGCGAACGCAGGGTCACATGTGCACAGTGCAGTCACATGACCGTACGCCACGCGAATGAGGTCTGAGAAATTGCAGCATCAAATGTGATGCATCTGAAAAATCTGTCAGCAACTTCTATATTTAAAATCAGCAGCATGTAAAGAATTGCATGGTAAGGACTTGAGACTATGATGCTTAGTGAACTTTGGCTTGCTGCTGTTTGAACAGTACCTAATGCATTTTGAAAGCTTGTTTTTATCTCAATCATTTGGATTGGTGAATTCTGCAAACCACGAATTTTGATGTGTGTTATTGAGCTCTGATGAACTGCTTTTTTTTTTTTACTACTAAATTATAAGTCGCAAACTATTCGCTTCGCTTCAAAACTATTCGCTTTGTATTCGCTTTGAACTGAAAATTCACCATTCACACATGCCTACTGGGAGCACCACGGAAAGCGTTAAGTAACTTCGGCGGCCTTTTATGGTGAAACCACAGAAGATATTAGACTCTGATCGTATCTGGGTGTGAAAATAAATAAATTAATTAATTGATTAATCAATCAGCTGCTTACTCGCAAAAGCTACGTTGAAGCAGAACCACCCCTAAAAATTGTTCATTTTGGGGGAAAATAGGTGCACTGCTTCATAGATTTGCAGACGGGGAATCAAATGCTTCATTGCGGCCAATATTTCATTGTAGCAGCATTTGTAGTAGTGGGGTTGGACTGTACCATCTTTTATCCAAATGCCGTGTCCTTCCGCATGGTCAGCTTGCATGAACTAGTCCATTTTCTGCCCTCTACAACAGCAGTAGATTCTTCACCCTACCCCTCCTATACCTTGAGATAATGAAGGGCCCGAAGCACTCCAAGCGCTGTTTTGCCAAGAATGTCTTCAGGCAGAGCACGTGGCCTGAGGCGCCTGAGCAGTTTGTCGAGGCAAGTTGCCATGAGCTCCATGCATATCCACACTTCACCTTCTGTCATCAAGTAGCCCAGGCACTGAACGATGTGTGGACAGTCTCGACAACGAAGGACCACCTGCACACACACACACACAAGAGGAGGCAATGAACACTGCTCAAATAACCTAAAATCAGACAGTCAAAATGCGCTTGAAATTAGCCACATAGAGTATAGATAAACATAGCCAAGCCTTAAAGGTGCACTAAAGAGGAATCTGAAATTGTCTTTTTACCACGAAAACTCGATCTACACTCTGTGAGCATTCCAAGAAACTTCAAATTATTGTCCTGTGCGGCCGATTTCCCTATCAAATCGAATTGAACGTCCCGGTTCCCACGTTTTTTTCCGAACTCACCTTCGAAAAGAGGAGGAGTGAGCCAACGTGTGGACATGAACTTGTGGGCGAGTTGGTCAGAAATGGTTCTTGTAAACCAGCGCACGAATACTTGAAAGAGCACGAATACTTGATATCCTAGACTACGTGCATCGACAAAGCTTTCGCACACTCAGAATGATTAGCCTGTGGAACCAGATGTCCTCTATATTTTTCTGTTTTTCTGCGATACCAGCGTGTACTTAAGCACTGATGTCCTGAATAAAACCATTCTGTTGATAGTTCAGCGCTGTGTTTTGTCCCTTCCTTGTTTGGCTTCGAGCCGTTGCGCTGGTTTACAAGAACAATGTGTGGAGTTGCTTTCAGCCAGTCACGTGGCAGCTTCGCTTTCGTAATTATTTTGTTTTTGAGGTTTCCGTGAATAAATAGTTTCAGCCGCAGACTACATAGCCACAAATTAGGCCTGCAGCAATAAAAATATGCGTGGACTCTTTGCTTTCGTCGATTGCTATGTACCACTTTGCCAATGGCAGAGTGCCAAGCCACCACGCAGCGGGCTGAAATGCACTCCATGTGTTGGCTGACTCCTCCTCTTTTCAAAGGTGACTTAAAAAGAAAAAAGGTGGGAGCCTGGACGTTTAATTTGATTTAATAAGAAAATTGGCCACACAGGACAATAATTCGAAGTTTCTTAGAATGCTTGGAGCGTGCAGATCGAGTTCCCGCGGTAAAAAGATGAGCTCAGAATCCTCTTCAGTGTACCTTCAATATGTCAGTCTACTGAAATTTATTGGCCACATGTTGCTTGCAGCAATCAAAAGCTCCTTAACGAACTGAATGTATGACAGCCTGTGGCACTAAGAAATAAACCAGAACATTTTAATAGGATTTTTTTTTCTTTTACGTGGAAATGTCCCTTCCCATCTGGCAGGTGCTGCAAACCACAACAAAGACACAATGGATATTGCCTGCCAACAAGGCACTGAGGAGCATAGCAATAACGAATACAGCTATCAGCGTCGAAATTGAGGCCAACTCACATATAACTACTTAAAAAAAAAAATTCTCCCTGGCAGCAGCTGTTGGCCAGCCATAAAGTAGTTTGTTGTCAATATAGCAAAGCTAGATATGTTCACCAGACGACTCGCCGCTCATCGGAAGTAGTTAATGTCTGCACGGACTAATCAGACGTGCTACTAGTACTACCAACTTCTGCAAGCCTCTTTTGACTCCCACAGGGCTCACATAGCAGGCAGTGGTGAGGATGGCGATAAAAGCAGTGTGCATCGTGTACACTAGAGAGCTTTAGAAAAGCATCTGCATGTTTAAGTACAGAAAAAGAAAGCATTTTTTGGAATGTTACACTATATGTCGCATCTGCACATGATGGCCTCAGTTGCCTATGTGCCATAAAACCCAACACAACACACATTTAGTATATCGCAGGCAAGCACAGACACAACAATAACTCATCATAGTGCCGCAATCAGGTTTTCATAGAGTGAACCCTTTTTGTCAACTAACCAATGTCTAATTAGGCCTAGGAGCTGCTGAACAGTCAAATCAAATAAAAAACAAGGCAAATTTATCGCTCGTCCATTATGCTATAGGAGAGATAACACGAAGTGAAAGCCCTACGAGCTATTTACATCAAGTGGGCACCCCAAAAAATGCAGTAAAACAACGATTTCACTCTGAAGAGGCCCCGCTTTAGAGCACATCGCCATGATGGCAATGCCTTTTTTTTTTTCTCGCATCTGGTGCAGCCCAGTGAAGGTGCACCGCAGTGCCTGCATATGCTAAACAGCGTTCGATGTTCAATTTCATCCCGTGTGGCTTGTCCTTTACTGGCACTGGCATCGCAGCTAAATGCATGGTGGCAGCGCTGCAGATTACCCGGCTATGCAGCTAGAAACATTGCTCCCCATAGGCGACACTGATTGCAGCAGCATTAGCATAGTGGCATATGTTGGTTGTTCAATTTGCTCTTTCCAAAACATTTCGAAAGGTGAAGAAAGCAGCTGAAACCACACAAAACATATCAAGTTATTGCAAAAACAAAGAATAAGGTGCTTAAATTTTATTTTAAAAAGTAACTATCCATATGATACTGGGTTAAAGGTAATATAATTCCCAGCATCGTAATCTGCCCACCAGTGAAGTCACAAAGTTTGAACAAAGCATGTCACCACAGCCGGTTCTCGCATCACCTTCTCTACCAACTTCATATATATATTCCTGACAAAATCACTAACTCTGGACCAGTTTCTACCCGACACGAGGCAAAATCTTGCAGAATAAGCCAAATTTGTTCACTTTCAGTAATGTGATCAGCCAAAGTCATTCAAGAGAATCTTTCGGAATAGCCAAAATGCTGTTTTGGAGCAGCGAAATGAGTGTTTGGAGCAGGTGTGTATCTCTACTATGATGTACCATATTTACTCGCATACTGAACCCATTCTCCATTTCTGTCACTGAGAATTTACTTTTTTTTTTCCCAAAAGCATTAGTGTTTCGTGCAGTCTGCAGCGCAGACCTTGGCAGCGCGCCAAGACGCCTCATGTCGATAGCATCATGGCATGTTTTATCTTTTGATGAGAGTTCCTGCAGGGCTGGCACGCTCCACAAACTTGGCAGGGCGCCGGCGGCTTGCTCAGCGTGCTATTGCATGCCGCATCGAAAAGGAGCATAACAGTTTAAACCAGAACCCTGTAAAACATCCTCTACACTGAAATAATATGGAGAAGGCAGGACCTTTAGACCCCCAAGCGATTTGGCAAGCTCAAGATCGGGAGTAGAAATGTACAACTCCTCTCACACCACATCTGACGCTCACGGAAAAAAACGCACACCTGACCTTCAGGGCTGGTGTTGTTCAGCATGTTCGCTTTATCTTGCCGCGATTGGCCAGTGCCATCCACTATCACAAATTCGTCGGATCGCGTTGTGATACAGCAAGCACCTTTCAAAGCCAAAGATGCTAAACACCGGTGACACGAACATAGCTGACCGCATGCTTTGGTTGGATGATGGATGGCTGGATGGACGGACAGACGTGTATGATATGAAATTTCGAGTTACAAAAAAAGTCTGAAGAAGCTTTTTTTTTTTTTCGTGCAATAACCCTCCCCCCAAATTAACTCTTCTGAAAGAAAAAAAAAAAGCGGGTTACTTGGCGAGTAAGTACGGCATATACTTATTTAGTGCGTGCGCGTGTATCATACTGGTATGCTGAAAAACAATAACATTATGCATACACCTTCTGGTTCGTGGTGTCTTTTTCTGAACTATACATTATATACAGTCGACGACCAAAAATTCAGACTTCTTCATGGCACCGCGACATAGCCCATAGAGCCAATGTATAAGAGCCCCTGAAATTTCGGGTGCACAGCAACTGACAGCTCGTTTTTTTCAGACCTTGTTCGCACTCCCCGCCAATACCCAAGCCACCACAGGAGATCAAAAACTTGATTAAACAGAACGAAATTCAAGCAAAAAGGTTTGGTTTGGTTTGGTTTATGGGGTTTAACATCCCAAAGCGACTAAGGCTATGAGAGACGCCGCAGTGGAGGGCTCCGGAAATTTCGACCACCTGGGGTTCTTTAAAGTGCACTGACATCGCACAGTACACGGGCCTCTAGAATTCAAGCAAAAAGGGTGAGAGTCCCCGCGAGTCAGCACACTGCGACCATGTGGTTCCGAATAAGCACCGTTCTTGGACATTGCCGCTGCACAAACTTGAACAGTAGTCAAAGTTCGCGGAACTTTAACTACTGATTATCCTGATGAGGATAATCACTACAAAAAACAAATATGGTCTACCTCCCACTATGAACCTTTTACCAGTAGTGCAATGCTCTAACTGACAGCAGGCAAACAGCCTGCCAGGCCAATCCAGCTACATACCTTATCATATTTTCTACAAAAATTCCTGCAAAACAGCTCGGTGGGCTTACATTCAAGCAATAGTTAAGAGCAGTACTGGCTTCGTCTAGCCCGAGCAGACAGCCAAGATTAATCTGTGGACACACCTACCGCACTATATACATTGTGACTGCCACACTTTGATGTGTGGCACTGACAATCCAAACAGAACCTCTGGTCCCTTGAAATCTTAATTAATGAAATCCGACTGCATTTTTCACTTGCCTCTAGATCCATGGTGATTCGCTTGTTCTCCTCGTGATTTCCTGAGCGGCGCATCTGCTTGACGGCCAGCACCTTGCTCGTGGGGCTATGACGCATTTTGACTACATGGCCACATGTGCCTGATCCCAGGTCGCCAAGCTTCTGCAGGTCTTTCATCTCAACTTTGTGCTGTTGGCCACCAATGGTGAGCACATTGCCTGCCTTCAGGATCTCTTTTAGCTTGCTTTCAGAATCTCCACCGCTGCAATTCAGAGCACATGGAGGTGAACACAGGTACAATGCTACATAAAATAATTTGAACATTGACCTGAAACCATGTAACACTGCCCAACACTTTTCACACGATACAGTCAATGTCTCCACGAAATAGAACAAAATAAACACAGCCAGGCAATGAAAGCAGCAGTTTCAAACACCACACGCTCACATTGTTAACAGTACAGCCTTTGTCAGAAGTATTTATTATAAAGCCCAAGGCAGTTTGCTTCCAGGCTGTGCAGTGGGGCTCTTGCAGCATCGATGGAATTTCCAGTTTCAGAGAGGGGAGGAGAATCCCACTCATTTTTAAAGAAATTTGGAATGCTACAATCTGTAACAAGCCACACAGCAGGGCTTAGAACAAAACCTCTTAGGCTCTTCACTTTATCAGACAAAGGGTTCGCACGCTAAACACCTGAGAGATTGCAAACTTGCACATTCCTGTACAAAAAGCGATTCACAGCCCAAAGAGTACAGGCGTTCAAAAGGTCTGTTCAATTCACCTGCACTAACATGCATGACACATGCAACATACTGAAGAAAAACAGCACTGTGGGGATACTGTGTGCAACACTAATGCAAAACAAATGTTGGAGCGCCACACACCAAGGTCTATGACGAATCAATGAGACAACAAGCACCAAAATAGTTGGGCAAATGACAACAGCTGCTGTAGACTTAAAGGTGCACTGAAGAGGAATCTGCACTTGTCTTTTTGCCGCGGGAACTCGATCTACACGTTCCGAGCTTTCTTAGAAACTGCAATTTATTGTCCTGTGTGACTGATTTCCGTAATTAAATCGAATTAACGTCCGGCTCCCGTCTTTTTTTTTTTAATTCTCCCACGTACGGTGGGCGGAGTCGACCAACGCATGGAGCGCCTTTCACCCAGTCCCATGGCAGCTTGCCGCTCTGCCATCGGCGGAGTAATACGTAGTAGTCCGTAGTAGCAAATAGTCCGCGCATATTTTTATTTCTGCGGGCTTATTTTGCGGCTATATTATCTGCTAATGAAACTATTTATTCATGGAAACCTAAAAAACAAAATAAAGCGAAAGCAAAGCCTCCATGGAGCTGGCTGAAAGGCACTTCACGCGTTGGTCGACTCCGCCCACCGTACACGGGAGAATTTAAAAAAAAAAGGCGGGAGCCGGATGTTAATTCGATTTAATTAGGGAAATCGGCCACAGAGGGCAATAAGTCGCAGTTTCGAAGAATGCTAGGAACGTGTAGATCGAGTTCCCGCGGCAAAAAGACAAGTTCAGAATCCTCAGTGCACCTTTAAGGGGGTACATGGGTCTTGGAGCATTTTTTTTTATTTACAGACCAAATGCAATCAAACTGCACAGACTTATTCAGTTTTTTCTGCTGATTTCAAATATGCAATTAGTGATTTCTGCTTGCTTAGTGATTGCTGATTTCTAGGCCAATTAGTTCCTGAGATATTAATATATATCATGCCATTGTCTGCTCAAACAATAGAAAAAAAATGGGCCACCAGAAATTTAATTTTAATATGTGGGTAGATACTGCAATGTGTGAGGAATGCAACGCTGGAAGCAGCTTTCAGTTTTTTGTCCGTGTGGACAAATGGGCTTAATAGTTAGTTTTCAAGTGAGTTAACCAGACATACAGTGCCAGAAAACACGACACACATGAAACTACCTATTAAGCCCATTTGTCCACACGGACAAAAAACTGAAAACTGTTTCCAGCGTTGCATTCCTCACACATTGCAGTATCTACCCACATATTAAAATTAAATTTCTGGTGGCCCATTTTTTTTTCTATTGTTTGAGCAGACAATGGCATGATATATATTAATATCTCAGGAACTAATCGGCCTAGAAATAAACACATTGCATATTTGAAATCAGCAGAAAAAACTGAATAAGTCCGTGCAGTTTCATTGCATTTGGTCTGTAAACAAAAAATGCTCTAAGACTCATGTCTCCCCTTAAGTTACACTCCCTGTGGTACATTTACCACCACTTGTGAGCAGTTGCAGTAGAGTAGCTGCATTGTTATCAATATTTTCAAACTTGTGCTCTTTAACCCTACTCTGATCAACGAAAGCTTTGGTAGGGCAAAAGCCAAGGCACACAACAGTAAAATAAGGATATTGTCAAGTCACTTTCAGTCCCACAAGAAAAATCACTGCCTTTGTTTAGAATAAAGAAGCCACTATCCATGGATTGCAGTTGGCATACTTGCCAAGGAGGGTGCTCATATGTGACACAGGACAGATAGAAGTTGGTCTGTATGAATAGGGCACTAGCATTTTGATCAGAGAGAGACCACTCATCCCAAAAATTAAGCCTTTGTAAGCCATAAAACACCACAATACGAAATACAGATTTCACCAACACCGGCCAATTTCGCATGTAAAATGCATGTGTCAACATCATTTTTTGGGCGCGAATCGCAAAGACTACGCTACACTGCCATTCACTTCAAAACGGCAACAACCAGTGCTTTTTGGCACTGACATCATGAGTTTGAATTGAGTGATGAGATTATGTTTAAATCCAATTTTCTCAGCTATAATGGAGACTTCTGCAGTCAGACAAATGTCAACACAACCAGAAAGAGCCAGAGAATCAATTTTTACCGCAAACAATAAACTGGATAGTGTGGTCCTCACTGTCCCTTTAAACTCCCATACAATTAAACATTCAAGCCATAGTTTTACACACATGCACAATGAAGGGACATTAAAAGGAAAATTCCAACCTAAACTAGACTGACAGATCGGCCTTCGGGAAAACTATGGTGTTCTTCCTGTGGGAACAAGTGACAGCATTGCCAAGAAAATCGCAAATGAAGTCCTTGATATCTTCCTTATTTACAACCCCCCAAACCAGAATACCAGTGCTCATTCATTATTCTTCCATCAAACCCCCCCCTCCCCCCCCCCCCCCCCACATATCAGAAAAAACGGGAAATATCCAGGCCAATCAGGAAAACAAAAAAAAATGCTTTGCCTACTTCTCACATAGAATAGCGAAGAATTCCTTTAGCCAAGCGCAGCTCCTAGAATTCTTGAGGGATGCTGCTAGTCTTTCACTTTTACACAATTTTCCGTTTATGCAAGCTATGTTCATGGTAAAAATGACATGTTCCCGAACTTGGGACACCAATCTTACCTCGACTTCGCATCCCTCTTTAGTTTCCCTTCAAGGCATGGTGTGGTATGTAAAAAGGCCAAATTCATATAAAAAATTGAAGTGTGCATCAAAATGGTTTTTATCACTCCGATAATTAACCTGGACAGTTTGGAGAGACGGCTTTGCAGCAAAGCTGCCTATAGTCAGTCAGAACTCAAGATCTTAGGGGGCAAATGACCCTCAAAAGAGGCCCTCCAACCTATGGTGTTAACTCTTTCCATACCATGGGAAAAATGAGCATTTTTTGAAGGTTTCAGTACATTTTTTTTTTTCTGTAAAAACTACTGCATTCAATATTTATTGCAATACCCAAAAACAGGGCTCAATAAAGGTGCTTTCTATTCATACAAGTTTAAACAACAAATTGCATGTTGAAACAAATTTTATTTGCTAACAACGAGATTTTAGAAAAAAATTGAACAAAACTTGAAAAGACACGCTTGTATTTAAAAAGAAAAAATGCTAAAAATTTTCTGAAATGTGCAAAATGTTTGTTACTCTATTGGCCACTATCTGCAAAAAAAAATTCATTTCTATCTTAAATAGTATTCTTGCTACAAAACAATAACTGGAACCGTATAGTTGTACATCGGAGCGTGGCCGCCTGTGTTTCAGGCTGGTTTCCATCATCACCTATGTGAAAACTGAATCACCTTCAGCGCCTTGCAACAATTTCAGGCTCATTGTTGCGCAGGTTGTCGATTAAATCACTCGCAGACAAAACGGAGTCCTGAGATTTGCTATGTTTTAGAGTGCGTGGCGCGCATGTGGAGGCTGCCAAGCGACTTTGATGATACCGCATCTTCGGAGCTCGCTCAAAAAATGCTGTTTTGCAGGGGCAAAAAAAACTATATCGGAAACAAAGCTTCAGTTCTCCAGCTACAAGCAAGATGCGCATCGTGCCTGTAAGCAACGCGGAAGGCTCCGAAGTCAAGCGGCGAAGGCGTCATCTGCGGGCAACATGGCGGGCAATGAGCGCAGGTCCGAGTCTTCATTTCTTCGCAGTGAGTTAGAAAGTGCGCGGGACAAAAGAAAACTACATCGGAAACAAAACTTTGGTTCCTTGCCTACAAGCTATATCTGCAGCAGATTCTGAAATCGGGGCATGAAATGATCATTAACGGGCTAACGATGCTCAATGGGTGCGGTAGGGAAAGAGTTAACTGACTGTCACGACTCCATGGTTAACTCTTTCGCTACCGCGCCATAGGCGATCGTTCGCATATGATCGATTCAAATCGCCCGCGCAAAAAAGCTAATTTTGGAGCCTTGTGGACGTGCTCCGCCATCTAGTTAGCGAGCTCAACAACTGCTCTTTCGATTGCAGCCTTGGTTTCAGTGTTTTGACATAAGGGGGCGCCGTGAAAAATAAAACTTTGAACGGCCGCAGCACCGTCAGCCGGAGAAAATGGCGTCCGCGTCGCCGAGCGCTCCTCGGAAGCGAAAGCTGACACCGAGCACGTCGGCCGGTTTCGGTTTCTTTTTTTGCGACGAAAGCAGCGGTTATTAGTCGGGCAACAATGTACAAACGTTGGATTTCGGTTTCGGCAGCGAGACTTCGCCTCGGGAGCCTGGAACGTCAGCGCGTACTTGCATGTAAGCTCTGTTTTCGTTCGCTGTGTGTTTTCTGCGGTGCATACGGTTTGTAATTGATGACAGTGGTTTATTTTTGTGCTTCAGGGTCTTGACAACGTATGGCGAAGACAGTTCGCCAAATGCTCAAGGTCGCGTCGCGTTTTTCAACCAAGACGACAGCTAGGTGTCCATATCGGCACATCGCTGCGGAGCGGCGCTCGGAGATTCGCTCGACTTCTCGACTTTTTTTTGATCCTCTTCATGGCGGAAATGATGAAGATCGTGTGCGGAAACACTAATAAGTATGCATGGATGAAGATTTTCAGCAAATTCAGCGTGACGGCTCATGGGAAGCCGTGAATCGGTTGGAGATTCTGATGTTCATTGGAATCATCATATACATTGGAATTGTTGACCTGCCACGACTGTATCTCTACTGAAATACCAGAATAATCTATTCTGGCCCTCTGCCATAAAAAATAATTTCTCAAAATTGGTTTTTCGCTTTTTTTGTTTTTGTTTTTTTTGCACGTAACGGACCCGGATGATTCGGTGGCGGCAGCCTCTATTGGCAATACTTGAAAAGTGTCCTGGCTTTTGAACCACATCGATAAAACTTAATTATTCAATCCTGATGTTTTAGAGCTTGCCTAAAATGCCAAATTTTATCAGCTGGCTTTCAGGGAGCAGCTCATTCAAGAAATCTTCAGGTATGATGAGGGAAAAGAAGTCCACACCCCCAATCCTCTCATAGAATCCATTCAACACCAACCGAAAATAATGAAAAAAAGAAAAAACTACAAGCTCGGCTATCAGAGAACAAGGGAGGAACAAAGATAAAACCTTATGTGAAGCACCTGTCAGTCTACCTCTGCTTCACATCTTCACCTCTGATTGCTCTTCACAGTGGCACCACAGTCATGACCCCTGATTTGACAAGCCATGGAAAGTGCAGTAAATTTTTCTCATAGCTGAAACTGTGAATAATGACAGCTATAAACATGTGCAACAGTTTGTATATTCCAGTTTTCCTCTAAACAAGTTCGGGCTTAGTGCAGCCGGTAATTTCTGTTTTTGCTATATACATTTTTTGTGTTTTTAGCAAATTTCACAAATAAATGTTCATTTACTTTTGCACACACAACTCTGGCATTTATTTCATTCAGAAGTGTAACTAATAAGCTACAATTTCATGCATTGCAATATGTGCTGGGTGTATTAGTTGTTGAGAAAAAAAATTTTCTTTCAGTACGCTCCAAATCGTGCCTTTTTCCGCGGTAGCGAAAGAGTTAATCCAGCTAACCCTTGTGTGAAGTCACAGGGGTTGGCAGGTACAAGAGGGTTAACCAGATCAATTGGATTAACCACCTCAAGGACAAATACTTGATCTGTGACACCAGCATTACATGTCCAGGATCTGCTGCTCTTCTGTCACACATACAAATAAAGGAAAACTGATTCCCTCCCCTGCACTACAGCAAATTTACCCCTTTCCCACTGCAACAGTCTGTATACCACTCAAAGGTAACAGGAAGCAGAATGGCTAGCATACAGTGCAGCTTGATAAATTATGCAGCAGTGGTGAGAATGGAATAGCCAAGAGTATTTGGGAGCAGCCCTTATAGCACGCGAAAATTCTGTTTGCAGCAGCTTCCTCGTGTTTTGTAGCAGGAGCCCGGAACTCAGGAATAAAATAAAAATGTGAATGAAGAAGGTGTTTCAACTAACTTTTCCTGGTTTAAAAAAATGACAACATGGCCGTGCCTCTTGTAATGAAGTGCTTTGTATCGCATGTGTGGCCCTCATCTTAAGGAACACCTCTTTTTCCTCTACTGATGGGTTCAGCGTTGCCGTGTGCTTCCCACATGCTTCGCTGCTTACTCTTGAAACGTTTGCGACGAAAAGACTGCACAGATTTCCTCAAACCGTAATTATAATTCAAGCTCGTGTGGCAGAAGATTTCCGGCATCGACACAAGCTCAGTAGCACGTGCACACTTGTGCACGCGTGATCTGGCCACTGTATGCCAACACCCAATAACACCCCATCATTGGAAGTGACTCGATAAAGTTATAATGCTTATTTTATATGAACCAGCTTTTTATGCTGAAAGTTCGAATTAAGATGCTTCTACTGTACAGACAAACCGAAAGCTCTGATGTTGACAGCTCTGTTACAGTGAGCGTGAATGAGGTCTGTGGAACAGAGCTATCTGAAGCGCGTCCAAAACCTTCCTCCAACCTTCTTATGAGGCCCATGATGGTGCTGCACAAAAGCCTGATAAGTCTAGTAGGGCCAAAATTTATATTACTTGAGCCTCTTAAAAGCAATTTTTTCTTTGCATGTGCATTCACCATTTCACATAGGGCAGTGTTAGCAGCACTGCCACAGCAGATGTGCAGAACACGCACACACTGTTGGATTCTGTTGGTTATCTTTTGCATCACACACTGGAAGAACGAATCAAAGTCATGTCTTTGCACATTATGTGGTAGCCTCAGCCTCTTCGCATTCGCTGCGACCCTTGGCTGCTGGAATAGTATTTCAGTGCAGCCTCAGTGCAATTTTGTCCACAACCATCTATTTGTAGCAGCATATAGCAGGTTTAATGCAATGGCACACGTTGGCACAATTGGCACAGCAATCCCACCACTGCAACTGTACATTAAATGCTCTATCTGATCTCTCCTTTTGACCTTAATTTTGCAGCTTTTGTAACCACCACAGTGGCTTTGCCATTCAGCTATTGATCTCAAGATCACAGGATCAAATCCTGGCAGCAGCGGCCACATTTCAGCGGAGCCTCAATGCAAGAACGGTCGTGTTCTACGTAATGTCGGTCCCCGTTAAAGAACCCCAGCATGTCTAAATTAATCCGCAGCTTGCCACTATGGCGTCCCTCATAGTCTGTACGCTTGCTTTGGGACATTAAACACCATGCACCACATATGCACTTTTGCGAAGTTTCTACTGGAAAAAATTTATTATTTGTGGCTAGCCCTTACCTATCTTGCCTTGTGATGATTGGACTGGACGTCGGCAAAGAAAACTGCTTTGCTGGCCGGCTGGGCGCTGCCATCTCATTCGGCTGAACTGGAAAGCAGTCATCAACCCCGATTATCCTCTCATGCAATCAAGCTGAGAGAACTCATACCACTCTCCTTATACAGGGTAACTGTTTCTGAGAAACAGACAATTATAAAATACCTAACATCTACATTAATTTAATCATTTTATTTGTTTTTAATGCAACATCTGTAGCCTTCAACAGCTATTATTCAATAGCTCCATAGTACCACAGCTTCTGGCATACACATTCAGCATTCAAGCTTTTTATAAAATATACATAACAACATAGCATGGTGGAGTGCTCTGCAGCATCTGGTAGCCAGTTCATTGTAAATGTGCATGGCTTTGCACTCATCAACTCTATACACCAGAGCAGTGTTTAGGGAAAGGTCAACTGGTGTCCTATAATAGCATGAATTAGAGCTTTGCCCTTGCTCTCCTTGGACACAGCTAAAACAAATGCTACACTCAAATGTGCCATGCGCAGATCCCGGGGATTGTACTGTGTGTGCAAAGCACTATGCTCCATTTCATACATCAGGTGCAATGCTGTCAAAGCTAGCACTTCTGTTTGCACTGCTTACATCTGCGATCAAAAAGCAGTGCGTTCCTGGTGGTGAGCTAATAATAGTATATGCTTTGCCTGCAGGCTTATTATAAAATACACCTGCTGTGAGCTTAAATAAATCCACTCTTATTGCTGACGACACACTTGTTTTCTTGTGC
Organism: Amblyomma mixtum; assembly: GCF_055824585.1. Taxonomy (NCBI): domain Eukaryota; kingdom Metazoa; phylum Arthropoda; class Arachnida; order Ixodida; family Ixodidae; genus Amblyomma; species Amblyomma mixtum. Next base: position 156,692,387 of record NC_143014.1, on the reverse strand, counting down.
CTTAGACCACTCGGCCACAAAACAAATGCGGAGTAACTCCTCCCTTTATTTATTCATGTGGACCACTTCTGTACCATTAACAGCACTGTAACGGAGTATAGGTCACAAAGCACAACCTACATAAAAACTTCGGTTAACTGGTTTTACCAGAGGCCAGCCTCTGGGATGTTAAAGGAAGCCGGCTCTGAAACAGCTTCCGAGGATGGCACATCAACTCGTTCAATCACTGCATTGTGTTGTTACGAACACCTGAGCCAAATAATACACTTCTACACGCAGAAGAGAACCCACAGTCAGGCGCGAGAGTTAGCGAGCCCTTTCAGCGAAATTTTCATGCTCACACCCGCCTTCGTTGCTCACACCTGCGTCTACAATTTGGGAGATGGCTATTGGTTAGGTTCTTTCAAACGTCAGGCTGCTACCATGGTCGCAGCCAGTAAGCGCGTAGCTCCAGCATGTAAGGAAGCTCCGCCCCCAGAGGTGGGGGCCGGCAGAGGAGCACCGACCTTCCAGGGTGCAAAAAATGAGAGGAGAGGGAATGGCGTGAAGACACTGAAATCCAAATTTTGACTACAGATAACCCAGCTCCTACAAAGTGCATTAAAAAATCCTTGCTGGACAATATCCGTGAAGTAGCATGCTTTAACATCCGAGGCATACCGCAACTTTATCAGAGCCCCTTTAAAGTAACCATTTGGCAAGAACTCACATTAGCACAACCAGAGCAACAGGAGGACATACTGCATCAGCACATCCTTCACAAGCCTGTATTCAGCAGTGTAACATGTAGCAAGTTTTCCATTACAAGTTACACCTACTGAAGCTAGACTTGAACTAAAGCGGAAAAAAAAAATTGCACTTTACAGCTAGTATTTATTTACCTGCATACATCATGCGCAACATCACGCATAAACATGACTGAAGTCAAAATTATTCTCAACTTAGTGCCTGCTCTTATCCTTTCCCTTCCGAGATCCCAGTGCAATTTTTTTACCCTGGGATTTCTCTTATAATGTTTTCTTCAGAGATATAAATGCCACTGCAAACATTCTTATCTTACAAAAACATTTTTATTCTGCCTATCAGAATCCTTTATTGCACAATACTACATTTGTATGCCAGAATGGTAGAGGTTGGCTACAAGTGTGCTTTTTTTTTTTTGCTGTACTGAATGAGTCCTGAAAAAAAAACTAAATTAAAACTGTTGCCCATTAACATCACACCGGTAAACACCTGAGTTTAAGCACACTTAAAATAGAACTATCCAACATTAGCACAATAAACCATGATGGCACAGGCTATAAATGTTAACATGTAGTGAAAAGAGAAAAAGCAAGACACCTTCAATACGAACTCAGCTTTAGTAATGCAGCATTAAGTACACAGTACACTTCAGCTTGCTGGCACCCTCACTAAAGAAACTTTATATGTTGCACATTATGTGCACACTATGCCTTTTGAAAGCAGTACGACATCAAGCTCGAACAAGCGTTACCAAGGGACATTCCAAATTTGGTCTCAATTAAAAATGTTTACAGTGGGGTACAACTTGAGTCTGCAGTGAAGCTCCGCCCACAATCAGGACCGCTGCACAGAATTCCTCCATGACAAAAAGTCTGTTCGCAAAACTTCTCTTGTGATCAAAACAAGCTAATCACAAAAAATAAAAATATAAGCTCTAGAATTTTGATGCCTCGTTTGTTTAATATAGTTAGATATTAAACAGCTGATTTCACTTACTGTTGTGACTGGCCAGCGGAGTAATACCGGACGGCGCGGAGCGTTGCCCAGTGTTACCAACTGCTGTTTAAGTTTTATCCTACTATAGCAGGGGCGATGACTGCTGTCAGACACTCAGCTAGCAGGATGTTTTATTCTCGACAGCAAAACTGTGCACAGTACTCAAGAGTACACTAAAACACACTGGATTGATGCATCCTGAAGGCTAATGAATGATACAGGCCTCACCAAGAGATTGCCATGGCTGGTGTTGTTACATGTCAGCAAGAAGCAGTGCAACTTGTCACACTCATAGTGAAATATAAGGCCGCACTTTATTCACAAGCGTGCAAAACTGACAGTATTAAATGGCTCCAACACAGGGGAGAATTATTTCAACTGTGCGCAAAACAACTATTCAAAATGCACAGTACAAACATTACTAAAACACACTGCATTACTGTACCCTCTACTCAAGAAAAAGCTTTAGCAGATCATGGCACCAAAAGAAATAATTATTGCAATGGTTAAACATAAAAACTTTACGAAATGCTTTCACGTGACTGCAATTTGCAAATATGATCGCAGGCTTTGCAGTTCCTAGCATACAGATGTAGATGAGAGAACAGGACATGACCAAGTGAGAGCCCTGTCCTTTTCTCATCAACATCTTTTTGTATAGTGGGAAATATGAAGCTTGACCGTAGCCACCCAACTCTCCACATTAACTGACTGAAGACTAACACACTGCCTTCAAATGTAGACCAGTAAAAAAAGAGGCACAAGATTAGCCACACAGAGTACCAGAAGATTAAATAGATAAAGCAGGGCACACAACACAAGCAGAAGGAGAAAGTCTGCACCATCCAAAATACAAGCAAGCAATCAAACAAACTGACAACACATGAATACAATACTTGTACTGTTGGCACTGCAACCACAAGCAGCCAAACACCACCTGTCTTTCACAAACAAGCAGTAGACCCTTTACTGGTGAAATTTCATACCAAAAGATTCACAATAGGTACTCAAAACACTGCATACAACAGGTCCAGTTCCTGGTTGTACAGTATACTACATGCTTGGGTAGCTTAATTGTCGCAGAATGCTGTATAATGTGCAGGACACAAGAATTCCTCAGGAGCATACCAAGGATATCTTTTAAATCACTGCAAAGTCTAACTTTCCAACAGCAAAAAAGCAGCCGAACTGGCATTTCAGTTTCTAGACTGACCTCAAGTACAACATACCATTTTCTTTTTGGCTCAGTAACAAGCTCATTAACACAGATGCTACCACTATTCCATTCCAGTGTCATGCAGTAGAGACTAGCAATTACAACAAGACATTTGCTAGATAAAACTTTCCAGTGCACATAAGGAAATGACATTTCTCGGCCAAGTACAGTAATGCATGCTTGAAAAGTGTCACTTCTACCACACACACACTGGAACTTCGTACCTTTCGTTGTACCTAGCAATACCCAACAACGCTGCATGACACTGGAATACATTTAAAGGAACGTTTTTTTTTTACATAATCAGCCCTCGGGTGGACCTGAATGAAGTGTTGAGCAGAAGTGAAACATGACCTGGAACAAAACTATCGACGTCGGAATAGCACCTGCGCTTTGCCCCAGCTGAATCGCGTAGAATGTCAGCAGTTCAAACTACCAGTAGAGCAGTACGTGATCGCTGGAGCGTGCTGAAGCAATTAGCCCGAGTTTGTCCGTACGCTTAACACAAGGGGCGACCCAGAGCACCAAACGGGTTAGCGCTCCCTTCCGCCACCTGGGGCAATGACAAGTTCAAGGCCGCGATCCGCAACGGCAACAAACTCGCAATCTCTGGCTTGCGCACCCAACATTATGTCACGAATGAACAAGAGCCGGTGGTACAAGTAAGTTTAACTTTCGCCAAAAGCAACACAAACGATTACTGCCCTGAACACAGAGCAGAAACGTTGGAGTGTGACCACCGAGCTCATGCGGTCTCACAAATAAGCGGGAGACTGTGCAATTAAAGCTAAATGACGTCGCGACACCGGCAGGGGAACGCGAAAATAACACGAAGGAGAGACTAAAACATCGCGATGTCGCAAACACATCTTGACGGCGTAAATTGGTGCAATGCGACCGAACCGCAACGCCACTTTCCTCGTCCGCTACATACCGACACTCATTTTGTCAAGCAGTACTCGCGCACACCTGTCCACAGCACACAACATAAGCTCCAGCATGTTGTCATTATAGGAGGCGAAATAACCCATTCGAAATCGGCTTATCAACAAGTTCGCGTTAGTTTCGATGGGTCTTTCTCTTAACCTAAGCCTACCTGGCTCTGCGGACAACGATGTGATCGGTACTTACAAGGCCTCGGCCGAGACCGCGGTGTGTGCTGGGGGCTTGAGAAGTTCAAGTTGAGATCACGAGGTAGTTTGTCCTTCTTCTTCGCGTCATTTTCGGCACGAAGTCTAGCCTGCAGGTCAGCTAGCTTATTCTGAAACGACGCCATGGTCGCCATTCTGAACAATTTCTGCTTTTTAGATACCGCCGGTGCGTATCCACAAGACAACAATGCACAACGAAAACCAAAACAATGAAAACAAGAAGGCATGAAGCAGTATAAAATAAAAGTAACCTAATAATTATCCTTTCAAATATTTTGCATATGAAACTATCACAAAAATCACAATGAAGAACCGGCCGAGACAGCAAGTACGCAACAATTTTTCTTTCTTTTTTTTAGTTTTTCAGTTCTTGAAACTTGCACGCTCGCATGTCACAAAAAGTTAATACACACCGTAGCAGGGCGCTGGGCTGGTATTTCGAGCTTAATCATCGTTGGTTATTAAGCTGCTCATGTACAGAAGGTGTGAGGATGGGTGTGTTCCTTGCACGACCTACTGTATAAGACGTAGGTATGACGTAGGTCGTGGTTCCTTGTGTTTGTTTACGAAACCTTGAGTAAACCACGTGGTACCGCAGCCGGTGGCATCGTACTTGCATAGGTGGATGAATGTTAAAAACGTCTTCTCTGAAGCGGGATGGTGGCAGATTTCAGTATACAAAAAAAAAAATGTTTTTTTTTTGCAGTGGAAGCACGAACCACGCCGTAAGGGACGGGAGGACGGTGGGAGTGAAAGAAGACAGACAGAAAGATGTGCCGTTGTGGAGGGTTCCGGTTTAGTTTCAACCACCTGAGGATCTTTAACGCGCACTAACATCTCACAGCACACGGGCGTCTTTGCATTTCGCCTCCACTGAAACACAGCCGCCGCGGCCGGGTTCGAACCCGGGAACTGCGGCTCAGTAGCCGAGCGCCCCTAACCACTAGGATGCCCACATTTTACGATTGATGAAATCTCTGCCCTTTCTTTGGTGCAGTGATGGGAATATGGGTGCCATCAAATTATGGCACCACATATCTGTGGGATGTGGCACTTCTCGCAGAACTTCCTGGCAGTCAATGTGGCCTCTGCAGTTGATGGCAGGTAGATATATTTGCTTGCGAGGTGCCTTCTTACAGAAAAGGTACACATATTTCTGCACAGTGCTTTTGTGGATTCCAAGCTGGTTTGCTACGGACGGCGTGACTGCTGCGCGCGCGGGCGATAGCTCTTTCTTCGGCTGAGGAACGCGTCCGGTTGTTTCGTCGCGGCGCTCTCCGCCAGCGAGGCCTCGTGGTACAGTGGCTGGAATACTGTTCCAGCCACTGTACTCGTGGGGACATTCCCGCCAACTCGTCCCATCCGGCCTTGGAGCAATTGCCATGCTAACTGCAGGCGTGAGGACAGTTTGTAAGCACGGGTACTGAACAGATGGGCCTGAAGGTGACTCTCCTCGAACCTAGGTTTACCAGAGGTTGAAACAACAAGCACCATGGGAAAGTGAGAATGTTCGCGAAGGCCGCGGGAGGAAGGGAGAATCCTCCGAAATCTTGATAGTGGAAAGTGTACATATTTCTGAAGTGTTTGCTGAGATGACTTCTTTCCAAAATCATTGATTGGCTGTGTTGTCCTTCGCCAATTGTTGACTGGTAATGTTTTCCTTTCCCCAATGATTTAATGGGTGGATGTTTGTGGAGTTACCTGATTGGTTGCAGTCCCCACCGAGGGCGGGCACATAAGGTTTAAAACTAGCTGTTTCGGCTGGACTGAGGGCTGGTTTTGTCACATAAAACTATGAGTCAGTCAATTTCGATGGAGGCAAAATTCTAGAGGCCCGTGTACTGTGCGATGTCAGTGCAGCACGTTAAAGAACCCCAGGTGGTTGAAATTTCCGGAGCCCTTCACTACGGCGTCCCTCATAGCCTGAGTCGCTTTGGGACGTTAAACCCTAATAAACCAAACCAAATGTAAATAAGTTTTCTCCTTGCTTGTAGCTTTCTTTGTTTTATAAATTGCTAATAAAAAGTTAACCTCTCCAGAAGTGTCCTCTAGCAACGTGATTGAGCAGTATCGAATCTGCAAGATGTCAAGCATCCTTCAATGAATCAACTCAATGTCCCTCAACAAGATTGAGAGGGAAACTTAACTGTGATGAAACATTGTGGCGATTTTTGGCAATGGAATTGAGGTGGCAACCAAATTGGCCGCACCCTTTTTGATTGGTTGGACGCATAGTTCGAACTTCATTTTTATGTACTCGGAAAGGGATATAAAAAAGAATGTCTCTGAGTACTGTCACCGTTTCGCTCGAGAAAGAAACTAGAAAAGAAAAGCAGTACAAGCGAGTGAAAGCTAATAAGAATGTAGCTAGGGCGACAGTTTTTGTTTCGCCTAAAATTATCGTGCAAGCGAGTGCTGCTGTTCAAACTGCCGATACTGAGAAGGCAGCGAAGAGAAAAATGTCCGACGGACGCCACAGCCAAAAATGTGACCAGCAGAGAACAGAAAACTGAGGGCGGAAGTGGGAGGAGGAGCTTCTCATAAACAGGGTGCCGGCATGTTCAACACTGGACTGTCCTTGGGAAGAGTTGAAAATTAAGCTCCCCTGCCACACTCTCCCCGGAGTCCAGGAATTTTTTTTTGCGTGTGGTCATGAAAAGGCTCCCGTCAGCGTCATGTAAGCGGAACTCCGTCACCAGCAGTTTGAGCGGCTGGGGGCTGCCCTGGCAAGTCAACAACCGCATACAAGCTTCCAATCTATGTGTGCAAGGCATGGTTCTGATTTGTGGCGCATAATCTTTGGCACTAGGCAAGTGAAATCGAGATGAGCTTGTGAAATACGATTTTGTCTAGTACAGTAAGTGGATTAACTTCTGTTTGCACGCACCGATTCCAGCAATCCTACCCGCACTGATATCTGGACAGCATGAGGTATCCTTTGAACCGGATACTGGAATTTCCTCTAAGAATTGGATAGCGCTTTTTCCCAGTAAAGTCCTACTGATTCAGCATGGCGTGCACTACAAAATGGCTCACAAGTTAGCTGCATACGCATTCTTCCGCGAATGACGTTGGAGAATAATCTTGTGCAATATAAACACCCCCTACTATCACACAGATGCGCATGTGGTCTCCGCATGCACTGACCTCAAAAACACCGCACTGTTTTGTAAAACCTCTTTCAGACAGGGATTATGTGCAATCCAGAAAATTACAAACTACACTGCAGACATGTCCACAGATCGGTCACACATAGTAAGCATAGGAGGTTTTGTAAATGAATTGATAATGGCAACTCCCCCTAGCATCGTTATTCCAGCCATTTCCCTTCCGTGAGGAAATGACTCAATCGTTTGAAAAACACGCTCCATTTTGCATGCCACGAAAAGTATTCATAGCCTCCACTTGACTCCAATGTGTTCATGCAGAGTCACGGAACGTCATTGTCAAGGAAGACCAAATATTGGTAACAGACACCATCCAACACTATTGTCATGGCAAACTCATTATTGTTACTTTGACACCGTCATAGGTGCACGCACAAGGAAGCGCACCCCCCCCACCCCAATCGTCAAAGCCCCCTAATCGCTAAGTGTGCCCCATACATTTCCTCTGTCGGACATGTTCCATCATTGTTTACAGTGCACTGCTATGGCCAAGTAGGTTTTTTAACAGCTGAAGACCTATGACGTTGCATTCCAAGAACTGTTTATATGCCGGGTCATTTTGAGGCAATCTTTTCAGGTTCTTTTTTGCAGTGACAGTAACCAAAAAACAAATCTCTCACATTTTCTGGGGTCTAGAGAGAGTGGAAATTGCTCCGGAAGCGCGATGCTACACTGATGCTTGAGCGGCGCAGTGACTGCCTTCCTCAGCCGGCACTCACGTGGTGAACAAGGGAGGGGAAAGCCTCAGGGTGCTTGCAAACGTTTCAGCAAGAGGACTGTCTCCATCTGGGTGAAGACAACGACCTCTTGTGGAAATGCTGTCAAGCACCTTGAGGCTTTCCCCTCCTTTGTTCACAGCGTCAAAAAACCATCTACTTAACCTCTATATACCATATACTCCTCTGCCGATGTTACAGATTAAAATAAAAACTACTGCTGAATATTATCTTGTACATATTAAAATTCCATCACATGGAAATAAATGTTTTATAATCATTCCTCATCTTTTCGCTCCGTTTTAGCTGTAAGGGCCTCGGTGAGGGGATGTTGGGGGTCACTGTACTGAAACTTGGCTGATTCTCATGGAGAATCCTGCGCACACCTATGGACACCCTTCAAAAATTTGTCTGAGCATCTTAGCTGACGCTCAATATCTCAGCAGCAAGCGCGGGAGCACACGTGCGTAGCATTCGGTGCATGGAATATGCGTGATGAGTGACCACTTCCATCGAGCATCATCGAATTATGAAAATTGGCCAACTAGCCCGACAAAGCCTGGCCAGCTCACCACCACCTCTCTGCGACTCAGGCTATGCCAGGGGAGCCACGAGGGCAGTCGGCAGTGAATCCCTCATCCCCTCTGATATCAGCAAACAAGGAAAGAATGTGTGAACGTGAATGAGAGTGAGTGGACATGAGGGTGGGTGTGAGTGGTTGTGAGGGCGAGTGGTCATGAGTGTGAGCGTGAGTGAGTGGACATGAATGCGAGTGTGAATGAGTGGATGCGAGTGCGAGTGGCCATGAGTGTGATTGAGCCACCTCTCATGGTGCCGAGGTATGTCGGATAGATTGCCCACACATTGTGGGTTTACCATGGTCGAATTTATGAAAGTATGCGCGGTTATGATCGCTGGCGAACATTCTAAAATTTCTGAATATTTGGAAATTCTTGATCATCAATTCTCAAATGCGAGTATGGATTTAAAATCAAATATATTCGATTCGTATTCAAAATTTGGAATATTCCCACACCCCTACTTTCTACCCAATGAGATTTCAGTGCCAAATGATGGAATTAGACAATGTGCAGAAATTAGCAGTAGCCAGTCGATGGCTGTAACAACAAGAGGCCTAGAGGTGAATACCACCACTGCCCTCTTTGTTCTCAGCACAACTAATGCCCAATGGTGCTGAGAGTTGCTGACGTGCTCAACCAGCACCGAGCAGACCCGTGATCTCAGTCAATATGTTCTTTTCTGCATAATTGCGCTCCAATCAGCCACCCACGGAGTTTGGACTGGAGCTAATGATCGTGGTGCAAGCCTCCGCCAAGACATATTGGCCTAGGTAGAGCCACCATAACTACACCAGAGCTACATTTGATTGTTGGCATGCAATGTCTTTCTCAATGGTAAGAGTCAATGTCACCACTCCATATTATATTAATAGTGCCCCAGAAAAATGCCATGCAGTTATTATAAATGCTGCTGATCTGGGTCCATCCTGAGGCAACTTGATGAGAGCACAGAATTAAATCTGTAAGAGAATGCCGAGAGTGACAAAAACACATCCCTAATTACAAGCCTATTTTATTCTGCACTGAATTCAAACACACATTTCCCATGGCATCATTAATCTTTTTGATTATGACAAAAATGAAAGTCCTCATCTGCAGCAGCACTGTGTTGGCAATGTTGCCCTGAAATGGAAGTCTCAAGCCAAGAGGCCAACAAAAATCCACCTCAGATGTTGTAGTACTGCTTGTACTCAGGGTCTGTTGGCCTGAGGATAACCTTGTCTCGCAGGTTCACCACCCAGCCTGGTTCAAGGCCATAAAAGACCTGACGTGGATCTTTCCGCTCCATGAGCATCTCACAGTTGGGGTCTTCCTCCAAGTTGGGTAGCTCGTAGCCATACTTCTGGGCCAAAATGTAACGGTGTTTGGCCACCTCCCGAGGATCTGCCAGGTAGCCACGAAATGCCGGGTCACTGTAATACCGAATGGCATCCTCTGGTGGCAGCTTGCGCTTGGGAATGGGGCAGCCCCGTTTGAAGAACTTCTCAGCATTCATGAGCGCTGTGACGGATTCAATGTCAAAGTAGGCTGTGGTGATGGTGCCTCCATTGCGTTCAATAGCAGCAATAACAGGCTCTCGCGCATGCTGGACCTCAATGTTCACCTGCAAAGACCAAAAGAATGAACCACCCCTGTTAAGGCACGAGTGGCCAACCAAAATGCCTTTAAAACTACAGGTGAACAATAAGAAGAAGAAGAAGCAGTTTTTGCTTCTGCACATAGAGTATCTTGCCTCCCTCTCCAGCTACTGAACCACAAGGTGCCCACTGCTGTCTGTGATGTGTCAAGCTTGGGCATTCCTGCTCAAAACCTGCCTGAAAACCCTGCCGTACCATTGCCTCATTTTGTAGAACTCCCAACAGCAAAATACTCAGACGTAGCACAGAAATCTGGGAGCAATGTGGAACTCCTAATGCATTCCGAATGCTCAGGGCTGGTGACAGGTGAAGTAGGCACTAGTTTGTGCCTGTCATTTACTGCCTGCACTACTGTAACATTGTCACAGGTCAAATTGTTCACCCGCAGCTCTACAACTGCAAGTGTAAAAAAATTCACGTGGTTGAACGTTTTGGTGCAGACATGAAAAAGAGACATAGCATAGCTTCGCTCTGTGCACATGCCAAAACACACACAAGTAGAACTGCATACTTCCTGGAGGAGGTAAGCACCCCTCAAAGGAGGCCCCCCAGCCAATCCCATTTCACAGAGGCGCTTGCCAGCCGCCCACGACGTCACTGTCTAAAGGGCTCCCCTGCTGAAAGGCATTCACCGCTGCATTGTTGAGTGGTATCCAAACAGAACCACATTCCTTCTAATTTCGTCATGGGGCAAATGTGTAAAACAAAAATATGAACTGCAATTTTTTTTTGAAAATTAAGAAAAATGGTTAACTAGCACTTGTGTCCATTATTTGTGCCAAGTTTCATTAGTGCAGCTTTGATTATAGCATTGCTACAGAAAATTATTTTCTCCACTAAGTATGCAAACAAGTACTTTGACAGATATCTTCATCATTAGCCCAACTACGTCCACTGCGGGACCTCTCCCATAAACCCTGTTCTGCTGTGCCAGCTGTGGTCACGTTATCCTCGCACCTTATTCCCTTGCTTTATCTTCTCTTAGGACAAACTCAGGGGCCCCCGGTTATCTGCCATGCCTGGCTCATTTCTTCTTCTTTTTTTTTTTTCCTCAAATCAAAACAGTACATTTCTACACAAAACTTGCCACAAGAGTGGTAATACAGAAAGAGGTGCCATCATAGCTCATGACTAGTGCGAACACAATCAGAAACCCAGGACATGATTAACTGCCCCACCCCTGCATCTCTGCACTATGGCCACCATTTTCCTTTGCACAGCTAGCTAGCTGCACTGTCCTCAACGTAAAGTCCAGCAGTCTCACAAGTTCCTGCCCCATGGCCGAGTCCACCTCAAGGGATAACGGCAATCTGCTATTCGTGACCTGAGAGTATCTGCCTAGCCACAAACTCAGTCCATCTGTAAGAGAGTTGGCACCTTTGTGTAGCTTGGTCCAGAGATCACATCACTGCAAACTCCCTTTGTGGCAGCCAGAGGCAATGGAGTTGGGAGCCTCCACCCCAATCCCCCTCTGAGGCAATTCAATGGTTTGCCAGCCACAAAACTGGACTAGCATTCTGAACAAGCTGCTTCAGGTACTGCGGCTTGTTAGAGCTGATTCTGAATTGTTAGCTAGGTCTGTCCACTGCTCTCTACTGTTCTGTTCAATGCGCGCACACCAAGTCCAAGTTTTCTGTGCATGTACACCGAAATTACTGCCACAGTGGTACCAGGAGAACAAAAGGACATTGTGCAAGCTTACAGTAAGAAAACACCACTGAAAGAACTTGCAGTTATGTCTATGGTAGCTTCAGGTTTACATTCAAACAGACCATGTATGGTAGCTCCTAGATACTGCAGCCACCCAGTGGTATAACAACTGATAATCCTAAATCTAGAAGCATTCCACAAGGACTCGCTACCAACCCTAGCATTTATATACTGACATTAAAGTGTTTGTAGGCATAATGTGTACCCACAAAGACTTTACTAAACTGCTTCCCAGGAGCTGGCCACAAAACAAGACCATTCAGAGAGGTTCTGCTTCACAGAACATATGGATAACATTTTCCCATGGTCATCATTTACACGCTTGTTTTAGTTAAGTCACGTCAACAGCATTTAGTTTACTGCACCTATTTAATGAGAAAGAAATGGTGGGTGCTCTGGTCGCAATATCCTCGAGGGGGCTCTTCGCAGAATTCTCGCCACGCGTAAGATGACCCCAAAATGAACACACATGCCATCCTTCCTCCAGCATGAGAGCAATGAAGGTCACGCGAAACAGTCCAGTCCCGGACGTCCAATCACTATGGCACCACACCTAAGGCGCTGAGAATATCCCCCCGAACTGACAGCTTCAAATATGAGGGGGGAGATCTGAGCTTACTTTTAAGGAGGCCTCTAAACACCTGCGAGTCGCAGCAGCGGCAGTGCGACTATTTTGGCCGACAAGTGGTCGCATTGTGCGCGCTTGTCGCGAGCGGTGTTTGGCGCCGCAAATGAAGTCAATCCTCTTTGCAAGGAAAAAGGCGCCTCCGCATGTCTGCTCAACTGCGCCGATAGCAAGTATCTTTGAAATTTCGCTTCTTTCCCTCCGCTCACCAGCGCTCTACACATACCGTGTTCTGCAACTTTATCGGCACAGGTTTGAAAAATTCTCCCGCCACAACCGTTGGCTCGTTTGTGGTGAAACTGCGCTCAAAGCTTCCTTATTGTTGTCCGTTTTAAGGCATAGTAAGTATAAAAGTGGTACTTACTAGGTTTGGTCACGCGAGATGCGAAACAAGAAGCACCCGTGTTGAGATCGAGCCGCCGTCATCGAATTTCTGCCGAAAGATACTTGTGGCGCCATCTGGCATCGCTGAAGGAAAGCGCCGCGACGGAAGCGCCGAGGCGAGCGCTGCAACGAGCGCGGCGGCTTGCTTTGAATGCGTCGTTCGGGCCATGTCGTCTGCTTAAGCGCGTGAAATATTTTTCGGCCAACGCATTTTGAAAACTATCGTAAACAAATTAAATGACTTGACGGTGATTTACCAATAAAATATATGTTCTCCATTGTCTCGTCGTATTTCTGCCGTCTGCTTTCGCGGCGCTTTCCATTAGCGATGCCAGATGACGCCACAAGTCTTTCGGCAGAAATTCGATGACGGCGGCTCGATCTCAACACGGGTGCTTCTTGTTTCGCATCTCGCGTGACCAAACCTAGCAAGTACCACTTTTATACTTACTATGCCTTAAAACGGACAACAATAAGGAAGCTTTGTGCGCGGTTTCACCACAAACGAGCCAACGGTTGTGGCGGGAGAATTTTTCAAACCTGTGCCGATAAAGTTGCAGAACACGGTACTATTGTGAGACATTCCAGCGGCAGTAGACGAGACAGGAGTCCCGTCTCGTCTACCTTCGTCCCTGTCTCTTCAGCCGCTGGAATGTCTCACAATAGCACTAGCAACCAATTAGCCCAGCTTTCTACGCTTAATGACATGCTCTACACATGCCTGCTCACCCCTGCGTTTCTCACTCGGAACCTCCTATCGAGCAACGGGGCGCAATTTTTGCATTAAAGGCTTCAAAACACAGCCACGAACAACGCACCTTGGCCTTGAAACTGTCTACACCCTCGGCGGTCAAGTGGACGCCAAAGTGACGATCGCTCGGGTTCAAGAAGTACTGCTTGGTGTTGCACAGCGCAGCCAGGTCAATGGGTCGCGTAGGGTCGACGCGGCCGAGATCGATGAACAGTTGCAGCTGGCCAAGAGACAGCGGTGGGTATTGGCGGCGCAGAAAGTGCTTCGCATTGTAGTTCTCCATGGGAATCAATCTTCAGGTAGAACGGCGTTTGGCCGCCCTCGTAGCCCAGGCGAGCCCAGCCCATGTGGTGCTTGTGACCGTCTTTTTTCCAAAGCGTACGCAGGCGTGGGCCATATGGAAGCATATCCTTGGTTACATAGTTGCTTCCCGGTGTGTCACGAAGGTTCGAAATTTTTACTCGAGGCAGGTATCGAAGAATCTGCAGCGCCTTTTCGGTTGTTGAAGACATACTCGCCGAAAGACACGCTACCTGCGCTGGGAAAGCAAGACGGCCCGATCCCGGCTCTTGGCCAGTCTTGGATTCGACAGACTTAAACCACTGTCACCTCTAGGGTAAGTAAGTGAGGGTTCTCAACTCCATGGAAAATCTAGAAAAGAATGTGAAAAATTGACACACAGTATTGTTCAAGTCTTTGAAACGAGTGCGGTTCACTGTACTTCGGGTCGAGTCAACGTTCCTAGATAGTTTGTTTCGCACCGCCGCTCATTGGCGTGGCCAACGTTACTGGATGGCTACTGTCATCGGCACGTCCAGTGAAGCCATGTGACGCCCTTGGACACTCAAGCCGCGGAGAATGAGGTTTCATTTGAAGTTGACCATCGCTGTCCTGGCCGACGGCACGAAAAAAAGCCAAAGAAACAATGTCAAGAACGCACATGCACACAAAAGACACATCCACACAAACAAGAGCACAGTGGTCATATCCAACGTCTTGCAATCCGTTATTAAACCACATCACTCAGTTTCAGGTACTGCACTACGGAGCGCCAGCAGTGCACATTAAGTTGATCAAGTTGTGTGCTGCCATCGCCAGCCTCGCAGAGAACCGTCGCGCGCACAACACCAGCATAGATCATGTAGTTGTCGTGCAGATGGCACCTTGCCTTCTTCACGTCCATGGACACCTGGAGCTCGGATTTTCCAGAGATGGACGCCAGGTGCTCCTGTAGCGAAGCGGTGCCGCACAGTTCGTCGAAGGCAGTTGCCCAGGGATGTTTGGCCGAAGGTGCAGGCCTTGCGTCAGAGCTCATCACGAATCTCGCTGCCTTGTTGAGCAGGCCCCGGTTCTGCTCATTAGCATCGTCGATGCCTGCACAATTCCACACCACGTGATTCCAGTCAGAGCACCTTACACTGACCCGCGACAGGAAGACATTCCTGGCGATCATCTCTTGAAGCACGGCAAGAACATCGCCAGATATGTTGCCGGCCGTGCTCTCGATGCGCAGCTCAACCAAGCTTCCCTTGAATAGGCCAATCAGGACCGACAGCAACTGAGCAGTCTTCAAGGTCAGTCGCGAGGTTACCAACGTAAATTTACTTAGGCGGGCGTTGCATGCGAGGGCAGGAAAGATCTTGCATATTGGTGGGGCCGTCAGCTCACTCTCGTAGTAAACCCTATGCACGTCTAAGTGAAAGCTCCGTAGGCATCCGCATGCCTTCAGTGCCGCACAGAGCGCAGTGGTGAGAGCTCCTTGTGTCGGGTCATCATGGCCAGTGGCGCCGCCTTCGTATTCGACGTGCAGTGAACGCAGTGAGTGATTCGAGGCCAACGAGGCATACACGGAGCACAGGTCGTTGACGGCATACCCTTGATGGCAGATCTTCACCTTTGCAGCGCATTCGAGGGCCTGTGCCAGGGTTTCAGACACCAACGAGGGATGGTGTACAAACAGGCAAAGTTGGACGCGGCCAGCACACTTCAGTCTAAGCAGCTCAAAAGTAGAATTTTTCTCCTGTACAATTCGTGATGTGCTGCTGATCTTCGGCAGAACGAGGCTCTTCAAGTTGGTGTTTAAAGGAACTGCCGCGCACAACTCGCTGACAGTTCTTTCTTCAATGGAACAGTTGTGCAAACCGAGGTACTCCAAAGTGCAGTTCGCCGATAATGCCTCCGCAATACATGTAGCACTTCTGCTACCAAAGCTGCAATTTAGTAGCGACAGCGTTTGAAGTGATTGATGGCCAATCAAGAACGTTGCCAATGCCTCTCCCACTGTGTCACTAATTGATGTCTCTTCCAGAGTTAGGTGCTGAAGTGATTTAATGCCTTCTAACGCACCAAATAGACTTCTCACACAGTAAAGACACCTTCGCCCTCCATTTAAGTGCTGGCAGCCCATACCTGCTTCGCACAGACCCTTCAAGGAGAGCTTCTGCAGAAGCCTGCTGCTCCTGAAGGCCCCTGCAAGGGCGTCGCAGGCTGAAGACACTTGGCTGTCCTGGAAGGCCACGTTCTCTAGCCGTTCACACGCGACTAGGGCAAGGAGCAGGGTGCTTGCTGATTCCCGAGACAGAAGGTTGCCGATCAGCGTGACGCTGCAGAGAGTCTGCCAGTTTCCCCTCAGCACATCAGCCACCTTGGGAGCGAGTTCGTCGCTGACGCAAATGTTGGTGAGCTCAAGCTCACGCAGGCACTTTGGAGGGCCAAAGGCTTGGAGAAATCTGGAATCAGGCGGAAAGCTCAAGCTGGCATGAAGCACAACGCTTTGCAGGCTATTCGCCTGTCCAACGACGGCAGACGAGACGAAAGGGAGCCGGTCAATGTGTGCTGTGTCGTGCACTCGGACCTCGCGGATGCACGGGTGTTTTCTAGGAAGCCAGGCGATGAGGAAGGCGCCATCGTTTTCGTTGCCGGAGCTCTGGCATCGCGCCCACTGGTAAACTCGGTCTTCGCAAGAGCGCAGGCAGAGCTTGCCCGGTTCGACCTCGGTCAACGCAAGCCTTGTCGCCCTCAACGCCCTGTTCCACGAGGCTCTGTCTTCGACGAGCCAGCATCCACCGAGGTCGTCTGCGCCGCAGGGGCGGTTGCTGCCAAGCCCGCGTAGCAGATGTCCCAGTCTCCATTGCCAAGGGTAGTAGCTGCCTGCACCGTCCATGCTAGTATCGACTCGCCCGAAAAAATTCAGTCGGTGCAGGTATATTCTGTGAAGCAGGTATGTCTTCCACAGCGGCCTAAGCTAAGCGTTGGTACTCACAAAGCGTGCTAGGCCATTCTCGGAACACGAGCAGTTCTTCTCTCTGCCAGGATCTCCGGATCTTCAGATGCGGCCGTTGGGATTTAACTGGTAGCTGACTACGTGATTATTCCTGGGGGCGTGCTCCGAGGCCGCAGCAATCGAATTCTGCCGAGGGAACGAAGCTCGAACACGGCAGCGCGCGAGAGCCTCCAGCGCGAGCTTGCTACGCCTTCGTCTTCTTCTTACCAAATGGCCCCATCTATTGTCACTCCTGATCCCGAATGCCACGCTTGGTTGTCCTGGGGGCTGAAGCAGCAATAATACTAAAATATGCTCTTATTTGCCTGTGAGGGATACCGACAAACAGCTAAGCCATGTTAGAGTTTAAGGTATGACGCCACTTTTTTCAATTTTTTTTTAAATTTTGATCGTTAAATTTTTATTTCACATTTACCTTATAAAGCACCATTTTATATGATATTCAAAAGCACAAAAGAGTGGAAAAAGCCATGCTGGCATTTATTATTCACAAAAAATTGCCCAAACATGGCTGTTATGCAAACATTCATAACATGGTGAATGAAGAGCAGGAATTACAAACTTTTCAGCACAGCGTTAGCCAACTAACCATACTGTGCAACCAACTAGGATTTTTGCCATCCGATAATTAAGAAAAAAGTTATAGCAAAAATGCTAAAGGAAACAAAAAATGTCATTTTTGCCTACATTCCTCGACATAAAACATGATTATATCAAAACTCACGATTCGATTTCATTTATCCTAGTTCATTGCACAGGCTAGTAACAAAGGAACGAGCCTGCAAAGTTTAATTGAAAATTATTTATGCATTTGGAAGTTATCACTGTTTGCGCAACACGAAATGCGAAAAATAAAGTTTTGAGAAAAACAAGATTAAAGTTTTTCAATCCTTGTAGAAACAAGATCATCATGCCCTAGGAAGTTAAAATCCTCCAGGTTCATAGCTAGGGCCCTCCTTAGCTGACACGAGCTCTCTTTTGGCATTTGTTGCTGCCCGTCTTTTCTTGCGATGATGTTTTCCCTTGCCCGTTGATTGACGCTGGGCCTTCGTCACACGGTAATGGTCACTGGTGCAACATGCTACGAGAGTGTCGTGGCCAGATTCGATGCCTGCTTCCCTCAAAATATCTGCTGTACTTCTGCTGCCATCATTGAAGGACGAATCCGGTAGCATTCAAAGCGATAGTATGAAGCATGTGTGAAGTGCGTGCAAAGTAAACAACTGAGACGCTTGTAACGTCTTGCATCCCTCTTGTGGAAATTTAAAGCAATGTTTTAAAAAAAGGAAGCCTTACAAATTGCCTTTGAATAATCTTTACATATCAGACTAAAACAAAACAGGAAAATTTTCAGTATACGCCGCTGATTATCGCTGAGTTATCATTTTCTGTTACCAAACCATATCAGTTTCGGTTTCAGAACTGTACACCACCTGTTCGAAAGTTGGCTATAACTTTTGAACAAATTAAGATACGGACATTATTCATGCTGCAAAACATTTTCGAATGTTTTGGGATTCCCGAAATATAAAAAAAGAAAAAAATGTCATTTTTACAAAACAAAAAGATTTTTCAAAGGTGGCGTCATACCTTAAGCTCCTGAGTATTAATGTTTGGCTCCTCAGTGTACTTAGCGGTTGCTAAGGCTCACTACTCTTAATTAATAATTGGAGGGACATGGAGGAGACCTTTGCCCTGCAGTGAATGCCCAGTCAAAAAAAAAAAACATTGGAACCAACATTGGTGTTCCAATTGGACGGTCCAAATGGACTATCCAATTGGACCGTTTGGGTTTCCAATTGGTGAGCCCAATTGATCTTACCCATTGCATCCAATTGGTCCGCCAAACTGCACCCAATTTATCCAATGAATGTTTGCATGTTTGACGAAAAAGGTAGAACTAATATGGTACTTACAATAAGAGCTATCAGCAGCTTAGCCTAATAAATTGTACTCATGCCGCCGTAACCGCTGAGCCACCCCGCCGCGGTGGCTCAGCGGTCATGGGCGTCCGGAGGGGGGGGCAAGGGGGGGCGGCTGCACCCCCCTGGAAAATCACTCACTCTAACCGTGAGTGATGGCCGCACACCAGGGGCGGCGGTGCGCTCAGCAAAAAGAGTAAAAGCGGCCCCGCTTCCAGCTTTGGGTCACATCTGCGAAGTGCCGCGTCCGGGGACGCGTCGTTGCAGACATACAGCGGCACCGGCGAGCATGTGTTTCGAGGCATCTTGAGATGGGTGCCTGTTTCTTTGATCTCTAGAGAGATAGCCACACGGAGGCAGACAGTGCACAATCCGGCCACCGATGAATTCTTCAGGAGGGAGGGACAAATCAGCCGTGTCCACCCCCGCTTTGTCGGGCTGCTCAAGGGCAAGCAGGCGATGAGTTGGCGCCGCCGCCGCTCGCTGTCTCCTCCGATCCACGGGAGAGCGCAGTTCGGTAGAAGCGCCGCTTTCAGAATCTTCGGCAAAGGGGATTAGCAGTTGCTTTTGTTCACGGCGACGCAGTCTCCAGAGGCGCCCCCACACCAGCGTTCCTTGCATCTTCTCCGGAAGCCAGCGCCTTTGGTCAAGGCAGCCCGATGGCGCCTGCCTGGCTCGCCTGGCTCGCCTGTCACCTCTGGCTGGGCCTCAAATCCCAACAGCGCCCATGTACTGTGCGATGTCAGTGCATGGTAAAGAGACCCAGGTGGTCGACATTATCCGGAACTCTGTACTACTCCGTCCCTCATAGCCTGAGTCGTTTTGGGGCTCTGAACCCCATAAAAACACACAAAACAAATTTTCCGACCGGAGTGGCGAGTGTCCCTTCCCCTCGGAAGTCGCGAGGCGTTCCTTTCACCCCCAAAGTGCTATTAGGAACGACGACAACAAGTCTCGCCGGGTGGCCGCCAGCACGCCTGTTTCTACTGTGTATGGCTGCTAGCGACTTGAGGGTGATTGCTTTCGGGCCTGCCGCCATGGACCACAAGCACCGAGAGGACCCAGGTGCCAGCTGACTTCAATTACGGAGTTTGCCCGGTTGGAGTGCAGGAACAAAACCAGACCCCCTTCACAAAGTGCCTGCACGTGTAGAACGCCGCCGCCGCCTCGGGGAGACGAACGTTGTCTTCCCCATTTGCCGTGACCGTGCCAGGGAACAAAGGGCCTCGTCTCCGGTTGCTCTTTGGCGTGCCCAAGCACCGCGACAAACTGGCGGGCCTCATCTCCGACCCAAGCACGAGGAACCACTTTCGGCGTTTTCGTGACCTCGCGTCTGGCCTCGAGCGGCGGGTGGCATTTGATGATCAACAGATGTCGGTGACCCGCAGAAACCTTCGGCTGGCCGGAGGCCACCACCTACCGCCGTCAACGCTACCTCGACGACAACCTTCTTTCCCTCAGACTCCACATGTGAAGGGGGCGTGACCATGAGTGCAGTGTCGTGTGTGTGCGCACAGGTGAAAGCTCTAGGCCCCTCCCACTCCGGCAAGGGCGTCCTCAACCTAGGAACTTTAGGGAACAAGAAGGATATAAAACTCGACAACGGATGCGGCAGAATCGTCTCACTTCTAACCACCAATGTAAAATGTAAATAAACCTATTCTCCTTTCGCCATCTACCTCTTCGCTCAGCGGCACTCCTGTCCTGAACCCTCAACTCCAACAGTGCGTATTCGGGGATACTGCGGCAAGTAGGCCCTTGCATGTGTGCGCGCCTCTGTGTTTGTGCTTCGGTATTTTTAGTGGCCGGTTGTCAACGAAGCTGAGAACAATCAAGACAGCGGACGAGAAAACGACGAGCGGCGAGTAGTGTGTGTGCGAATACTCGACTGTGCGGTTGCGCGAGCAAGATGGAGCGAGGTGTATGAAGCTGCGAGCGTGCATTTATCTTGTAAATAAGTTTTCGTTGTATATATAGTCATTTTTTGTTTTCAACGTACGCATTCAACCGTTTTTTCAATCAATGTGTATATATTTTTAACACTACCAACCCCGAAGAACTCCATAGCCAGCTTTGTCTCGCGCGGTTCCGAATGATGGACATTCGGCGCTTCTTCAAGCGTCAGCGGTTGTCTGACGAAGCGTTATCCAAATGCGCCCCTGCAGATTCTGGTGTGATATGTGACAACGGTGTAGCATTTGAACAGAGTGATGCAAGCTTTTATCACCGGACAGTAGCTGATGTCGTCGACTCCATGGAAGGGACTCTGTCAACAGTGAGTTCAGGTAATGCAGCAGGCCGAGATGATTCCATTTCTCCTTTCTTGGGATTTAAGTCCGGATTTGACCAGAGCGATGCAACCTTTCATCACCGGACAGTAGCCGACGTCGTCGTCTCCATGGAAGGAACTTCACCAGCGAGCTCCGGTGACGCAGTAAGCCGAGACGATTCCCTTTCTCCTTGCTTGGGATCGAAGTCCGGAGACAACATCAAGAAAACAAATAACTTGCCTCAAGAATATGACTTAGGAGAGTTTCTAGGCAAAGCTAAACTCACTGGCATACCGGACTTTTTGAAGTTACGTCTTCTTACTAAGCCATGGCCACCAAATGTTACATACGATTTTAAGAAGGATGTAACACCTGGAAAGAGGCCTTTTCGACATCAATGGCTGGGAGATTACGCCCCCTGGCTTGCGTACTCAGCGACAGCGAAAGGCGCTATTTGTCGTTTTTGCGTCATTTTTCCTCCACGTGTTCACCGGGGTACTCAAGGAAGTTTTATCGTGCGCGCTTTCAGTAACTACAGAAAAATGCACGAGGCGTGCAGGGATCACGTAAAATCCCAATGGCACCAGGAGGCAATGACGGCCTCACAGAACTTTATGGATGTGATGAAAGGCAAGCAGCTACCCATTGTAGAGCAGCTGAACAGAGCACTCCACGCGCAAGTTGAAAGGAACCGTGAGAAACTATTTCCAATAGTTTCCACCATTGTCTTTTGCGCGACGCATGACTTGCCAATTCGCGGCAAGCAGTCCGATAGTGGAGTCTTCAATGATCTGCTTGACTTTCGTGTAGAAGCTGGAGATACTCTACTTCAGGAGCACTTCGCTTCATGGGCATCCGGAGGGGGGGGCAAGGGGGGGCGGCTGCACCCCCCTGGAAAATCACTCACTCTAACCGTGAGTGATGGCCGCACACCAGGGGCGGCGGTGCGCTCAGCAAAAAGAGTAAAAGCGGCCCCGCTTCCAGCTTTGGGTCACATCTGCGAAGTGCCGCGTCCGGGGACGCGTCGTTGCAGACATACAGCGGCACCGGCGAGCATGTGTTTCGAGGCATCTTGAGATGGGTGCCTGTTTCTTTGATCTCTAGAGAGATAGCCACACGGAGGCAGACAGTGCACAATCCGGCCACCGATGAATTCTTCAGGAGGGAGGGACAAATCAGCCGTGTCCACCCCCGCTTTGTCGGGCTGCTCAAGGGCAAGCAGGCGATGAGTTGGCGCCGCCGCCGCTCGCTGTCTCCTCCGATCCACGGGAGAGCGCAGTTCGGTAGAAGCGCCGCTTTCAGAATCTTCGGCAAAGGGGATTAGCAGTTGCTTTTGTTCACGGCGACGCAGTCTCCAGAGGCGCCCCCACACCAGCGTTCCTTGCATCTTCTCCGGAAGCCAGCGCCTTTGGTCAAGGCAGCCCGATGGCGCCTGCCTGGCTCGCCTGGCTCGCCTGTCACCTCTGGCTGGGCCTCAAATCCCAACAGCGCCCATGTACTGTGCGATGTCAGTGCATGGTAAAGAGACCCAGGTGGTCGACATTATCCGGAACTCTGTACTACTCCGTCCCTCATAGCCTGAGTCGTTTTGGGGCTCTGAACCCCATAAAAACACACAAAACAAATTTTCCGACCGGAGTGGCGAGTGTCCCTTCCCCTCGGAAGTCGCGAGGCGTTCCTTTCACCCCCAAAGTGCTATTAGGAACGACGACAACAAGTCTCGCCGGGTGGCCGCCAGCACGCCTGTTTCTACTGTGTATGGCTGCTAGCGACTTGAGGGTGATTGCTTTCGGGCCTGCCGCCATGGACCACAAGCACCGAGAGGACCCAGGTGCCAGCTGACTTCAATTACGGAGTTTGCCCGGTTGGAGTGCAGGAACAAAACCAGACCCCCTTCACAAAGTGCCTGCACGTGTAGAACGCCGCCGCCGCCTCGGGGAGACGAACGTTGTCTTCCCCATTTGCCGTGACCGTGCCAGGGAACAAAGGGCCTCGTCTCCGGTTGCTCTTTGGCGTGCCCAAGCACCGCGACAAGCTGGCGGGCCTCATCTCCGACCCAAGCACGAGGAACCACTTTCGGCGTTTTCGTGACCTCGCGTCTGGCCTCGAGCGGCGGGTGGCATTTGATGATCAACAGATGTCGGTGACCCGCAGAAACCTTCGGCTGGCCGGAGGCCATCACCTACCGCCGTCAACGCTACCTCGACGACAACCTTCTTTCCCTCAGACTCCACATGTGAAGGGGGCGTGACCATGAGTGCAGTGTCGTGTGTGTGCGCACAGGTGAAAGCTCTAGGCCCCTCCCACTCCGGCAAGGGCGTCCTCAACCTAGGAACTTTAGGGAACAAGAAGGATATAAAACTCGACAACGGATGTGGCAGAATCGTCTCACTTCTAACCACCAATGTAAAATGTAAATAAACCTATTCTCCTTTCGCCATCTACCTCTTCGCTCAGCGGCACTCCTGTCCTGAACCCTCAACTCCAACAGTGCGTATTCGGGGATACTGCGGCAAGTAGGCCCTTGCATGTGTGCGCGCCTCTGTGTTTGTGCTTCGGTATTTTTAGTGGCCGGTTGTCAACGAAGCTGAGAACAATCAAGACAGCGGACGAGAAAACGACGAGCGGCGAGTAGTGTGTGTGCGAATACTCGACTGTGCGGTTGCGCGAGCAAGATGGAGCGAGGTGTATGAAGCTGCGAGCGTGCATTTATCTTGTAAATAAGTTTTCGTTGTATATATAGTCATTTTTTGTTTTCAACGTACGCATTCAGCCGTTTTTTCAATCAATGTGTATATATTTTTAACACTACCAACCCCGAAGAACTCCATAGCCAGCTTTGTCTCGCGCGGTTCCGAATGATGGACATTCGGCGCTTCTTCAAGCGTCAGCGGTTGTCTGACGAAGCGTTATCCAAATGCGCCCCTGCAGATTCTGGTGTGATATGTGACAACGGTGTAGCATTTGAACAGAGTGATGCAAGCTTTTATCACCGGACAGTAGCTGATGTCGTCGACTCCATGGAAGGGACTCTGTCAACAGTGAGTTCAGGTAATGCAGCAGGCCGAGATGATTCCATTTCTCCTTTCTTGGGATTTAAGTCCGGATTTGACCAGAGCGATGCAACCTTTCATCACCGGACAGTAGCCGACGTCGTCGTCTCCATGGAAGGAACTTCACCAGCGAGCTCCGGTGACGCAGTAAGCCGAGACGATTCCCTTTCTCCTTGCTTGGGATCGAAGTCCGGAGACAACATCAAGAAAACAAATAACTTGCCTCAAGAATATGACTTAGGAGAGTTTCTAGGCAAAGCTAAACTCACTGGCATACCGGACTTTTTGAAGTTACGTCTTCTTACTAAGCCATGGCCACCAAATGTTACATACGATTTTAAGAAGGATGTAACACCTGGAAAGAGGCCTTTTCGACATCAATGGCTGGGAGATTACGCCCCCTGGCTTGCGTACTCAGCGACAGCGAAAGGCGCTATTTGTCGTTTTTGCGTCATTTTTCCTCCACGTGTTCACCGGGGTACTCAAGGAAGTTTTATCGTGCGCGCTTTCAGTAACTACAGAAAAATGCACGAGGCGTGCAGGGATCACGTAAAATCCCAATGGCACCAGGAGGCAATGACGGCCTCACAGAACTTTATGGATGTGATGAAAGGCAAGCAGCTACCCGTTGTAGAGCAGCTGAACAGAGCACTCCACGCGCAAGTTGAAAGGAACCGTGAGAAACTATTTCCAATAGTTTCCACCATTGTCTTTTGCGCGACGCATGACTTGCCAATTCGCGGCAAGCAGTCCGATAGTGGTGTCTTCAATGATCTGCTTGACTTTCGTGTAGAAGCTGGAGATACTCTACTTCAGGAGCACTTCGCTTCATGGGCGTCCGGAGGGGGGGGCAAGGGGGGGCGGCTGCACCCCCCTGGAAAATCACTCACTCTAACCGTGAGTGATGGCCGCACACCAGGGGCGGCGGTGCGCTCAGCAAAAAGAGTAAAAGCGGCCCCGCTTCCAGCTTTGGGTCACATCTGCGAAGTGCCGCGTCCGGGGACGCGTCGTTGCAGACATACAGCGGCACCGGCGAGCATGTGTTTCGAGGCATCTTGAGATGGGTGCCTGTTTCTTTGATCTCTAGAGAGATAGCCACACGGAGGCAGACAGTGCACAATCCGGCCACCGATGAATTCTTCAGGAGGGAGGGACAAATCAGCCGTGTCCACCCCCGCTTTGTCGGGCTGCTCAAGGGCAAGCAGGCGATGAGTTGGCGCCGCCGCCGCTCGCTGTCTCCTCCGATCCACGGGAGAGCGCAGTTCGGTAGAAGCGCCGCTTTCAGAATCTTCGGCAAAGGGGATTAGCAGTTGCTTTTGTTCACGGCGACGCAGTCTCCAGAGGCGCCCCCACACCAGCGTTCCTTGCATCTTCTCCGGAAGCCAGCGCCTTTGGTCAAGGCAGCCCGATGGCGCCTGCCTGGCTCGCCTGTCACCTCTGGCTGGGCCTCAAATCCCAACAGCGCCCATGTACTGTGCGATGTCAGTGCATGGTAAAGAGACCCAGGTGGTCGACATTATCCGGAACTCTGTACTACTCCGTCCCTCATAGCCTGAGTCGTTTTGGGGCTCTGAACCCCATAAAAACACACAAAACAAATTTTCCGACCGGAGTGGCGAGTGTCCCTTCTCCTCGGAAGTCGCGAGGCGTTCCTTTCACCCCCAAAGTGCTATTAGGAACGACGACAACAAGTCTCGCCGGGTGGCCGCCAGCACGCCTGTTTCTACTGTGTATGGCTGCTAGCGACTTGAGGGTGATTGCTTTCGGGCCTGCCGCCATGGACCACAAGCACCGAGAGGACCCAGGTGCCAGCTGACTTCAATTACGGAGTTTGCCCGGTTGGAGTGCAGGAACAAAACCAGACCCCCTTCACAAAGTGCCTGCACGTGTAGAACGCCGCCGCCGCCTCGGGGAGACGAACGTTGTCTTCCCCATTTGCCGTGACCGTGCCAGGGAACAAAGGGCCTCGTCTCCGGTTGCTCTTTGGCGTGCCCAAGCACCGCGACAAGCTGGCGGGCCTCATCTCCGACCCAAGCACGAGGAACCACTTTCGGCGTTTTCGTGACCTCGCGTCTGGCCTCGAGCGGCGGGTGGCATTTGATGATCAACAGATGTCGGTGACCCGCAGAAACCTTCGGCTGGCCGGAGGCCATCACCTACCGCCGTCAACGCTACCTCGACGACAACCTTCTTTCCCTCAGACTCCATATGTGAAGGGGGCGTGACCATGAGTGCAGTGTCGTGTGTGTGCGCACAGGTGAAAGCTCTAGGCCCCTCCCACTCCGGCAAGGGCGTCCTCAACCTAGGAACTTTAGGGAACAAGAAGGATATAAAACTCGACAACGGATGCGGCAGAATCGTCTCACTTCTAACCACCAATGTAAAATGTAAATAAACCTATTCTCCTTTCGCCATCTACCTCTTCGCTCAGCGGCACTCCTGTCCTGAACCCTCAACTCCAACAGTGCGTATTCGGGGATACTGCGGCAAGTAGGCCCTTGCATGTGTGCGCGCCTCTGTGTTTGTGCTTCGGTATTTTTAGTGGCCGGTTGTCAACGAAGCTGAGAACAATCAAGACAGCGGACGAGAAAACGACGAGCGGCGAGTAGTGTGTGTGCGAATACTCGACTGTGCGGTTGCGCGAGCAAGATGGAGCGAGGTGTATGAAGCTGCGAGCGTGCATTTATCTTGTAAATAAGTTTTCGTTGTATATATAGTCATTTTTTGTTTTCAACGTACGCATTCAACCGTTTTTTCAATCAATGTGTATATATTTTTAACACTACCAACCCCGAAGAACTCCATAGCCAGCTTTGTCTCGCGCGGTTCCGAATGATGGACATTCGGCGCTTCTTCAAGCGTCAGCGGTTGTCTTACGAAGCGTTATCCAAATGCGCCCCTGCAGATTCTGGTGTGATATGTGACAACGGTGTAGCATTTGAACAGAGTGATGCAAGCTTTTATCACCGGACAGTAGCTGATGTCGTCGACTCCATGGAAGGGACTCTGTCAACAGTGAGTTCAGGTAATGCAGCAGGCCGAGATGATTCCATTTCTCCTTTCTTGGGATTTAAGTCCGGATTTGACCAGAGCGATGCAACCTTTCATCACCGGACAGTAGCCGACGTCGTCGTCTCCATGGAAGGAACTTCACCAGCGAGCTCCGGTGACGCAGTAAGCCGAGACGATTCCCTTTCTCCTTGCTTGGGATCGAAGTCCGGAGACAACATCAAGAAAACAAATAACTTGCCTCAAGAATATGACTTAGGAGAGTTTCTAGGCAAAGCTAAACTCACTGGCATACCGGACTTTTTGAAGTTACGTCTTCTTACTAAGCCATGGCCACCAAATGTTACATACGATTTTAAGAAGGATGTAACACCTGGAAAGAGGCCTTTTCGACATCAATGGCTGGGAGATTACGCCCCCTGGCTTGCGTACTCAGCGACAGCGAAAGGCGCTATTTGTCGTTTTTGCGTCATTTTTCCTCCACGTGTTCACCGGGGTACTCAAGGAAGTTTTATCGTGCGCGCTTTCAGTAACTACAGAAAAATGCACGAGGCGTGCAGGGATCACGTAAAATCCCAATGGCACCAGGAGGCAATGACGGCCTCACAGAACTTTATGGATGTGATGAAAGGCAAGCAGCTACCCATTGTAGAGCAGCTGAACAGAGCACTCCACGCGCAAGTTGAAAGGAACCGTGAGAAACTATTTCCAATAGTTTCCACCATTGTCTTTTGCGCGACGCATGACTTGCCAATTCGCGGCAAGCAGTCCGATAGTGGAGTCTTCAATGATCTGCTTGACTTTCGTGTAGAAGCTGGAGATACTCTACTTCAGGAGCACTTCGCTTCTTCTGCTGGCAATGCCAAGTACACTTCTGTCCGCGTCCAGAACGAGATCATCACAATCTGTGGCGACATCCTGAAAGAGCAGATAGTTACCGAAGCTAACAAAGCGTTTGCTTTTTCCGTTCTTGCTGACGAAACTGCAGATATTTCAGGAAAAGAGCAGATGTCTATAGGCGTTCGCTTTATTGACAAGGCGGGAGCCGAAGTGT
The DNA here is from genome assembly GCF_055824585.1 of Amblyomma mixtum. Classification (NCBI taxonomy): domain Eukaryota; kingdom Metazoa; phylum Arthropoda; class Arachnida; order Ixodida; family Ixodidae; genus Amblyomma; species Amblyomma mixtum. Next base: position 156,664,118 of record NC_143014.1, on the reverse strand, counting down.
GCGTTCGAGAGCAGTTTTTGGGATTTGTAGAGCTGGAGCAATTAAACTCCGCTTGCATCGCCGCGGCAATCTTGAAGTTTTTGACGAATGTCGGGCTGATTCTTTCGAACCTCGTTGGACAGGGGTACGATGGATGCTCTACAATGGCTGGAAAAGAAGCTGGAGTGAACAAAATTATACAAAAACAGTTCCCGAAGGCACTATTTTTCCACTGTTCAAGTCACAAACTAAATCTCGTCATCAACGATCTGAACGACGTCTCTGAAATTCGAAACACAATTTGCATAATCAAACAAACCATAAACTTCTTCCGCGAGAGCGTACTCCGGAGAAAATTGGTGCCGAACATTCCGATGCTGTGTGAGACAAGATGGTCTGCAAAATATAAGTCTATTAGGATCTTCTCTCAGAATTACGTGGCCATAGTCGAAGCACTCGAGGAGCTCGCGTCCACGGAATCATGCTCGAACGCTGCAACTAGACAACGAGCTCACATCCTCTACTGCGCAACAACAAGCTCATCTTTCATCGTCTGCTTGCATATTGTAGCGAAGTACAGCGCTCGGCTCGAACCAGTTACGAACATTCTGCAAGGTGTATCCATGGACTTCCATTCTGTGCATGACCACATCACTGAGCTGCAACGTATTTTTCGCGGCCACCGGACGAACGCTGTAGAGGAGTTCTCTAACATCATGAATGCAGCAAGGGAGGCAGCCAATCACTTAAATGTGGTGATATCTGTGCCAAGACAAGTCTCTCGTCAGGCCCACCGAGACAACTACGGGATTCAGTCGCCGGAGGAATACTACCGTGTGGCAATATATGTGCCGTACTTGGACTCCCTCACTGCTTCTTTAGCTCGGCGCTTTTCTGAAAGCAATGAGAGGAGCTTCAAACTTCTCCAGCTGCATCCATCAAAAATGAAGCACTTGAGCCGTGTTGAGTTCGCTGTTCTCGCCGAGGAACTCCAGTGCTTTTACGGCATCGACAACTTCAAGGAAGAGGCCATCTCTTGGTACGAGATGTGGTGCAACAAAACTGGGGACCCATCAGAAATAACTTACTGCGAGCTTCTACATCAGGCCAAGACATTCTTCCCTGGTGTTGCAAAAGCCATTGAGGTGGCTCTGGCTTTGCCAGTTACTACCTGTACGGTCGAACGCTCCTTCAGTACAATGAGGAGAGTGAAAACGTGGCTACGCTCAACGATGACAAACGACAGACTAGACGGCCTTTGTATGATGAGTGTGCACCGAGAGCGTGTAATGAAGCACAGGAATGAATTTATCACCCGTGTCATCACGCAATTCGCCCAGAAAAATCCGAGGCGTCTACAGTTGCTGTTTACTGACTGACTGTCGTTGCGTGTTTGTGAACATATTGTGCTGTGTGCTGGTCATCAATCCGGGTGTGTCGAGAACCCGTATGCAGCAAGACTGAGCACTCTTCTCCACGAAGTGATAGTATCGTTTTGCATTTTTATTAATTTTAATTGTTTCTTCGTTGATAAACTCCAATGTATCTCTCCTAGCCACGCTTTAATTTGCTGTTTGTAATTTTTCTTTCATGTGTGCATTTTACTTATTTATTTTATTTATTTATAAATAAATAAATTTACTCCGCAAATAGTGCCTTTTTGCTACGAACATAACCCCCCCCCCCCTCCGGCGCCAACAGCCAATGGGGCCCCCCCCTGCAAAAAATTCTGCGGACGCCCTTGTCAGCGGTTACGGCGCTCGGCTGCTGACCCGAAAGACGCGGGTTCGATCCCGGCCGCGGCGGCTGAATTTCTTGAAGGCGAAATTCTAGAGGCCCGTGTGCTGTGCGATGTCAGTGCACGTTAAAGAACCCCAGGTGGTCGAAATTTCCGGAGCCCTTCACTACGGTGTCTCTCATAGCCTCAGTCGCTTTGGGACGTAAAACCCCAATAAACAAACAAACATAATCACCTACACCACCACTGGAGCTGAAATTAAATTAAATAACTGCGCTCAGTGGGCAAGCACCACCGGCCCCAGCATGAGAGCCTAATAAATTGGGTATATAAGTTGGAGCAGAAGTGTGTTCTCTGGATGTACATATTGAGCTAATGTATATGTGCAGTGTTGCTTGTGTGTATATGTGTCTGTTGGCTTTGATTTCCATAAAAACATGTTAATTTCAATTCCCTAGAAAAATGTTGATTGGCACTACCCAGTCAAAAAAAGCCATTGGGACCAATTGGTTTTCAGACACCATTGGAACCAATTGGCTCAAAATCCAACTGGAACCAATTGGTCTTTCCAATTGGTTTCTAGCCAGTTGGTTCCAATGGTGCCCAAAAATCAACTGGTTCCAATTGGAAATCTCAATGGTTTTTTTGACTGGGACGCGTATTAAGGCTAATGATGATCATGATAGCTCACTATTAATCATATCCAATTATCGTAGCCCAGAATTTCAAGCTGATTTTCGTAGGCACTGCAGTGCAAGGAATTCTGGCATCAACACGCTGCACATATAGAAATCACGCTTCTGATTAGCGCACGCAAGGCACCCTGCGCCCGCCGTAGAATGGCGACATCTATACAAACGGGAAAATTACACGAGGAACTTTAGCGGCTAAAGTGGTGAAAGGCGAAAGCCTGAAAGCTGCATTCTGCTACGCGATTGTTCAATGCACATTTTGTTGGTGCATTCATTAACTGCCAATTAATGACGCATAAGCTTCGCCTTTAGGAGTGGAACGCGACAGCGTGTTGTAGCGCTGCCACGGAGTCCAAGGAACTCCACCACCCGTTCGGCGCGATGCGTTGCCCTTTGAACGCAACGCTTTTTGAGGAAAGGAAATGGGGCTGTAATTCTCTATCATCTCGGTGGACACCTGAGCCGCACCGTACAGGAAGGGAGGAAGTGTGAGTGAAAGAAGAAAATGAAAATTGTATTTGAGGAAAGGAAATTACGCATTAACTGTCTCACATATCTCAGTAGACACTAGTCGAAAATTGTATTTGGGGAAAGGAAGTTGCGCAGTAACTGTCTCACATATTTCGGTGGACACTCGTCAAAATTCGCGCGCGGTGACGTCACGACACCGCCAATCTGAATCGCGGACAAAGACGCCTTGCTCGTTGGTAAATTGGTTTTTGAGCAAAGGAAATGTATCTGTCTCTCATATCTCGGTGGACACCTAAACCTCGCCGTAACGGGAAGGGAGGAAGATGGGAGTGAACGAAGACACCGTATTCTCTAGACGCACCTTTGTTCATTCCAAACCATCGAGCTGGCCTGGCGGAGTGGTAGCGTGCTCGACTCGCACTCCGGAGACCGGGGTTCGATTCCCAAGCTCGGCCAATTTCTTACTCTGTTTTATTTATTTATCTGGTCTGACTAGAAAGGTTAATGAGACTAATTGGTTAAGTAAGCAATTAACTAAACTAAGTCAAACTTACTTGAAGCATCACTATACGATCCCTTTAATTAATTGCATGGTTAGTAGCCAAAGTACTATTGGCCCCGTTTGAAATTCGCGCACTGTGACGTCACGACCGTTTCGACCAATTGAAAAGCGTCAGTGCACGTTAAAAAACCCCAGGTGGTCGAAATTTCCGGAGCCCTCCACTACGGCGTCTCTCATAGCCTTAGTCGCTTTGGGACGTTAAACCCCATAAACCAACCAAACCAACCAACCAAAAGCGTGACATTTCTGTCGACAGCTCCTGCTTACAACGATGGGCGCATTTGTTTTTCAGTCCCGGACTGTCCGGGACTACTTGCGGACTCGAGTCCGGTATTTGTTTTTCTCGGGCAGCCCGAAAGCTCAGCCTACCTGCCTGCATCGCCATAGCAACGCGTTCGTTTTTAGCCTATGGCAGTCCGCGGGCTGCTTGGGGCTGCTGAGAAGGCAGCAGACGATAGCTGCGCGCCGCGCTGGCAGCCATATAGAGTAGACTCCGTGTGCATTTTTAGTATTTTTCGTGTTCCTGGAGGTCGATATCATGCGTTAAACCTTCACATGAGCTCCGTAGCTGCTCTCTGAGCCATCGCAATACTTTTTGTTCTTGCATCTTCGTTTATTTTCTTGAAATCCACCGCACACGGACGCGCGTTCGAAGCTGCGAGCGCGTATTGTTTGCTCGTGTCGTCAAGAGGTTCTCGTTCGCTTGTTTTGCGACATGCTGTCTGTACGCTTACCTGAAAGCATCGCAGGTGAACCACTCGTATACTGGAGCAGCTATAGAGCTTGTTGTCAACATTTTTGCGAAGGCTTTCGTCTATCTGCCGATCCGCAACGAGTTGGGCTACTTTGTGCGAACTTCGCCGCAAGCAGTAGCGGCGAGCATACCTCCGAAGCTGAGTTCTGTAATGCACCTACGCTAAGCTGACAGTACAGTCTTTAAATCGACTCAGTATCATGATCTAGCGCACGGCGTTGCTTCGGCGTCGTGGTGGCCGTGGCTTGCGTCGTCTGCTAGCAGATGACAGCGTCCTTGTACGGTAACCGGTCGGGAGCCCGGCTCTGGGCTCTGGCGCCGCGTTCGAAAGCATGGCAAGTAGGTCATGTGACCATGACGTTGTTTCCTATCAGAGCGGAAGCCGAGATCTGTCAGCAAGTAGTCCGGGACTGGAAAAACAAATGCGGCCAGTGGCGTCACGGCATTTCTTCTACCGTTGCGTCTACTCCATGACTGCGGTGACTGGATGAGGGCTGTCGTCTGTCGTTGCCGGTCCAACCGTGCCCAACGGCCTGACTACTTTCCTCCTTCCCACAAATCGTCGCTGCAAGCCTCAGTTTCGGTTTCGGAAATAAAATGCCCGTAGCAGCGTGCAATGCAGGATCCTTTCTTTTACCATTATAACTGTATTCGTGAAAAGGTTACAGCGTGAAAACTTATACAAAGTATTCCGTATTTACCTGTCTGGGTTGTGAAAAATTCTCCTGCGCACACTACTTGCCGTTTGGGCTCAAGCACAGACCATAGGGTAGTTATTATAGCCTGCGTTTTTCAATAAATGTTTAAACATCGGAACTTGCCTGAACTGACCCAAATCGGCAAAAAACTGCAGTCGTCTGCGCGGAGAGTTTTCGCCTAGGCGAGCGTAGCAGCAGATTTAAATGCTCCTGGGTGCAGTAAGTATGTAAGCAAGGCCATAAGGGTGGTGGAACAAAAGTGCACTGTCTTCCCACAGAATGCGGGCTGTGATGTACTATGTGATGATGGTGAATGAATTATTATACAGGGTTTCTGTATTTATCCGTCTGGGTTGCAAATAACTCTCCTGCGCAAACCACAGCTCTATTTCTGCTCAAGCATAGACCTCAGGGTAGCTAATTATAGTCTGCGATTGTCGATAAATAATTTAGCATCGGAACTTGCCTGAACTGCCTGGAATGGGTGAAAAACTGGAGTCGTCTGCGCGCGGAATTTTTGTCAAGGCGAGTGAGTTAGCCGATTTGAGAGGCTGCACCGTCTGGCGAACTGCGAGGCAAACAATATCTCTGCTCGAAGTTGGGACGTCTCACAGTACCCCAGATGGCGCAGCCTGTCAAAGCTGCTGCTCCGCTCGCACACACGAAAAATTCTTCGCGCAGACAACTGCAGTTTGTCGCCGATTCTGGGCAATTCAGACAAGTTCTGATGTTTAAATTCTTATCGAAAAACACAAACTATCATAAGCTACGTTGTGGTCTGTGCTTGAGACGAAATAGACCAGTTTTTTTCGCAGAATAATTTTTACAGCCCGGACAGATAAATACGGAACACCCTGTATATACACTGCTGCAGCACTAAACGTGCATTGTAAAATGATTATTTCGGTTAAACCACTCGCTTATTCGGGCTGGAATTTGACGCACAGATGACATACAACAGTCTTGCTTTTTCGATACGTTTGGATGATGTATTCTCCTGATTTGATCAGAATTAAATATAAATACGCGTCGTCTTCAGCACTGGCGGCCCTCATCAGCAGCTTTCACGTAGTGCGCTTTTTGCTTTGCCACAGACTTTACATGGATTACCTCGTGATATTCACCTAGATGACCACTGAATAATTTTAGCGGAATTTTTACCTCAGATATATTGTTTCGGCTAGGTGGGATTAGATTGGGTAAGATCACTTCAGGCATGAAAAAAAAATGCAATATTGCAGTTGGTGATACACCACTTGCTACCATTCCGGCTCTTGAGTTTTTGAGTATACCCTTTCGTTGTGATTTTTTGCCCCTCCCTGGTTTTTAATGCCCTTGGAATTTATTTTTGTTTGAAACACAACATTTACCCCGTTTATGTTACATATTTGTGCATTTTTATGAGCTGCTTCTGGCAAAAAAAAAGAGGGCTGTGGGCCGTAAGCTGCCGGCAAGCAGCTTTTTTCCCGCCGCCCTCCCATCTATATGTACGATGGCAAATAAACGTTAATATTATTTTTATTATCATCATTATTATTATTACGACTAAAAAATTTTCCTGCCTCATTCGTTGGCTTATTTACGGCAAAACTGCGCACAGAGCTTGCGTATTGATGTAACTATTGTCTAGTAGCAAGTTTGCAAACATATTCAGTATCGTGCATCATTATCGTGAACACTTCAAAAAATTTTCCTGCCTCATACCACTGGTTCGTTTGCGGTAAAACCGAGCCCAGAGCTTGCGTATTGTCGTAACTTTTGTCTCGTAGCAGGTTTTACAACGATACTTACTTGATTCAGCCGCGAATGATGCAAATCTGTAATCGCCTGCGCCGAGGTCGACGAAAGCCGCCACTGCCGGATTGTCGCGAAGGGTGGCAGTGGCGCCATCAAAGGACCTGCGCAGCTTGTAATGCTGGCATCGGCGCCTTTCGCGTCGTCGCGCTTTCCTATGCACACAACAGATGGCGCCACAAAAACCTTATTGTTAGTTGAGCAGCGTAATGTAGTTGAGCAGCGACTCCCGGGTTTAATGTATGCGGACGATATTGTACTGTTAGCAGATAGCCAGGAAGATTTACAAACTTTGGTTAATTGCTGTGGAGACGAAGGAGACGCTCTAGGATTCAGTTTTAGCGCAACTAAATCAGGTGTGATGATTTTTAACGATACAACTGATCAGGTGCTTACAATACAAGGCCACGAAATACCCAAAGTGGCCGAATACAAATACCTCGGGATATGGCTAAACGAAGGGCAGATATACACGGAAAAGCATGAACAGGCTCTTAGGGCAAAAGGACGAAGAGACGCCGGGATAATGAAACATAGGGCATTATGGGGGTACAACAAATATGAAGTACTAAGAGGTATTTGGAAAGGAATAATGGTGCCGGGACTTACTTTCGGCAATGCGGTTCTGTGCTTAAGGGCAGAAGTTCAGTCGAGATTAGACGTAAATCAGAGAGCTGTTGGAAGATTAGCACTAGGTGCCCACGGCAAAACCACAAACGAGGCAGTACAAGGGGATATGGGCTGGGCATCGTTCGAGGCACGGGAAGCTAAGAGTAAAATACTATATGAAGAACGCCTGAGGAAATTGGACGATAACAGATGGGCAGCTAAGGTATTTAAATATTTATACAGAAAGAACGTTGACTCACAGTGGCGGAAAAGAACTAGAAAACTAACCAGTAAGTATGCCGGTCATGAGGACGGAGAAAGAAAGAGCATTAAACGACAGGTTAAAAACGCGGAAGTTAAAAATTGGATGAATTCAATGGAAAAGAAACACAGTGTAGAACTATATCGATTCTGGAAAAGGCAGATCAGGAAAGAATTTTTCTATGATAACTCAAGAGGCAGTGCCCTACTTTTTGAAGCTAGATCAGGGTGTCTTAGAACGCGCAGCTACAAAAAGAAATTTAACGAAGAAGATGACACATGTGCAGTGTGTGGTAGATCTGTGGAAACAATTGAACACCTCATAATCAAATGTGATGGTATCCATCCGGATGTCGATGCAGGCACAGTCACTCTTTCTGAGGCCCTAGGGTTTAAAGATAACAATGGTCATGTAAATAAATCTGCAGTGGAAGTCAGCAAAAAGCGATTGGAGGATTGGTGGTTGAAAAGCAGAGATGTGGCATAAGGTTAGAATAGTAGGAAACCGTAGGCAAAGTCGATGGAGAATCTTAATGAGGATTGCCAACACAGTAAACAAAAAAAATAATAAATAAAGAAAAGCTGAGCATGGTGGCAATTGCCACCACCCCGTTTTAAAGGGGGCGCTCCTATCCATCCATCCATCCATCCATGTTAAAGCCCCTTGATCTTATTGCGAAAACCCAGAGTTTGCGCCTTTCGGTGCGTCGATTTCGGGGCAGACGATTATGGGTTTGCATCATGAGCTGCTGAACCAGGTAAGCATACTGTTGACAAACTTATTACGAGACAAAACTTACCGCAATACCCATGTTCTGTGCGCAGTTTCAGCATAAACGAGCCAGCGGTTGAAGCGAGAAAATTTTTAAAAGCCTTCACGATAAAGATGCACAGTACTGCACTTACCTGGTTCAACCGCGCATCATGCAAACCCGTAATTACCCGCAATCGTCTGCGTCGATATCGATGAACCAAAAGCCGCCAACGTTTTTTCGCCATAGGATGGTGGCTGCGCCATCTGTTGTCTACAAACGAAAGCTTCACAACACGAAAGGCGCCGAGGCGAGCTTTGCAAGGGGCGGGATCCTTTGATGGCGCCACCACTGCCCTTCAGCGGCAACCTGGCGCTGACAGTTTTCAGTTCATCGATCCCTGCGCTGACGATTACGGGTTTGCATCATGCGCGGCTGAACTGTTGCCATACTTGAAATGAAATTTGTTTATCTCGGTGGACACCGGAGCCGCGCCGTAAGGGAAGGGAGGAAGGTGGGAGTGAAAGAAGAGAGAAAGAGGTGAAGTAGTGGAGGGCTCCAGAATAATTTCGACCACCTGGGGATCTTTAACGCGCACTGATATCACTACGAGACAAAAGTTAATAAAATACGAAACCTATGTGTGCAGTTTCACCGCAAATTAGCCAGCGATTGAGGCGGAAAAGTTTTTATAATCAAGGCGGAAAGCTGGGCTAGTCTTCACGGTAAAGATGCACAAAGAGTTGACCCTCATGAACGAAAAAGTGGAAGCTCAAATGCAAGATTTTTTGACGGAGACATTGGAACATTTCTATTAGGAAACAAAATAGTGAAAGGCGAAAAAAAATTGATACAACTTAGAAAAACAGCAGTTGTTAACATTGGACCAAGGTCCGCGGCATCCTGTATTACTCCGCTGCCCAACCACAACAGTAAATGAAATCAGTTTTTTAATGTGCGTCTTTATTAAACAAGCCAAGTATAAAAATTCTAGAGCTTATAATTTTTTTCTTGTGATTAGCCTCTTGTTTAGCTAAAGAGAAAAGCTTTAACAAAGGACTACTTTTTGGTCGTGGAGGAATTCTGTGCAACGGTACCGAATATGGGCGGAGCTTCACTGCAGGCTTCTGCAGCATTTTTCTTTTTTGAAATTGGGTTGGCAGAGGGTTACTCAAAAATTAAATGCCACTTTTCATTACAAGCACGACGGTGTCGGCGGAGGGATAATAGAGAGTTATAGTATAGTTATAGCATAGCGCGATCCGCTATCCGGCCGCTGCCATGAACCGCTTCCGCGAGACGCCACCAGCGCCACTGCGCGTGCGCAGAACGCCCTGAGTGTTTCAGATGTCGCCACGTGCCCGTCACCTGCGTTAAGCCTGTTTCACATGCAAGCGAAAATGCTAGCGAATCCTGCCGCCGCGGCGGAAAAACCTGTTTTGAGTCGTCGCGGCGATGAGCGGCGAGGTTAAAGCTCACTTTAGCGAGGTTCCATAAGTTGGAAATTTTCTCTGAAAATTTCCCGTAGAGCTGACAGGAGGAGAGGAACTGATCGAGGTAGCGGTCATGAAGGAGGATATAGGTATACGCGTAGCGTATCGCGGATCACGCTATGCTCTCTCTAATCTTGTTGCGCCGCTCGCACGAGTCAAGATTCGCGTTTTCTATTCTTCATGTTGTTTTGATTCGCGTTAATGAGCATAAAATCTGAAATTTTCGTTGCTCGAAGCTGGGGCAGCGCAAGAGCACAACTGGACAAGCACACATAACCTCCAGCGCAATAACAAATAAAAATAACTAAACCCGCTACTGGTTTTGACGCGTAAAATTGACACACAGGAAGAGCCCAGCGAAGCAAGGTGCGCGTGTCCTGGAAGAGGAACTAATTGAGTTAAAGCTGGTTCAAGGGCAAACGTGCTGAGGCAGCAGCAGTGCCAGATATATGTCTGTCATCACACATGTGTGAAGAATCGCGTTAGTCTTGCATAATCGATAGCTGCTTTTACTTAATGTTATAGCCGATACATACAGACACAGTAAACACATTTTGGTAAACACGATGTTGAAAAAGCTGGCCCAGCTTCAGACAGAGCTGGAGGTTAATTCCCAGGAGGACAGAGCTGTCGTCCTGGTGATGAATTCCCTGGCCTACTACTTCAAACGACTGCGATCTACGATATTAAACTCATAACGCAAACGAATTTTAATTTAGCGTGCCGTTCGAGCAACTTGGCTCTGCAGCAACAACACTGTAGCAGCAACCATATGAAACCATTCATCTGCGTGTCGTCTGCCACAGAGCCGTAAGGCAGCGCCTCAACGTGGCGGACTCGTTAAAGAGAGGGGTCATGGCGCCAGGCGAAAACGTGTCAGTTCTTTCCTTCCTCCATGTGTCAGGCATTTATTTCAGTGTGCTTTGCTGATAGGGCACGACAGATACGACGGTCCGAGCCGGCCAAGCTGAGCGAGCAAGGGAAGGGTAAGCGGCAGTTGACAGCCGCTCAGGGACGGTCGGTGGGTTGAAAGGGGCACGACGAACATCGGGAAAGCAGGGAAGCAAGTTTAGTAAAAGCTTTTTCAGCTTGGAGAGACCGGAATCTGTTGTGCCGTTCTTGCCGTACAAGAACGTGTGATGAAATCCTGACTCGGAAATCAAACCGCATGTCCAGTCTGTAATGAGAAACCTGCTCTGGCGCCTGAAGATGGTGAAGCCCACGCAAGTTAGAACCGTCGGTGACATCCCCACCAAGCCTATGCCCACGGTATCGTCTAAGCGGTGTTATGAGGTGAGCAAAAGTCAAACTGATTGCCACGAAGTGCGAAATTCAGTCGTTTAGCAAACTGATTGCCACGAAGTGCGAAATTCAGCCGTTTAGCGAAGTCTGTGCAATGCGCGGCCGTATATTTTCATTGCACGTGCTGTCAGGCGGTATTGACTAAATACATGAACTGTAGCAACATTCAGCGAGTGGTGTGGCGTGTTAAAAACGGCCCAACCAGCCTGGTTTCGTGGCCGTGGGAAACAGGCGCTCTAGCTGCTCGAGCATCCAGCGTGCATTCGCTCTGGTCGGTGTCGCACAGTCGGACGTCACATCGTCACAGCCAATGGTAGTACGTATGGCGCAAACGTCATGATGACGTTATGGAACTATCTTCAAGGCAGATCCAGAGCTTGCTGCGCGCTCGGTTTCTTTGTACAACGCATTAGAGCATTAGATTTAAAATGGCTTACTTGACTTTCGTGTTATTGTGTTGTGGGGAAATTTTTCTCTTTTTGTCTGCTTCCTTCTTGTGGCAAGCAGATATAGCATTGAGTTTTTGTTTTTTCATAAAATAGAAAGCGTTGAACATTAATATTTTTTTCTACAAGTTTTTTTTTTGTTTTTCAAACCAAGGCGAAAGAAAACACCCTGAATGGTTATCTAACCTCACTGTTGTGTAACATTGCACTAGCTTCGAACAAATGATGTAGTGATGTGGGCTAGCTGTAGCACCACATGGTAATACTTTGTTCATGCTTATTATTCTGCAACATAATTTGATATGCATGAGCTAAATATTTGTTTGAGTATTATGCATTTCTGTAATCATATTTTCCAGAGCATAGTTCATAGGTGATACCAAAACATTATGTTACCTTTCTGTTTTCGTCAAATGTTAATACATTGTTCTTAATGTTTTTTCTAACGTTCCTGAAACATTACAAATTCATGTTGGAATACGATTGCCATTACATCAGTTAAACATTTAACAACATAAATGCAACTTAAAAAAAAATTGGAAGTAACATTGCTAGAGCATACAGGCCCATTTCTGAAGGTATACACAACTTAATCAACGCTTTGCAAGGACCAGGAACGAGTGCGACACTTGGGAGTTCCACAATACACAACCAATGCATGCAAATCACTCGCCTATAACCGGAAACCATCTAGACAAACTTATATGGCCATTATTGAAAGGTATGTCTCCCATGAGTGGTAGAGGTGAATGGTAAACAAAGTTTTTTTTTTATCAAAATAATGGGGCTGTTGCATACAATCTATGGCATGTACAATCTAAGAGATTTATTGCTAAGTACTGCTAGTTGAAGAGCATCTGTACTGTAAAAACAGTGGGAAAAGTTCTTGTACATTGCTTGAAAAATATTTGTAATGTTGTTTTATAGTTATGATTTAAACACCATAAATAAATTTAGGACACTATATTAGAATAACAATGTATAGTTTGAACTTTAAACTAATGGTTAGGGTACAACCTATAACTTTATATGTAACTTTTAACATTATACATTTTGAACACAGCATTAGTATAGTGTTATACTGAAGTTTATGATACAACATATTACGTTAATTGTTCATTTTAACATGCAGATATCTTTCCACTGTAACATGTAACATTTCTGCAACAAGCATAACAAATTTATAACATTTTAATGTTCGGTGTTACCTAGGGAGTGGCCTAGTCTTCAAGTCTTGTTTATTTACTTGTTTAAATATATTCATGTTATTTCTGAAGGTCTCCACACAGAGGGTAGTACATATATCATCCAAAGATGAATGCTGTATACATGTGCACAGGGAAGTATAGAAATTAAGGGAGCTTGGTGAAAGAAATAACTGAGCCGAGTACATTTGACTGTAAAGGATGTCAGTAAAATAAACCTGCTGCTTTTGGGTTGCTGTTTAAGCATCATTTATTTTTTCTACGTCAAAAATCCAAGTGCGCAAACAACTCTTGGGACCCAACAAAATCGTACGTTGTTTATGACATCAATATTAAAAAAAAGAAAATGGACAGGACGATCATCAAACCTGATTTCAAAAGGCTGTGATAGCAGCTGAATCCCTGGATGATTACTTTGATGCTTTTGCTCTAATGAATGTTTTTACTGGGTAGGTGATGCTTTGGATCGAAGCTGGCTTTCCCACAGCGCCTTTGAATTTGATTTCATTATTGCTTTTTTGTTCCACTGCTGTGGGGGCTTCTAGTGAATGGAGGCCTCGTGGAGAGTGGAGGCAGGAGTGTCGGTGGTGGATGGCACTGCTGGTGGGTAGAGTTGGGTGGATAGATTTTGGGTGGCACTTCTGGAGAGTGGAGGTTAGGTGAGAGGTGGATTGGGGATGTCTGTGGGTGGATGGGCATCCCCCTAGCAAAGGGGTGAGGTGGCTGGTCAGTAGTGCTTCTGGAGGGCAGAGGCTTCACTCGCTCAGGCTTCATGCATAGAAAATTTCCTGTATTCACACAAATAATGCCGGCATTTTCGCGAACTGCCACAGCTATTGCTATCTCAAGTAAACACTTGGTGGGATGGAAGTTTTTGTGACGAACAAAAATTGGCATGCACATGCAGTGCCTCACTGTGGGCAAGCCTAAGAAAAAAGCTTAAATCTTCGAAGGTATATTTTTGAGCACCTTTTTACCGAACATGTCACACTATTAGATCAGATAGCAGTTTGATCTGATCTAGCATTTTAAATTGCAGTTGGCATAGTGGAATATCGTGCAGCTGCTTTTTCTTATTTGCTTGAGGATATAGGGATTGGAAAGTGAGCACAAAAACTGAGTTATTAGTACATAAAGTGAGGTCATTGTGCAAAAAGAGAGGAAGTGGTACCTTAGTAGAGGGCTCCGTAATAATTTTGGCCACCTGATCTTTAACGTGCACTGATATTGCACAGCACACGGGGGCCTTTTGCGTTTCGCCTCCATCGAAACGTGCGGCCACAGCAGCTCGGTTCAAAGCCAAATACTGTGGCTCAGGGCAGCTAACATGGAAGGATGAAGCCATGGCGAGAGCGCAGGAATGGAATACTTAGCCGGATGGTGGCTGCCGTGGGACCCCCCTTCTTGGTGACAACCATAGAAACAGAAGGGAATGGTGTGGGCATAAGAATGCACAACTGGAGAGGGGTTGCCATGGGATTATGGAAAGAGGAGGTTGCAGGGAGAGCAGAGGAATGCACAAACGGAGGGTGGTTTCCATGGGAACCGCCCAGAATGTGGTTTCCGTGGCAGGAGAAGGCTGCAGCGAGAGCAGGAATGCATAACTGGAAGGTGGTTACAGTGGAAGATGGAGGAGGAGGGTTACTGTGGAAGGAGGGGGTACGGCGAGAGTAGAGGAATGCGTAACCTGAGGGTGGCTGCCTCGGGAACCACTTGGAGGGTGGTCATCATGGAAGGAGGAGGAAGAGTATGGTGAGAGCGGAGGAATGTAGCATGGTTCGTCTGCAGCAGCTTCTGCAAAATGCACTTCCTGTGAAGAGCTTCAGTGGTGGTGGGCTTGGAACAACGCATTGGAGAGGTGCGCTGGTCAAAGAACGAGTGTGTGTAAAAAACTAAAAAGAGTGCCCTATAACTATACACATGCATGTCACGCTCTGAAAATCTTTGCCTTAATATATCGTGAAGTGGGAAGAATGAAGATACTTCAACAGCAGTCTCTGAATCTCGTTTTACTCAGTGGTAACTGTCCTGTGGCTTTTTATTTTCTTTGTTGACCTCACCGCATGCCTTGGAAGGTCCATTGACTTATCACTCTAAATTATGAGCTTTTTTTTTTTTTCATTTTATGGCAGTAGTTACAAGTGTACCTTGGGGAAGCAGACTGAAGTAATAGATTTGTTCAAGATATTTTTCAGCAGAATGGAATAAATGTTATGATGTGAGACAGGGCAAAACTGTTGGAAGGTTACATTCATTTAGCTTTATCTTTTGTAATTAGAGGTTGGAGCTTTCACTTTAAACCTAAAAAACAAACTGATAAACATATGGAAAATTAGTTTTTTGATATTCAGTTTTGACCTAAAAAGGTTAGTATTCTTCATATATGTGCCACAGTTCCGAGCTTTCTTAGAAACTTCGATTTATTGCCCTGTGTGGCCGATTTCCCTTATTAAATCGAATTTACGTCCGGCTCCCACCTTTTTTTTTTTAATTCTCCCTCGTACTGTGGGCGGAGTCGACCAACGCGTGGAGCGCCTTTCACCCAGTCCCGTGGCGGCTTGCCGCTCTGCCATCGGCGGAGTAATATGTAGTAGTCCGTAGTAGCAAATAGTCCGCGCGTATTTTTATTTCTTTGGGCTTATTTTGCGGCTATATTATCTGCGAATGAAACTATTTATTCATGGAAACCTAAAAAACAAAATAAAGCGAAAGCAAAGCCTCCACGGGACTGGGTGAAAGGCGCTTCACGCGTTGGTCGACTCCGCCCACCGTACGAGGGAGAATTAAAAAAAAAAGGCGGGAGCCGGACGTTAATTCGATTTAATTGGGGAAATTGGCCACACAGGGCAATAAGTCACTGTTTCTAAGAATGCTAGGAACGTGTAGATCGAGTTCCCGCGGCAAAAAGACAAGTTCAGAATCCTCTTCAGTGCACCTTTAAGGAGCTTTCTCTGCGTGTAATGATACTGACAATGTTCGTTATCGTAACAAACTGCCGTCAACTCTAAACCATGTACAAGCGCCCCAAAAAGTGTCATTTTCCGGCTTCTGCGATGGTTCAATGGCACTTGTGTCACTGCTGTGATCGTGCGGACTATGTGATCGGTGAACCCATCTGGTTTCTTTTGTATTTCTGCTGCAGTCACTTTTTCTTATATCCTGTCTGGAACTTTGTTTTTATGGGGGCGTTTGCTGCTTTCACAGCTCCTTCCGTGAGTGTGGGAGTCAGCAGTGTGTTGCAAGCAACGAGTTCATACACTTGTATTTATCGCATGTAGATAAAAGTATTCCAACATAAAGGCAACTAGACAGAAAAGTTCTGCTCCCACTTGCATAAGCGAGGCACGTGTATGTGTATGCTGCTCACCTGTACATTACTTTCAATTTTTTTTTATTATTTGGTTTTTTGTACAATGCAGTTTTTAGAATTATATTTCTCTTCATGCTTTTGTAGTATGCCCTGATCACTTAACTTCCATGCTACTTTTTTTTGTGGCGGTAGCATTTCTTATTGCAACCCGCTACTCTAAACACAATCGTTTGTGCGTTAATTACTGGTACATATTTTGCTAACAAAGAATCTTAGAGCAACTATAAAGAATGCAGAATAGTGCCACGTATATCACAGGAAAAAAAAAAAGGTACTTATTCATTGGGAAATAATATTTGCTAAAAAAATGAAAATTGCATTCTTAAATAAGCACAGAAAAAAGTCAGCCAAATTTTAAGAACATAAAAACTGAGAACTCCAATCATAATTTAGAGGCTTTCAATAAATGGGTAACCTTAGCTTGGAAAACCAGATGCTCCCTTCCCTTATGCCAAATTTAACCCTGAGCATTTGATCCACATAAATCCTTGTTTGAATTGCATAGTGTATGGCCCTCCCATCATTCATCTGGCCAAATGACCTTTTACTGTTTCTTCTAATTTAGTTTCTTCAGCTTTTTTTGCTTTCTTTTGAAAGAATGGACTAAACTGATTGTTATATCAGATTTTTAATATCAAGCTTTGGGTAACATATGCTTCTGTAGCAAACACTATTTAAGGGTAATAAAAAGCTGGGCCAGCTGAATGTGATTCCATACCTTTCAGGATGCAGTGTATGCCCTGAATAACCTCCAGAGCAATGAAGCTACTTTGAAGAAATCGATGCAGCACCCAAGCACTTCATTCCTCAGGTCAAGGCGAATGCCTGAGCACCTTCAGGCTGTTGGCCTGCAGGTGAGTGAAAGTTGAGTGCACATTGTGCTGAGAGTAGTAATGCACTGTTTTGGGATTGATTTAGATCTCAGACATCGATGCCCTCAAGATAATTCATGTGGCTGGAACCAAAGGAAAAGGATCAACGTGTGCTTTTGCTGAGAGTATTCTTAGGCACCATGGCTTCAAAACAGGTCTCTACACGTGAGTGGCAATGGCTCTGTTTGTTCTCTGTGTTACACCAGAAGTCTTGCAAAAATGCAGTAAACTACAGGCAAAACTTTGACTGTAGTAGCTGTTGTATCAGCCTTAACCAATTTAGCTGGCTTATTGCATTTAGCTCGTGGCTTCCAATGACTGCACAGATTTGCCCACCATGGCATGAGGTGTACATAGTCCATTCACATGTTTTTTAGGGCTAGTTTTGGTACTGCTGGCTTCATAGGTGTGTGCAGAGGCATGGCAAGGGGGGCATGGCCCCTTTATTAGACACAGAGAAGGGGATGTGTAGATTTTACCCCTTAGTTTTCCCTTGGCTTGAACTTTGTGCCCCCCCCCCACACACACACACACACTTTTGGAAAAGGACTGGCTTCCTAAATTCTTGAATGCTAGTGCATTTAAATGATGTGGACGTGACACTGGACACGAGACTTATTTGACTGGCCTTTTTGTGTCACATCCTTGTTCTTTAAATGCGCTATAGCAGTCATAAGTTTAGGATGCGCATAATCCTGCTGTCACACTATCTGCATTTACACTTCTTTCAACTTCAGTACGTCCTGTGTAGATGGATATTTCGCTAGAAAGTTGCGCTAGAAAGTTGCATTTAGCGAAATAAAGTGAACTTGCAAGATGTAGGGACTGTGCACATTCTTACCAGAGCTTAATATTACCAGAAGTGCCAAATATCTGTTACGAGAAAACAATGACATTTTTTTCACTTTTTATCATCTGGCTGCAGGATCATAATAAGAAGGTAATTACAAAACCATGCAGTATTGCACCGTGCATGGCTGAACGCAACTGAGTGAGGGAATGACGCAACTCATGTAATTCTGCTCGGAAATGGGGCTGATAAGTTTGTTGACTTTTCGCCGTTTCTCTCTACCGCAAGGGGATGCTCTTCCCATTTTTGTTTTCTTTTCCTTGTAATCTATGAATATTATGAATGTTAATTAGAGAATAGCTAATTCCACATATATGAGTATTAACCCATTGTGTCATATCCTTAAAGGGAAGCTTAAGTATCCCCTCCAGTTTTAGTGCGCCACACTTAGGCCCCCACTCTGATTTCGCCAATCTTTGTCTGAAGCCTGTGTGTGTGGCCCCGAAAACCGAGCCTTGAACCAAAACTGCTGGCAATAACACACCTAATTCGCATTTGGCCTAACCACGCTAACCCATTCATAGTTTTTTTTCTTCCTTGCTTTGGGACTGCTGTACGGATGCTCCGCGAGTACCTTACCAGATTTTTTGCACAGCTGAGTCTGGAAAAACCGACAAAACATTCTCACATTGTTTGTTATATCCACGGATTTGTCTTAGCCGAGTTCGTCATAACGGAAGTCTAAGGTGCCTGTAGCAGATGTGTGTGCCTCGATACTGTGTGGCTGTACGCTGGCACATTGCAACAAAAGGGATGAAAGGATTTTATCAATAGCTATGTGGGCCCTCTGCTTCTAGTTTTGCACTGGTTCTCCCGAATTTGGTCTTGAGTGAGGGCTGCACAGGGCTCTGTTTTAATGCAATAGCATTAGGGAGTGCTCGTGTCACAGAAAGTCTGGCGTCGTCATCAGCGTCGTCGACGTCATTGACTGTGAGTGAAAGGTCCTGAAAAATCCTCAGAGAAGCAACCTAGGAGCAGTGCTGCCAACCTCCAGAGCCGCTTCTCCCCAAATTTGCAACCAGAAATTTCCTAGATTTCCCTAGATACGAAAAATAGTGTTCAGTTTTCTATTGTAAAATTGTAAAATTGTATATTTATGCGTAGTTCAGTTCAGCATTTGGCTTATTCGCTTTGGGTCCTCTTATATGTGTTAATGTGTTCTGTTTGTGTAGTGAATGATAGACAGGAACATTTATTAAAGGTCTCCCCACCTGCCACCCATTGCCATCCCCCCTCTCTTCATCTTCGCTATCCCTCTGGTCCCCTGAAAGAGGAAAAGAGAACTTCCCTCTCTCCACTTTGCCACCTGCCAACTGGGGCAGGTGGAGGCTTCAGAGAACACCGCCCATGGAGACTTTTTTCCTAACTGGGGCCTCTGGGGGCATTACCGTGATTGACAGTCATGTAAATGCGCACATTCTGACTTCGACAGCGTCCTCCCAATGTACGTTCATGTAGGTGTCTATTTGCTAACACTGCTGGGTTTGTTCTCATAAAATAAATGAAAAATGTGCAGTGCTTTGCAAAAATTTTGTAAAGCTACTTTGCATGTAACTGAAATAGTTGCTGAGCTGTGCAGTGGAGTTTCCATCACATTCATGATGCTTTGAGTTGTGCAGTGAAGAGAACAGTTGCCAAGTCATGCTGTGGGAACTACTGCTATCTAGAGACTTCAGACAGCTAAAGAGGCAGCGCTTGTTCCTTTCTAAAGCCTTTAGAGTACCACGAACATAATAGGAGCCCCACTGCCCGTCTTGGTGTTCTTTCTAGTTACATGCAAAACCGCAAATGCAGTGTACCTCCAAACTACTTATGCCACATATGTAATGTATGTAGATGCATTTGTACCTGTAATGTTATTTACAGGGTAGTATTTGTGTGCATAATTTACTATCTTCACAGCTCTTTTGGCCCACCAGACTTTTATACTGGGTATTGGGTCACACACTCAGAATGATATCATTCACATACATTTTATGCCTGTGTACAGGCATAAAAAAATTATACTCCAAAACAAATAGTAATTAATTATCCTTGGTGTTGTGGCACATATGGGGCTTTATTAGTACCATTGTTTCCTGACAGTTCTTTCACCATCCAAGTTGGGAAACCTAAAACTTGAAACTTTTGTCACTACTGCTTTAATATCAAGAAAGTTGTTAACAGTACTAATCTTGCTTTTATAGTTCTCCACATCTTGTGGCAGTTCGAGAAAGAATCAGGATAAATGGGAAACCTTTGTCCGAGGACCTTTTTGCCAAGTACTTCTGGGATGTCTACAATGACCTCAAAATTAAGGTTTGACACTTCATTTCTGTTGAGGCACTGAAGCATTACGCTGCTACACTGTTCAGAAAGTGCAGTGAACATTTTGTATTTTTTTCAGGAAGGAGAAAACATGCCAGCCTATTTTCATTTTTTGACTGTCATGGCTTTTAAGGTATTCGTCAAGGAAAAGGTGAGCACGTCAAGGAATGATACAATTTAACCTGCTGGCATGGTGATTTGTGATTGTGTACTTATTATTATTGTTGCTTGCAGGTTGATGTCTTGGTACTAGAAGTTGGAGTTGGTGGTGAATATGACTGCACCAATGTTATAAGGTGAGGGAAGGGTGAAAAGTTGAGGGCATGGTGAAAGCATGAAGTTGGTTATGTACTCTTACTATTTAGCTATAGTGCTGTGCCTACAACCACCCTGCTAGTTGACAAATTCAGGCACACATTGTTGTCGTACTTGGTGTACTTAAAGGATAAATTCAAGGCTGTGTCTGGCACATAATCTCGTGTTTGTGGAAAAGCATATTAGCAGAGCCCATCAAATTTAATACTAGTACATGCTAAATAGCCTTGAAATTGCCTTGTGAGAGGGTAGTAGTTGAATTTGTTCATCTTGCATATATGTGTGCAGCTGTAGGCTTGAAGGGGCCCTGAAACACCTCCTGAGGAGAGTACATAAACTCGCTCGATCACTACATTGTGTTCCCATGAACGCCTGAAGTAAATAATAGACTTCTGCACATAGTAGAGAACCCACAATTGTGCAAAAAAGTTTGCGAGCTCTTTCCAGCAACTCTCCGTTTCTCCGTTTCACGCTTCCGCGTATGTCGGTTAAGAGATGCCTATTGGCTAGATTCATTCAGACATCATGTAGATACCATGGCTGCAGCTGGTAAGCCGGGTCGCTTCGGCAGGCCAGGCAGCTCTGCCCCTTGGGAAATTCCCACGCGCGTCGGCAGCTGGCGGTGTGGCACTGAGTGGGTGGGGCCAGTGGAGGAGTGCTGTCCTTTCAGCGTGCAAAACGTGATGAGAGGAGAGAGAAAGGCACGAAAATGCTGACTTTCAAATTTTGACTGCAGTTAAATCAGCTTCTGCCAAACACACTAAAAAAATTCTTGCTGGAGGATATTCGTGAAGCGGCGTCCTTTAAAGGGACACTGAGGAGAAATTGAAGTTGGCTTGTATCGAATACCAGCTGCTGATTACAAAAACGCCACTCATACTGACAACAAAGCTCTTGTAACGTAGAAAAGAGCAAGAACCAAAATACAGGTATCGCCGCCACAGGCCAAACTCGCAAGTACAAGCGTGATGACGTCATAGGACAAAACAGTGTTGCTAGAACCGTTGGTTCTAGCAACACTAGGAAACGAGGAGCCACGAATCACTGAGGCGCAGCCAATGCATGCGCAAATCTCCTTGGCGTCGCCAGATGGCGCCACGTACCCGACAGCTACGCGCGCGACTGCAGCATTGGGACCAATCAGTGCCTGCTCACCGGCGGTAGGCGGGCTCCGGGTATTCCGCTAACGGTAACAAGATACACGGTATGCGAGAACTTCGTTGACGACTTCGAGAACGGGATCCATCGTAACGCTGGCAAAACGCCAGTGCAAACGTAAGCGAAGCGACGGTAGCGACGGCTGCAATAGCCGATAGATGCCTTCAACGTGCGGCCGGCAGTAGCTTTCATTTCGGCTGCTGTTAGGCTGCTCTGCTGGCCGTCAGAAATCACGGAGTCTGCGTTACGTCATGTGCACGTCATGTTTGATGTCACTTAGTCCTGTGTCGTCATAAGAGAATCCCAAGTTTGAATCTGAGCGGCGGGAAAAACTTTTTCAACTTCAAATCCAAAATTCTTAGAAATAAATGCATCCTTAGCTGCCGGCCAAGTGGCAACAAAGCCATGAAATGCCGAACTATTGGATTTTGGTATAATAAAAATATTAATAGAGCTTTCCTCACTGTCCCTTTAATACCCCTGTCAGACGAGCACGTTTAGTGTCATTTTCAACGAGTGACACTCGCCTGTAGTGTCATTCGCATCGTGTCACACGATGAACTTTAATGACACTCGCTGCTGAACGCACTCGGCAAGAAGTGAGTTTGGGGAACTCACTTCACTTTTCCCGAGGGGCGAAGTGTATAGCCTCGGTAGCAGCGTTTCGAAATCAAAATACAACGTCGGCAACAAAAATGGCGTTTTATTGAACGCCGCTAATTTTTTTTTGCCCTCTTGTTCATGTAAACTTATTTGCGTTGCCATTAAATATATATACTGCACATATTCCGATATTCTTGTTTTCAGCTGCAATAATTTTTTAGGCAGCCGCAGCTGTATGGCTATGGCGGCTAGCATGGCAACCGTAGTACCGTAGCAACCATCTGCAACCGTTTCGGTGTGGCGGTGCAACAGTCACAATATTGCACAAAGCTCCTTGATAATCATAAAAAAGTGCTTGCAGTTTGCAATCTACTGTACATTAACTTTACATTAAAGCTTTGAAGCGCGAAAAGTAATATTTTTTGTGCCTTACTTGAAAAGCCATCGTCACCACCATCAATTCCGAATGACACTTTATTTTTCCGTGTAGCAGCACGCCCCGAAAGTGTCACTCGTTCTGGAGAAGTGCACTTCGTTAAAGTGTCACTAAACTTGCCCGTGTGACAGGGGTATAACATCCCAGGCATACTGCAAGAGTGCTTCCACTGCTTGTCTTGCTTGTCTTGTAGCTTGTCTTGAGTGTTTGTATTGTAGCCAGTTTGGCTGCCATTATTTGTTAATTGGAACCTGTTGGAATCCAGTTGGAACTCTGTTGTGTCCATGTGTGGTTTTAGAAGCTTCAGTTTGTCATTATTTATAGGGCACCTTTGCAGCCTGCATGTCATGTTCAGAAACTGTTCTTTTTGCACACTTTTTTGTGACAGACATCCCACAGTGGTGGGCATCACGTCCTTGGGTTTGGATCACACACGTTTGCTGGGCTCAAGCGTGCAAGAAATTGCTTGGCAGAAAGGTGGCATCTTCAAAAAAGGCTGCCCAGCCTTCTCACTTCCCCAGCCGGAGGGTGCATTCAAGGTGCTGCAGGAGAGAGCCAACGAAAGGGGGGTGTGTAGCCTAATATCCTTTGGCCCTCATGTATTCTTTGTACTAGTTGCTGATTTAGGTAATCATATTGTAGTTGTCAACCTCACTTTGTGTGACCAGTGGGGGTTGATGATCTGATTAAAAGTTGTCAGGAGTGTTCATCCTTCCTGTAACAACTCTCATAAAATATTAGCTGACTATGCTTGGCTACCACAGTGCTGTTGGGGATGTTAGATTTCTGAGCCATAGCTGAACTTCCTGCTGCGCTATACCTCAGTGTCTGCTTTTTAGGCTAGGCAGCGGAGGTACACAATGATATATGAGCGACTTCGACAATGTCAAATTTTTGTTTGAAATTTGAATACTGGAGCAAAAAATTTTGAATTTGTTAATATGCATGCGATGACAGGAGCACTTGAGAAAATTTAAGGTTTGATGAAAGTCAAACACATGAGCAGTCATAATTTGAGTTTGAATTGTGTGATGCTTAGATCGAAGTGCAGCATTTGCAGCTACACTTCTTTGGAAGTCATTAAGTAGCACTGAAAATCTGTTTTTTGCACACACAGTTTGAGGTATCTATTCTGATTGCTATTAAAATGTAATAATTGCTTTAGTTCAGTGTCGTGTTTTAAAGCTACAAAGTTACATGCTCGAATAGTGTGTTGCATGACCACTCATGGCAGGAATGCTCTCATTCATGTTTCTGTGCTCATTAAAGTGCTCAAATTGGTGTAAATTAAAAAAAAGGCGAATTGGAGGACTTTATACAGATTCTTTTGTAGCCTGCACTTTTTTTTGTCTAACCGGTGGAGTTACATTTGCATATGACAGCATTTCAGAAAAGAATTTGTATTCCAAATGCAGCTGCCTGTTTTCAGAAAAATAAACTAATTGTTGACTGAATCTGACCTTTTGATGTGTATCAAAGTAGTTTTAGATTGAATCGCAGTTCTCAGTGTGTACTGGAGGGCTTAATTAAATAAAAAAGATATCTAACCTGCTGCTTCAATTTCAGATAGTTTTAGTTTCAGCTGCTTCACTTCTTGCACATTGCAGAAATGAGTTGTATACTGGCCTTGGAGGAATTCATTTATCATATATGTTCTTAGCTTGTTGAATCGTACATCTGCAACATCTGAAGACATGTTACTTCAGCAGTGATAAGGGTACTTGAAGGATAATGTGGTACAATTGTGAAAGCTTGATGGGCCTGACACTTCTTGTGTTGGAAACCTACGTACCCCTCTGCTTTATCAGCAAGTGCGCAATGACCCCATCTCGGAGGGGGGTGGGGGGTGGGGGGGGGGTCTTATCTGCTCTAGTTTCAGGATTGTTCATGTGTATGAATTGCTGCTAGATTTCTGCCTCTGTCTTGTTTACTTGGAGAGTGACGCTGCTGCATTTTTGCTGTTATGGGAATTTTTATCTGAGGCAACCTCTGCAGAATTATTAGAGCCATTTAGTGCCTGCAGTTTCAGAGCTGCACAGTCATTTTCATACCACTTTGGGTTTTGGGGTAATAAGGTTGCGTGCCCCGAGATATGAGTTAACTGCCTCCTCTTAAGTACCAGTTACACTATGCAATAGTGAATTTGCCAAGTGTGTCTTTTAGTGACACTGTTACCTCCTTAGTGTGTAGCCTGTGTGGTACATACGGATTGCAGCATGAGCATTGACTAAAGGTGGAGAGCGCAGTTTTTTGACCACACACAAATGAAATTAAGGAAGGCACCGGTCCATTGCAAACATACTTTCACATATTTTTTTTGCAGACATGCAGAACTTGCAACTAAATAGCGCAGAAGAGTTAATGGGCAGAAGACGGGTGATGACTTTCTACTAATTCTTGTGTGGAATGACACAATTATTTTTTTCGCTAAGATATGCAAGGTACATTCCTTCCCACTCTACAGTTAGCGTTCAATAATTTCAGCTCAAAGGAGACCAAAACCATTTTAGAATTACGTGGAGTTTGATATTGGTGGGACCAGGGCACTGGTTCAGATAAGCCTCAAGTTTCAGTGAAAAGGAATTCAGTGTTATTTTTTGAATGACGGAGGCAAAATCACGCATGACGGGACGGGCGCTGATTACTTAAGTGAGTTTGAACTAAAGAGAGTCCATTTTATTGCAACTGAGAGAGCAAGATGGTAGTATGAGGTGTGTCAGGGTAACTACGAAAGCATATTGTGTTGGTGAGTGTTAACACTTTTTGAGGGTCGAATTATTTTGAAGAAAACTTTCCCAGGTGGTCAAATTACTTTATTGCGGATCTTGAATCTACAAAATGTATATAATCGAGAATAAATGGTAAAAAAAAATTAGGAACAGTACTTTGGTGACAGCATCACTCCCAACTGGAAAATGTTCAATAGAATAAAATAGCAACGGTGATAAGCAAGCTAAGAGCCGCACCAATAAAGATAGAAATCAACTTTCGCCGCCTCTGCAAAACAGTGCCCACAAAGAGAAAACACGTTTCGCGTGACTCCGTTGCGATCCTGCGGTGGAATCGAAACCACGTAGGCGCGTTGCCACAGAGGGCGAGAATACCTCGCGAGCAACGGTGATAAGCAAGCTAAGAGCAGCGCCAATAAAGATAGAAATCAACTTCGGCAGCCCCTGCAAGATAGTGCTGACAAAAAGAAAACTCAAATTTCGCGCGACTCCGTTGCGATCACGCGGCGAAACCAAAACTACAAAAGGGGTGTTGCCGCAGTCTGTGCCGCCGCGCTAAAGCTAGACATAAGTTCTGCTTATCTCCGTAAGAAGGCAGCACAAAATTCAAACACTTCTTGAAAGTCCTAAGAGGTGGCAGCACCCCCCAGTGAGCACGCATTGTTCTTTTGGCACAAAATTTCAAACGGAAGATCGAAACCGTACCCGTACGGCAAAGACCTTGCGGGACAGAAAACCGCCGCCGTACATATACGGCAAAAACCTTCAAAGGGTTAATGATCTGTTCTGAGCATATCTAAGTGTCGCTACAGTGGAGCAGTTGCCGGCAGAATAATTGCAAGGCTAATCTCAGCAGTAGCTAATAACAACCTCAACCTCAACCTTGAAACTCTGGATGTGTCATTGATTTTCTGAAGCGCAACAATCCACTTTCTCGTAGTCTCTTAAGTGTCGATGTTATTGACTTGTTCTCATCCCTGTCTGATGAGCTTTGAGATCTGCTTCAAGCTGTATAGCTGCATATGATGAATAGAAATTCACAAGTGAATGTGAAATTCCTATTGGTAAGTTTTTGAAGTGGGCTGGTTAACTTTTTACCCAAAAGATTTGTAATCACGTCAGAGGTGGCACCAGTGCTCAGCAATTTTTTTTTGTCTTGTGTTGACTGCTGCACTCTGATCAGAGGGTCTTGTTATGTTGGTTTCCACAGATCTTTAGCTGCATTGATAATTTTTTAATCTTTATTGACAAAACTTGCTTTACTAGCTTGTTGTTAATGTATTTGGATGTTTTCATCTGAGACTGAGAAACCATTGTTAAGTTACCAATCACATTCAAAAACTGTCATGAGGGGAATTGTTGCTTTCATGCTTTCCTTCTGCATTATTCAATTTTTGTGTCTGTGTGATGAGCAGAAGTTTCTTTGAACAAGCTTGAAGGCTGAGGTTGGCAGGCATTTCTTGGCGGATATTAAACCATTTTAGTGCAGCAAGTTCGTTAACCCTTTAACCGCCAACCCCGAGCTGTACTCATCATGGGAGATTGTACCAATAGTGCCAGAGACAAGTCATGCTCGTCCGGCCGAATGTTGTGCTGCTTCCACTGCCAAAGACGAGTTATGGTCGGTAATTGTGTTAGTTGCAATTTTCAACACTAGAAGGTGGTAGTTGTCTATGAAAAATGCATTTTGCACTTTTGCCAAAAATTTCCAGAACAGTTTGGTGTTTTTGGTATGTTTTTCAGGAAATAATTCGGTGGTTAAAGGTTAAAATGCTGAAGTTGACTCAGTCTGGTCCAGAAAATAATCAGGCATAACAAGGAAAAGGGCTGCTCTAATTACCGAGTGCATTTTTTACCACTTTAGTTCCCTTGGGCTGAAAAATGTGGCAGAATGATATGAAGATGCACTTTTCTTTTTTCCTGAGAAAATTAACAATATTTGTGGTATTGTGCAGAAGCAGGCTGAGAAAAAAGATGTTGGAAAAAATTGTGGTCTCATGTTTGCCATGTTGGTTAGTTTTGTGCTTTGAAGATATGTTATGTAGGATCCACTTTCCTTTTGGGATTGAATGTCATATGCAAAATGTGGAGTTTGTGGGTTTGGATCCCACTGGTGGCATATGTTGTTGTTTTTGCCTCTACTTTCTTATCAATTAATTTTCAGCCATAAAATGGTTACACTAATTTCCCACTAATCACCATCACAAATTAAAAAGAAAAAAACATTCCCCTCTGCTTTCTTTGGTTTCAGTGGCTGTTGACTTCTTTGGTATGTAGGCCATGTAGGGTGATGTGTGAACACCTGTTTGAGAGAGCACAAGGATCCTTTGCATTTGGCCCTGCATGCACGTTCAGCTGCACATTGTAGAGCGTATATGTTCGCCCTGGTTTGAAATAAGTCGTTTTGTTTAATTGCCTGGATCAGCACAAGAAAAAAAGTTGCAATATGCACCGAGAAATATCGGAAAAGTGAGCATGAGCCAGGTCGTGGTGAGTTCATGTAATAAGGAGATGAGTTTCTTGGGTGCTATGTTGGAGCATGTGTCCGTAATGCCCAAGTTATTGTTGTTTCCTGGCATGTGGTTGTGGTCTTGGATATATTTTTGTCTTTCTGAATAAAAATCAGTTGCGAGTTGGCACTTGTCTTGTGTACCTCTGCTCTGTCTATGCCTATAGTGCTGTTTGGTTACATTGCTTCACCAGCCTGCTCATGTTGCCATTGTGTGGAATTTGTAAGGTGTGCTAGTGCATAGTTATTACTGCAGCTTTCACTTGCCTCATTTTTCTTGTGAGGAAGCATAGTGAAACAAGGTTCATAAATTTCAGCCCCTTTTTTATTTTGCATATTTACAGTGTCCCCTTAGTATAGCACCACCACTCCTGACATACGAGTGCGAGGTGCCACTGTGCCGTCTGGGAATACCGGGAGAACCACAACAGGGAAATGCATCCCTTGCTCTGCAATTGTGCAAGACCTGGCTAGCAAAGCATTGCTCTACAGGTTCTGCACTCAGCAGTAAGTAGCTTCAGTAAAGTTGGGGGCAGGAGTTTCCTGCCTGAACTGCTTAAGGTCTTGGGCTGGAACTTACTGTAGCTCATTTCTTAACAGAAAAGCAAGCAGAAAGAGACACTGTTGCGCGGAAGTGGCTTGAACACCATGATCTACCTTTCATTGCTGCTCCTTTCCCAATATCCAAGCTTATGGCTAAAGGTGAGTAAGTGGAGTGTTCCAATCTTAGTTTCTCACATGTTCAGCCTTTTCCTTCTCACTGTTAACACTGTCCTGTGTAAAATATCGGGTTTTATGCTGCACAGGTGTGTGACATTTGGAAAAAACAGCGCACCCTTAAGACACGGACTGAGCAAGATAGGACGACACTGTGCTGTGTCATCTTACCTTGTTCAGTCTGTGTCTAAGGGTGCGCTGTTTTTTTTTTTTAATGTTAACTATCGACTAGCCCGTGCGACCACCCTTGGTGTGACATGACTCCTGAAATATAGTGCAACTCAAGACGAGGACAGCAGAGGAAGACAGGACATCCCGACATCTTGACAGGCATCCTGGCTTTCTCTGCTGTCCTTCTCTAGAGTTATGCTATATTTTTAAAATGTATTGAAGTGCTCGGCACTGCCTGCTGAGCCATGCTGCCATGCCCATGCTACCATTGTTGCTTTCACATGTTACATGAAAGCACCTTCTCTTGCATAGTGGCACAGTGGTTTTATGGCCCATGCGTTTGTGTTGTAAATGCGAGATATTACAGGTTTATAATGGATGCTTGAGTACTGTAAGTGTTGATGTGCTTGCATGTAAATGGAAAAGAAACCTAGTTCTGGGAAGAAAAGGCCAACCGAACTAAGCAAGTACAGAGTCGATCACATTTGTCTAGAGCGCTCGAGCGGTGTGCTGGGGAGCAAATGAAGTTATCGCAGCTGCTTTGCTGGGGGTACGGCGCTGGTGCCTGTGTGGTGCACATGTCTATTAGGCTTCTCCCCAGCGCAAGTATTATCAGTGAAAGTCAATGCCTTCTTTAGAATTTTGCATTATTTCCACCGGACGGCACCGCCAGTGTGATCGACTCTGTACTGTTTTTGTACTGTTTTCTATGCCTTGATCACACCAAGTTTTGTAGGCAAATTTACTAAGTCCTGAAACTCTTTAGTAATGTTTGCTGATAACTTAAATTGCTCTGGGAATGGCAATAATTATATGCCTTTAAATGGCATGTAAAAGTGAACCCCTCTCCCTTTTTTGTTCATATATTACCTTAAAAAATTGAGTGCTGCATTTGTTCTCAGAATTTTCAAAAACATAAAATCTGAAAATGGAGGGCCTTGCATATAGAAGTGGGATGGATACTTGTGACTCAGGTCTAGGGCAGTGCCGGTGGCCTGGGAGGTGTCAGGTGGTCCCTGCTGGAGACGGCATGACCCTGTACTTGGATGGGGCACATACAGAGGACTCTGTGCATTACTGCGTGCGCTGGTGGCGAGATGCATCAGCTGCCGAACAACGTGCTTTAGGCTCGAGGGTTCAGGTGCGGCGTGTGCTTCTGTTCAACTGCGTCGGTGACCGACGGCCCGAGATTCTGCTCTCCTACCTAGCAGAAGAGCCCTTCCATGTTGCCCTCTTTACTCCTAACCGCCTCAGCACCACTAAGAGCCCATACTCAGGTGAGCCTTCCCCACTGTATTACCTAGCAGCCAGACAAAGCCAGCAAGCAGTAGTTCCTTTCATTGTGCACAAGCATCTCTCGTAACCCATGAGCTTGAATCAATGCATTATTTTCAGCAAAGTGATTGCAAGACATACAGTGAAACTGTGGGAAAACTGGTGCTGCAGAATTCAAGGCCTGTCCAGAAAATGCAAGGATTGTTCATTAAGTTTTATCTCCCGGGTGTAACTTTTGTATTAAGTGATGAAATTGAAAGGTGTTGCTCTCAAATGGGTTAGGAAGGTTCTCATTGTCGGGACCACATCGCTTTGGTGACCTCCTTATTGGATAACAAGCACATACCCCTCTCGGATGTTCCTTCCTTTACCTAGGAGACCTATAGAGTGAGGTCGGAGCTGTAATGTGGGTGAGGCAGAACAGCTGCCGTCATTCTTCTACGACAGCATTAGTGACCGGTGCATTAGTAGCAGAAGTGCATTGCTGCTAGTGGGGCTATACGGGAAAGTGGTGTGCTCCTAGAACGTCTTCAGTGCAGTACAAAGTTATATAGCCTGGGAGGCTAAACTTGTTAAAGGAGTAGACACACCAAATTTTTGGATCCATGTTTTTTTTTTTTTTAGAGTGATGCTCTGGACAATGATAAAATGAGTCGTGATGTGGAGTTCACCTACAGCAGTGGACTGTTTTATATAATTGAATTTTTTTTCTTTTCCCATTTCGCTGGCGGTTTCAAAAGTCCAACGGCGGCTGTGACACACAAGATGTGTTCAGGTCACATGAGGCATGCAAAAATGGTGATATAATTGCTGCTTGTTTATTTTTTGTCATTCCAACTCTTGAGCAGGCTTGCGTAAGAGTTGATGTCAATTAAAACGAAGAAAGCAGCGGCCATACTGTAGCTTTTTAGTGCCTTATGTGACTTGAATACGTCTTGTACACCACAGCTGTCATTTGGCTGTTGAAACCGAATCAGCATGAGAGAAAAAAATTAATTATAAATTATTTTCCACCTGTTGGCGCAGTTCATGTGGCTGTCTTATGTTTTGTTATGTGCTGCGCATCATTCTAAAAAGAGAAAACACAACTAAATTTGGTGTCTCTACTCCTTTAACACCCCTTGCATATCTAACCATCTTTTGTGGTTTTGTAAAAGGTTGGCAATGCAGGGAGTGATATCTCTTTCCCCTTTGAAGTACTCTCCTTGGGAGCTCATGCACCCAGCGTTCTTCCCACTTCTCAAAGCATATTGCAAAGTCCTCTTTTGAGATTGCCATCAGATGCTGTGTCACATTGTTACTTTTCAGCTGTCTGAAAGCTTTTGTCCTCTAAACAAGACTTCAGCTTTTGAATAGCCAGAAATCACGTGGAGATATACATGGCTGGGCTGTATAAAGACTGGCAGACCCATGTGCTATCGTGCTGTGCCAAGAAACCACGCTCAAGGTGCAATAAATGGGCAGGTGCATAGGCATTTCATTCTCACTTAACAATCCACCTTTTTCACAAGGCCGCTCTGCGCATGCACGCCTCTTCCCCTTCAGCTCCACTGGTTGAAAATAAAACTGCCAGCTCTTGCGCATGCGCAGTTCATGTTAGTGACGGGCGCAAGCGACAGGTGGTGGGAGCTGTCAAGCACACACACTTGCCACTTCACAGGTGCAACTAGCTCCTCATGGAACCAGATTGCGCCTACGTCTCCAATGCGCATTTTGTTTTCAACCAGTAGCAGTTGAATTTTTGCCACTCCCCGGAGGGTGCCACATCTTGTGAAAAAGGCGGATTATGAATGTGATGGTGACCTGGCATGCCGCCTCATTAACTCTTTGCATACCATGCCCATTGAGCATGGGTCACTGGTGGACCGTAGATTTTGTGAGCTGTTTCAAAGCTACCACTGCTACAAAGCAGTGAATTTTTGTGTGGGACTGAAGAATGCGCAACTTTTGTTAGTGAGCATGCCAAATGCCCTGATAGCTGGGTCATCTGGCAAATCACCTTGGTGTTGCAATTTTTTTTTTTTGGCATCAAGGCATTTTTTTTGTAATGGTAGTGGTAGCAGTAAGCTTCATGATGATTTCAGATATTGTGGTTTTAGTTGGGCCAGTGAAGATCTCAAGAAGCCAGTTGAAAACATCAACTGCTCTATATCTGGAAGAATTTTCTGCCTGCTTTTGGTTTACTGATTTTTTGTGCCACCTAAGACGTAATAGGGATGTTTGCAGTATTGTGGCTGCTATTTGTCATGTGTGTACAGCCGGGCCAGAATGAAATGCGAACACGCATATGCTGTACTTTTCCACATTGCAGCGAGATTTTCCTTTACAACCGGTTTCGGTAGACCTTTTACCGGTGGGTCATGTCGTATATTCCTGCTGTGCGGCACGAATACTAAGCCGCGTGATGAAGCCGCAGGACAGCTCAGATTTTTCAAGAATTCTGCAAAAAAGCACACACGCCAGATCGCTATTGCCCTCTGCTTGCGGTTCCGAGAAGTTGGCTTTGCTCATGGATTACTGGGCCATCAGCACAGAGATTAGGGCTTCGAAAATTGCAGCCGCAGTGAATGTGTTGAATATGATCGAATCACGCTAGTTGTGCACTGCGGCTGAAAGTACACAAGGTATTATGTTTTGACGACAGGCGCTGTTCACGTTTCATTCCGGCCTGACTGTACATTGTATGGCCAAGATTTGGTCCCGCCCTCTCTAGAGAGACGGCAGTTTTGCTTGAGAAAATAGCCTGTATCTCCCCTGCGTCATGGCGGTGTGCAGTGAAGCCATTGGCACCGTGGAATGAAGCCAAACATTTGACGAGATGAAGCCATGTTTTCAGGCTGTGTTTCTCACTATAGAATATCATTTCAGTCAACACAAATCAATATATATTTCAGGTTTATGTCGACAAGACATTTTGCTGCTCTTCTGTTTATGTTGGATATCTATTTATGTCTTTCAACATAAAGGCGTTT
Organism: Amblyomma mixtum; assembly: GCF_055824585.1. Taxonomy (NCBI): domain Eukaryota; kingdom Metazoa; phylum Arthropoda; class Arachnida; order Ixodida; family Ixodidae; genus Amblyomma; species Amblyomma mixtum. Next base: position 156,631,078 of record NC_143014.1, on the reverse strand, counting down.
GAGCCTTGGCCACTGAAGGTTTCCTTTTGTAGCTTCAAACATTATTGAAGTGAAACTCGACTTTTATGCGTAGCCTATTGTCACTTCAATCTGAAACATTTTGTGCACCTCTTACATATTAGCCAATTTTTTTCTTTCATGATATTCGCATACCTTTTGAAGTTTTTGTTATTTTCAATATGTCCGCTATTCAGAAGCACATTTACATTAGTTGATACACGTTTGCACTTTCTAGCATTTCCCAATAAAAGTATTTGGAGAAAAAGTTGCTTTTGTAACACCTCTGCTTTAAATATTTCTTTTTCACATTATATGCATAACACGTATTTATCACAACTTTCATCAAAGCTTATGTATTACCGTATTTTCCGGTGTATAAGACGCACCCGCCATATATGCAGGCTCTCATTGAAAAATTTGGTATATAAGGCGCACCCTTGTATAAGATGCACCCCAATTTACCCAGTTAGGCTAGTGAGGCTTAATTAAATATGCTTGTGCGACCAGCGCGACATGCAGCGTACCTGTGAGAAGTTCTTAAGCAACGCTAAGTGATCGAAAAAGGCAACACTCACTCTATACCCGCCCACGTTTTAGCAAAAAAAGAAAAAAATGAAAGAACTCTCCTTACGTCTATGACATTTTATTTTTACTTAAAACCTTCGAAGTCTTCATCTTCGGATGCGCTATCAAAAAGTTCGTCCATTTCTGGAGGCAACGTGGCTGAAACATTCTCTTCGCACTACATTTGTACTACGTACACGGAGTGAACAAAGTTGCAAAGGGCGACTAAAAAAAAAATGCTGGCTTGTTTTGGCTTCTCTTTCTTTTGGCATTTCACATTACTTTTGCTTGGGGCCTCTGAAACGGCCGCGTGTTTATGATCCCGGAAGTCGTCATCCCTGCTGTTTCATGATAAAGTTCACCTAAAAAAGTTGCGCACGGCGGTCCCCGTATTGAAGTATTAACCGTGTTACAACCGCGTGATTGGTAGTGATATTTCTTCGGTGAAAAAAGCTTGAACATGAACCTCAGTAATTTCTGAACTTGCAAAAAATAAAAAACAAAAAATTTGCTTATAAGACGCACCCTTGTATAGGACTCGCCAGCGAGATTTTTGAAAAAAAAAGCTGCGTGTTATACACCGGAAAATACGGTAGATAAATTTCACATTACTGCCCAGTATTTTATATTTAAAATCATAATCTAGAACAGTACCTTTGCGTGTCTTCATTTTGATGTGTAGCACATTAATGCAACCAATGCATAATCTTCAAGAAAGAATGATCAAATTAATTTACACCAGTTTTTGTAACAGGAAGGAAAGAGTTTGTCTTCTTGTTGCTCTTAAGCAGGCAAATGTGAAATTGATCCGTGCATGTGCAGTGGGTCCTTTCTAGTGGAAGTCCAGATGACTTGTGTACTGAGCCATATGTTTTGGAGGTTCTAAATGTCAGACACTTTCTATATAGACATTGTACTGCTTTCCCAGTTTGATGGTGGTGGCTGTCTGCTTGCTGCAAGTTTAAAGTAAATGTATGTCCAGCTCTCATCTGTGCATGTTTAAAATAGCAAGAACTGCTGCGATATTAACCCCTTAAGGCACTTTTTACGCAACTGTGTACATTGTGAATTCAGAGCTCTTTCTGGGAGTGTGAAATAGCAAGCAGTGATTTATTTGTTTCAAATGGATTTAGCATTCTTTATTTCATTAATAGGGTGCATTGTTATGTCAGCTGGTGAATGCAGTAAATATAACTTCTCAGAACAATGAGCCTGGTGGCATGTCCTCTGCCATTTTCATGCAGACAGGGCACTTCTAGAGTCACATGCATCTTAGAAATGAACAACATGGCTCCCTCGATTTCCATGAGCACCCATTAGACAAATCCTGATGTTTTGAAGTTAGTTTCCAACATTGTAAAACTTTAGTCCAATGAGCATTGGAGGCTGCACATGCCGGCTGTCATGGTTTCACTCATAAGCACAATGCAGCGAGAGATCTCAAAATAATTATGCTACGCCTGGAGGCTTTTGTTAATACTTTACATGGTAGGCAGTTTATCCTTGAGGAACCATGTAGTCCTATGCGTCGCCGCAGCTCAGCTTGCGACAGAGAAACAAGAGTGAGGCCTCTTGGTGTTGTGCTTTCTGCAGATCAAAGCGACTTTACTGTGGAGAAGTGCACGGAGACTGCTCGATGTGAAGCCAACATGCGCATCTGGTGCCACTTGCTGTCAAGCCTACAGGAAGAGGAGATGCTTGGCAGTAGCAGCCCTACTTCTCCACCTAGCCTCAGGGGAAACCCCGAAGACTCCTGTCTCGTCTTCTCTAGCATCTCAAATACCATGTCCTGGCTCCAGGAGCAGCAGGCGGCTGCCAGGCAGTTGACACCGCCCTGTCACATACAGGTGGGCACCACTGGGGGAGCTCTCAATGCGCTTTCTGTAGTCTATTGTAGCTACTCAGAACTAGGGGTTGGCACCAGCACCAGAACCAATACTCAGCAGGCAGATGTCCTTCTGCTAGGCAAACCAACAGCTAGTGCTAGTACTCTCGCCATTTTGTGATGAACACCGACAGCCAGTGCTGTTGCTGCAGACAGGTGGTGTAGCAAGTGATATAAAGTCTTCTGGATTTCACTTCCATGAGGTTCAATCCATGTGACTATGGAGGCACATTCTTAAATGAAGGTAAGTATGGCCTGCAGCTGTTTGCTCCATGGTGTGGACATCATGGGATTCATTTGACTTTTCCATCTTTTTTAATTGTTCATTGCAAGTGGAGAAGTTGGTATGATGATAATATTTGTCTGCACTTGAACAGGTGTTGTTGTGGTAGGTGCGTGATACTAGACAAAGACAGTGGTCCGTACGCTAGTGCGTCTTGCTGGCCAGCCTGCCCAGGACAGAGGGAAGTGGGATTAAAAATATTAAAAATAAAGACAAAATGGGGTGGGGAGGGGGAGGGAGGGAGGGGAGGGGGACACTGCAGTGGCTGGCTCTCTGCAGGTACAGGTTGGAGAGAGTCTCGAAGTGATGGGCGCAAAAATGCATGACTCGGTAGTGCAGAGTCTGCCCACATTTTGGGCACGGGGGGCAAGTGTTCAGGGGCACAGACAGGAGGGCCTCAGTAGCTGCCAGGAGAAGGGCAGATTAGACAGTCATTAAAATGGTTCACCTATTTTGAGTAAATGAGTGGAAAAAGTGCACTGTGCATAGAGTGTACGTATTTAAGTATGGTCAGGATCATCTGAACCTAATATTGCCACTTTACGCCTAGTGGAGCCCCACACTTTCAAGCGAAAAATTGTGAGCACTGTCTGGAGGCAGTGCTGATCTCAGATGCAGCAGGTGACCTTAAAGGCTGTGCTGTGATGTCATATTTTGAGCATGCTGCATAAGCTATCAGTGCAAGCTTGTAATGTTCATGGAAAGGACTGCATGCAAAACCTTAAAAGGCAGTAGTGTACACGTGCCACATTGAAAAAGAAGCAAAAACAAACAAGCAAACAGCAAAAACATTCCTACTGTAACATTTTAGTACAGATTTTGCATCTCTCCTTGGGTACCGCGGGAAGTAGTGAGTTGTGGTAGCTTCAAGGCGATCACTAAAGAGTGAGCAAAGGGCCATGTTGGAACTTCTTCAAATGCCTGCAGCTTGACTGTTCACCTTTTCAATAACATGGAGAGCACATTGAGGGAGAGCACACATTGAACACTGCTTCAAAACTGTTCCTGCCATTTTTTTTTGTCATGTTCCTACACAGTGCTGAAATTATCGCATGTCTGTGCATGTGCCCCTTTTTCCCGACATTTGTCTCCATACAGTAAATTTTCATGAAGAGACCTTTGTTTTTTAGGCTGCAATGGCGCAATGGGCTACTAGCATCGTAGATGTGACCAAAAAAGGCTTTCAGTCGTCTGTGCAGTACAAGTTGTTAAGTTGTCCCATACAACTTTGCCTCCTAGCCGCCTGCAGTAGCTCAGTGGTTATGGCGCTTGGCTGCTGATGCGAAGGACACAGGCTCGATCCTGGCCGCGTCGGTCGAATTTCGGTGGAGGTGAAATTCTAGAGGCTCGTGTACTGTGCGATGTCAGTGCACGTTAAAGATCTTCAGGTGGATGAAATTTCCGGAGCCTTTCACTATGGCGTCCCTCATAGAAATTGAAAATTGGTTTTGAGGAAAGGAAATGACGCAGTAACTATCTCACATATCTCTGTGGACACCCGAACCGAGCTGGAAGGAAAGGGATAAAGGAGGGAGTGAAAGAAGAAAGGAAGAAAGAGGAGCCACAATGGAGGTCTCCGGAATAATTTCGACCACCTGAAGATCTTTAATGTGCACTGACATCGCACAGCACACGGGCGCCTTTTATGTTTCGCTCCATTGAAACATGGCTGCTGCAGTCCGAACCGGGTACTGCGGCTCAGTAGACGAGCACCTTAACCACTGACCCACCGCGGCGAGTACGTCCCTCCTAGCCCGAGTCGCTTTGCGACGTTAAACCCTTATATATTATAAACCAAACAACTGTTCACTATTTGACATGTTTTAAAAGCGTTAGGTGACATGTATCATATATGTGTGCAGCAGGTATTTTCACTCTCTGTCCCATTCACAACCCCCACTTTAGTTTAGCTCATGTATTGCACACTTTACTATTCTGGTAATGCTTGGAGCAGAAGCAACGGAGTGCTAAAGATGGATGCATAAAATTGTGCCTGCTGGTGCATTCAGCAGACTTCTTGTAAATGTGTGTTCTGAAGAAACCTTGCAAGGACTATTGCACTCTAGTGCCAGGTGCTCATTGCAATTAATGTAAATCCTTATAGGCAGCACCTGTGACACTTATGTTGATGTGTGTATACTTCATACAGGATTCTAGAGTTTTTGGAACATGGAATACATGAAAATACCCATTTCCCTTCATTGCTTGACGTTGAGAGGTGCATTGCACACTTCACACCGGGGAGTGCAGACAGCACTTTCCATTTTGCAGATGCATTCTTAGGCTGCCAAGCTATTAAAGAGACAACGAGGAAAATGATCAATGATTTTTCTCAGTAAAAATTGATTCTCTGGCCCTTTCTCATTATACTGACTGTTTTCCAGCAGCAAAAAAGCATTTATCACTGAGAAAATTGCATCCGTATATCATACCCCCATTGGATTCAAACATGTGACGTCCTTACTGAAAAGGACGGGTTGCCTGCCACCGTTTTGAAGTGAATGATGGTGTAGCATAGCCTCTGGGATCTGCGCCCAAAAATCAGTGTCGACTTACTCATTTTACTTGCGAAATCTACCAGTGATGACACCACCTCTTTCACTCTCACCTTTTCTCCCTTCCCTTATGGCATGGTTCGGGTGACCACCGAGGTGCGAGACAACTACTGCGCCATTTCCTTTCCTCCAAAAGCACTTGTCATTCCAGGCAGGAATTATATGTGCATGCAAGATGTACTAGTACTGCAGTCAAACTGTTGGCTAACCAAACGTGATTGCTGAGAAATACGAAGAGTTTTTACGAGCTTGGTTTTTTCTTTTCTAGGTGTTGGCAACAGGGAGCCTTCATTTGATTGGTGGAGTGATGTCCTTACTGGATCCTGAACTTGCACTGCTGTAACAGCTGTGATGCACTGGAGCAAGACAATGCAATATTTACCAACATGCATACTCCAAACTGCGGTTTCTTTTAGGGACAGTGCATTTTGTAATTTAAAAAAAAAATATATATATATATATCAGGTATCTGGTTTCAAAGCTACAGTATAGCCTCACCGATTTTGTGCAAGTGCACAAAAGATATATTCAAGTAAGCAGCCTTTTGAACTATCAAAATGAAAAACGCGTACACAAAAGGAAAGCAGAGAAAAATGCACACTATTCAGTTTCATGCATAGGCATTTCCTGTAGCAGCACCGGCTTGTGGCTTGGAGTTCTTGCTCTATAGTACACTTCAGAAAAAGACTTATGCTTACAATGCCTCATGCAGTAGACAAGGCAAAAATTAAACTGCAAGGCAAAATGCATGACAAAATAGAACCAAAGATATTAGCTGAGGCTGCCAGCTTGTAGCACCCTGTAATAATTCGTCTGTGAACCATTTCTGACCTCTTGACACCGATGGCATTGCAAAGCAGGTGCTGTGTTGCCCCTTACCCCTACTGTTGGAGGCTGCAGTTTAGTCGACAATGTGACCAGGAAGGCATGCTCTGGCAAAAAATTATCCTGTTTATGTGCATTAAAATTTTGGAAGTGCCGAAACCCTACAGTTTAGACGAGGTTCCCTATAAATGATACAATGAAAAACTACAGCTGGCTTTTAATGAGGATGGACAGAGCATATATGGAATATTTTATACATTTACTATGCATTTTTAGAAGTTTTAAGCATTTATGAAGCAGCAGCCCAGTAATGTGAAATTTGCAAATTTACTGAACTGTGTAATAAAAATTTTCTTCAGATGAATCTGTGTCACGAGTAACCATTTATCTTCTGCTGGTTTGTATTAAGGCTCTAGGAGTACGAGAATTGTAGCATCAATAAATGCCTTCAAAACTTGTGCCTAGTTAAAAAGACTGCACATAGTGAGTAGACTGTTAACATAGAATTTGTGTGAATAAAGGTGAGCTCACATACAGCATGCATCAAAGTGGTGGTCCAGGAGTGTGGTACACATTTCATGATGAGAGTTATGAAAGCGGACAAGTACTTTTCCACCATCAATGGGCCAAACTTACTCATTGTATACCCTATACATGCAACCCCCCCGCACAGTGCTAGTCCTAGTGACTAACCAAGTATGACAAAAGTTAGCTGCTGGGCTGCCCACTCACAGAAATAACGGCAGGAAGAAATGAACCAGCAAGTCTAGGGAGACAAAATTTTAAGATATCCCAAAAACAACAAATCTGATGCCAGTGCTGTGGCATTTTGCAGCTAAACTATGTCGCATACAACTTGTGCTTGTGCCACTAGTGCATCAAAAAACGTTGGAGATCACTGCGGCGACCCGCATTGGGAGAATGTGAAAGCATTGATGCCTCCTTCACCCTCTTCGCCTCTCTTTAGACTGTTAGCCTCTCTTTTTACTTCTTCCAATTTTGACATCTACCGCTATTTTCACACCCTCGCACTATATGCACGTGCAGGGCTATTTTGACGTCTAAATTACCTTGTGGCCTCTGATTAATTACTACAGATCAATAAAATTTAGTGTAAGACATTTTATCATCCTCTGTTATGTGGTTGTTTTTTCTCTCAATTTTGATGTCTAGTACTGTTTTCACATCCTCTCACTATATCGATGTCTGGTACTGTTTTGAAGTCTAAGTGACATTTTTGGCTCCAATTAAGTAACTAATTACTCCACATCGACCAAATTTTGATGTGCGTCATCCTCTATCATACACAATTATTCTTTTTCGCCTAACTCTCAGACGAATGGTGAAATCGCTGCCAACACGTTTTGCGGACATGAAATCGTCAACACAACCAAGTAAAGCTTTCGCTGTGATAATGGTTTTCCTGTGCCTCTCCATGGCGGATGAAGCGCAGTGCCACCGTGGTACTGCCTGCTTTCCCTCATAGGTAATATAGAGAAGTTCTGTGGTCACTGCCCTGTGTGCATGGAAGTGTGGTGCCCTCTATGCACACCGGTGTGAACTAGTGCTTGTGTCGTTTAGGAGCAAAAACTGCGCGCTCGATACGTGCTGTTTGAAGCGTTCTCACAAGACTTCACCACAGTCCTGGCTTTTTTTTGGGGGGAGGTCAGAATAGGAAATTTCTTCCGGTCGGTCCCTTAAAGTCTAAAATAATGCTTCAGTGAGCATTATGGCTACCTGTTGCACCACTTTGTCTTGTCGAATCATTGATTTCTTGTCACTCATACTTTTATGTTGTCTCGTCAAGCAGCATATGTTTCTGTGTAGATTTTTTTTTTACACTGCAGAGAGAAGTCTAGTTTTCATTAATTTTAGTAGCAAAGACCATGTAGAATTTTTTTTAATTAAAAAATTAGTTGACAGTTGCCTATTCTTTCTTTTGCAATTTTTTCACGCTGAACAGGAACCTAATTCGATATTCTCCCACAGAAATGGACCTGGCCCAGTGGCAACAGAGGAATTACTAATTTTGCCAAATTACGTATTATGTTCTACTGTTCATAAGATGTTTTGCTAGCAATTCTGTTCCGGAACTTAAAATTACATTTTTGCACAACATGAACTGATGGGCATGTTGGTCAGACATGGTTTGTAGTGCAACAGTGCAACGGCACGAGCTCTGTGTCTCGTGCTTCTCTTCCTGTGGCCTCATGCCATTGCACTACAAATCAATTTTTGCAGCAAAGCATGCGTGCAAAAAAAAAAAAAAAAATTCATGCACTAACGGTGGGAAAAATCTAAGAGCATTCATAGAAACTTTATGAAGAGACAAAAGGGTCAGTTGGCAAGCATTTTATTCAACTGCAGGCCAGCCACAGTGGCAGCAGCAAAGGCTTTTATTATCATTTTTTTATGAAAATATAAACTAGGACATCTATAGGCCATTGACCAAAATTGCATTGGCGGCTGAAACATCACAAAACTATGTGACGGGAAGCTATACTTATTATTTACAAAAGTAAATCGAGGCAAAGGGACACAAAAGAGCAGGGAGTGGCGCCCATAAATACAAGCTAGTATATACAGTGTACGCTGGGCCACTTGCCTTCTGACTAGGCTCTGTGCACAGTGCAGTGGTCAGCCTGGCAAAGCGCCTACCAGAGACCACGTCTTGAGGTTGCCATCAGCACAACTGAGAAAGACTTCAATTGATATGTGTCTATGCAGACGTATGTGTATCGAAGATAAATTAATTCTACGCTACAGTCAAGTCCATGTGTACAGTTGCAAGTGCCTTTGCACCACACCACACCACATGAACTTGCTCGCTCATAGTGTGACTTCACCAGCTCCTGGACTTGGCTCTTCAGGTTCTTCATCCTGCAAAAAGTGTGGCAGAAGGGAGTTTTCAGATATCCTGCCATTCATATTCTAGGCCTGTACAGATAAGATAAACTATTGCATGACCAATGCAATGTGGTAGAACTTGCAAATGTGCATTATTACATCATCCCATGATGAGAACTGGCACACAGTTGTTCGTTCAGTGTTGCCACAGTACTTAGCAAATTAACCTGAAAGACACAAAAGAAAATGTGGCTGTTCTGAACAGCAGATACGGCTTCCCATGTGGCATTTTTATTGCATTTCTTTTTGTCCTAGATGCATTGTGTCCCAGCCAGTTTCAGAGACTAAGCTGAACATAAGGTGGCAAGCTCCCTTCACAAAGAGTAAATTGGATATGCACTCCATGCATAATTAGTAACCTATAATTTCATATATATTACCATTCCTCTACTAAAAAGCTGCATCTTGGGTTAACACGTGTTGGCGGGCTAGTTGGTTAAGCATCTTGAATAAACAGCGCGAACGAAGACGAGCACAAAAGGCAAGAAAATGGACGACACAGCGCTGTGTCGTCCATTTTCTTGTCTTTTGTGCTCGTCTTCGTTCGCGCTGTTTATTCAAGATGAATCTTGGGACTGCTAATAAATCATAGCTGTAATTGTTTATTGGTTTATTGGGGTTTAACGTCCCAAAGCAACTCAGGCTATGAGGGACGCTGTAGTGAAAGGCTCCGGAAATCTGGGGTTCTTCAACGTGCACTGACATCGCACAGTACATGGGCCTCTAGAATTTCGCCTCCATCGAAATTCGACCGCCACGGTGGGGTCGAACCCGCGTCTTTCAGGTTGGCAGCCGAGCGCCGTAACCACTGAGCCACCGCGACGACGGGTATATAGCTGCAATTGTGTGCCAGCTGTTGATTACCAACCGTGCTACCAGAAAAGCAAACAAATGCTTAATCCCAACACATGGGACAGTTTTATGCAATTCTTAGACTAAGGATCTGTGCTCGTAACTTAGTAGAATAAAGTAAAATGAAAAACACCCCACTCTAGCAAAGAAAAAAAAACGTACCATGTGCAAGAAAAAGCAGACGTAGCATAGACTTTTATTTCTCTGGGACCACAATGCAAGCTACTTTAGTTTCCTGGTCTTTTCCTGGTGGCTCCGTCTTAAGGGTATGACGCACCAGCGTTAATGGGTTAACGCCCATACATGCAGAATTGGTCATTCTTAACTTTACATTCATAGGTCCCTGGAGTCCTCATACCACTCCTGGTGCAGCTGTGCAGCGGTTAAACAATGAGTCCCTGCCATGCAATGGCAGGTGCTGCCACCGATGAGGCTTGTGTGACCCAGGTTGCTCTTACCAGGTGCAACCTCTCGCACCCAATCATTAGTTTCACTGCCACCTGCCAAGGAGGTCAGTTTGCTCACAATCCAGTGGGCAGGTTGTGTGACGCTACAAGCTCACGTGACCTAGGTGGCCCACAAAGGTTGTTTCTCGGGATTTTTCACTCACAATGCTGATGACGCTGTTGCCGACGCTGGATTTTCTACAGAACAGGAGCCTTTACGCTGCTGCGTTAGAACTACCCTTTCCTCAAAAACATTAGTAGATAGGAAACACATTTGCACAGCCGCCATAGTGCAAGTGCACTGAAAAGTTCACATACACAATTAAACTGCAAAATATGTATGAAGAGGCTAGCTTTTTTTTTTTTTCTGCTGAAACACTCTGGGTACCTTGAAATGTATTTACCACCATAGCACTCAGCAGAAATTTCGACTGAAAGCCAACCGTACACACACTAGCAAAAAAATAAATAACAATAGGTTGGTTGGTTTATGGGGTTTAACGTCCCAAAGCGACTAAGGCTATGAGAGACGCCGTAGTGGAGGGCTCCGGAAATTTCGACCACCTGGGGTTCTTTAACGTGCACTGACATCGCACAGTACACGGGCCTCAAATTTCTCCTCCAAAGAAATTCAGCCGCCGCGGCCGGGATCGAACCCGCGTCTTTCGGGCCAGCAGCCGAGCACCATAGCCACTGAGCCACCGCGGCGGCTAAATAACAATAGGTGAATGAGTTTCATAGATTTAGAAGATTCGCTTTCTGCAACCACTGATTTGACGAACTTAGGCCAGCAAAGCAGTCTTCCACATCATCTTTCAGAGTTTGATACAACCAGCTTGCGTAGGTGCTGATGCAAGGTTTTATTATTGTCCTCGGATTCACTGCTCAAGTCTGTACAGGTCTCCTAAAAGCTACAATTACAGCTGGGACAGAGACCAAGCACCATGCTTTACTGAAACACTGCCGATTTGGCCATTTCAACAGTCGCACTCGCTGCCCCTTGTAATTAAGTCCAGCCTAAATTCTCAGTTCTATACTCATCCAGTTTACACAGGCACTTAATAAAAAAAAAAAAAATATGTATTGGAAATGCACTCTTGTATAAAAAAACTGCCACTTGCACATTGGAAAATGTGGTAAACATTATCATGGCTTTGTTAATTCCAGCATATGAAGATGGCCACAGGCAGTGGAAGCAGACATAGCGAAAAAACTAAGGGCCACTTCCTGTATATGCTGTGTGGGCACCACACACCTTCTGAACGCATTTCAAAAGATTAAACAGTGAAACAGTGCTTACCCTAAGCCATGAAGCCATGAATGCCCTACACTGACTTCTTAAAAAGAAATGAACACGTCATTTATGACTGAGATGTAAGCCACGGTATGAAGTGCTGTGACACCATTACCATCACTGAAATATAATTTTTGTCAGCCAGTTTGAGTGAGCACACAACAGAAACACATCGAGCGCGCAGCTGTCACTGAAATGACTCACTGCATAGGCAATAAGCAATACAAGAACGACACTGCAATAAACAGACAACTCAAAACACAGCCCTTTGACCTTGCAAATTCAGAATTACAGCTGAAATGGCCCCCTGTACAGTCATAGGCTAAAGTCTGAGGGAGATGGATTTGTGAGAAAAAAAAAAAATGATTTCAGTGTTGTGTTGCTAGTCAGCCAGCTACTGTTCTTACAGAGGATGGAGCCCACATGCCCCCTCATATTTCTATGCTTTCCAGTGACCTTCTTTGCCTCAACATGAAAATAAATATTTTTCCGCAAACCGCCATCCCGTAAACTTTTGTCCGTGATTGTACCTATAGCTGAACTGTAGTGCAAAATCAGACGACTTACTAAAGTTGTTCAACACATCAAATATTTTAAGCTAAACTTGAAAAGCAAATCAAGTCAGAAAGTATGCAACAGCTAGGACATGAATATATGCAATGATGCTCTACCTTTCTTTTTCTCCTCTAACTGCCTGAACAGAACAATATATGAATGCCAGCAGACCAGTTGCATACATTTTTGAGTGTTTCCAAGTCATCATGCTTCATATTCAAGAAACTGAGCAAATATTTAACTTTGGTTTTATTCAATACCGTCATGTACTGCACTAAACAGCGCAAGAACAAAAAAGCAACAATACAAAAATAGCAAAAACCACTTGCCTTTTCTGTGTCTGTGATGAAATCTTGTTCACTACATTCATATTCATCTTCATCAGAGACTGTAAAAAGTGAAATGTGTTTGCTATAAGGAACAAGTGTAAGCATGCTAAAAGAACACTTCCACTGCACCACTCTGTGCAGAGGCAGAAAACTATGATTAATTTTCATGCAAATTATCAAAATACAGGCCATTTAACTGTGCGTGCCCCGCCGCGGTGGCTCAGTGTTCAAGGCGCTCGGCTGCTGACCCAGAAGACGCGGGTTCGATCCGCGGCGGCCGAATTTCGACGGAGGCGAAATTCTAGAGGCCCGTGTGCTGTGCGATGTCAGTGCACGTTAAAGAACCCCAGGTGGTCAAAATTTCCGGAGCCCTTCACTATGGCGTCCCTCATAGCCTGAGTCGCTTTGGGACGTTAAACCCCCATGAACCATAAACCATTTAACTCTGCGCACCTATACCGACATTAGGTAACAGCTGTAGCCACACATGAACTGCTCAACTGATGCAAAATATTAAAATGAAAATTGTTAAACTAAAGCAACCAAAAAGGCACTGCGCTAGTTAATACTACGTTATTTCCTTCCCACTCAAGACTTCGATAATTAGGATATTGCAAATACTTGCAGGGCTCCTCCAATAGTGTTGCATCACTGGCCGCTTCTGCAGTGGAATGAAGGAGAAGTTTGTACTAGTATAATCTATGCACCAAAGGCTACAGCTAAAAAAAACCTGGGAGTGCTTCAGGAAGCATGCCATAGCACAGTATTTCACCCTGGGGAATAATTATTGGCTTTATGTCAATAAGAAGGCTTTGACACAAACACGGAGGAGTGTTTTTCTCCAAACAGTAAACTCTGAAATCAGAGGGAAAAGGGGAAATAGGGAAGCACTGGCTAAAGTGGCCCCAATAAATATTAGAAGGGTGCTCTTGTACGAAAAAAAAAAGATGATCGGACGAAAGGCTGCAGCAGGCAATCATACAGAGAGACATTATTTTTTGCCAGTTTCTTAATAAGATAAACACGAGATATTTGCTGAATTTTTTGGCTACTCAAGTTTACAAGAAATCTTAACAAAAAAGTGTGTCAAAGGAAACACCCGCCAGCACAACTTACAGTTCAAGTCCAGCACTTTGCTTGCTTTTTACATACCTACGTATTTAATTAAAGGATACAGAATCTTGGAGAAGCATAAGCCTACAGCTACTTAGGCACAGTGATAAAAGCCACAGATGTGCCTCCATGATGTTAAATGCTGGCGAAAGCTTCCATGATTTGCAGAGCATTTTCTGAGGTCGCAAAACTTTTCCCTTAATTTTTAATCATCACCTTTGCCAAGGGGCTAGAAGTTCATAATTGTATCTCAGTTATGAAATCATTCTTGTCAAACACAAATGCCAGCAACAATTTGCTGTTCTCACTTCCACATCAAATGCCAGCTCTGCTTGAGAACTATTCCTGCTGACCCAGGTAACTTGCAGACAGGATGGAACACAATACATGAGCTACAGCACTTGCAATTGTTCATGAATCTGAGGGCTTATACGAGGTCTGTTAGAAAAGTATCCGACCTTTTGCCGAAAAAAAAAAAAACTGGCATAACTGGAGCGTTGGAAACCTAATCACCTTCAAAGTAGTCTCCTTGGGACTCCACATACTTCTCCCAGCGGTGCTGCCATTGTTGGAAGTATTCCGAAAAGGCCCCTTTCGGAATGGAGTTTAGCTCAGCTGTCGTTGCAGCCATAATGTCCTCTCTTGTCTGAAATCGCGCTCCTTTCAATGGCCTCTTGATTTTGGGAAACAGCCAGAAGTCACAGGAGGCCATATCAGGAGAGTAAGGAGTCTGTTGAATTACATCAGTCTGGTTTTTCGCGAAAAAAGTGTGAATTTAGTGCGAGGAATGTGCAGGACCATTGTCGTGATGGATGCGCCAATTTTCTGTTGACCTCAACTTCGGCCTCTTGCGCCGCACAGCACCACGTAGGTGACAGAGGACATCCCTGTAGTATTCTTTTGGTCAGTGTTTATTTAACCTGTGGGGTGCGTACGCGTGGTGTGCAACACTGAGGGAGTCAAAGAAAGCAGTCAGCATCACTCTGACATTGCTGTGCACTTGGCGGGCCTTCTTTGGTCTTGGTGACGTGGAATGCTGCCATTGTGACGACTGGGATTTGGTTTCCGGGTCGTACCTGTACACCCAACCCTCGTCACCAGTGATTATGGTGTTGATGAAGTCGGGATCACTGTTTGTGGAATCCAGCATATCCTGTCAGACTTCAACGCGAAGCTGCTTTTGCTCCACCGTGAGCAGCTTCGGCACGAATTTCGCCGCATCTCTATCCACGGCCAAATTTTCGGTGGCAATGGAATGTGCAGAAAAATGGGTGATGTCCACCTCTTCTGCAATTTCTCGGATAGTCACACGATGGTCCCGCGTCACCGCAGCGTTCACTATGGCAATGACCTGGTCATTTCGGCACGTTGATGGCCGACCAGAGCGTGGCTCTCTCTGCAATGATGTGCGGCCGTCTTTAAACCACTTGTACCACTGCTTAATCTGTCTGCTGCTCATAGCATTGTCACCGAAAGCCGTCTGAATATTCCGAATAGTTTACACTTTGCTGTCACCCAGTTTCTGGCAAAATTTGATGCAGTAGCGCTGCTCCGGTCGTTCCGCCATTTTCCTTGCAATAAAAAACCGACGAGAGCACTGCGCACTACCTCACTCAAACACTGCTTCCCAACGACTGACGCTATCGGCAGGCGGGAAAAAATTTGTGCATGCGAAAGAAGGTTCAAGGTAGGCTGGTGCAAGCGTGCTTGTTTCATATCCATCAGGTGTTTGTAAAAAAAAATAAAGTCGGATACTTTTCTAACAGACCTCGTAAATGACAAGCAAGGATGCTGTGTTACGAGCTCAAAGCTGGTGATGTGTATTTGAAAACTAACTCTGAAGCAGTCCTGTTTTTTTTTTTGTTTTAAACATGTGGGCCTAAATGGACAGTCATGCTCAGGTCTAGACTTTGTTGCCAGCTTTAAAGATACAAGCACACAGTAAGTGAAAGCTGTATCATTGTGCAGGGGGCTCAATAGCCATAGAAGCACCAGCAGATTTGAAGCTTGCATTACCACAGCTACCAAATTAATGTTTTCTTGGTCAACCCCAAGCACACATGTTTGGCAGGGATGTGTTTGGAACACTATGCCTGCTGGGCACCCTTTGCAATGCTGCCACACGCAAGCCTATTCGTTTCCCTATAATAGGCTTCACAATACCCGCACAACTAATCTAGATAAGCGTAGTACAGGAAAGCCAGCAACAGTTGTTAACACCAGGGGACACTATAAAGCCAAAGACATACCTGAAGACCTGCCCTTCTGGGGCTGCTTGATGGCACAGACCATCTCGGCCAGATCAGTGAAGGTGGTAGGGCGGCCTTCCTTGCCAGCCTGCACACATGCGATCCTTAGTTGGGTACACTCCAAAGTTGATGACAAAAGCTTCAGCACATATACAGAGTTGCACATCTTTATGCAAAAAGCGGGCAAAGAGGTTTTGCTGACGGCAATCCTATCTTCAGTACTTCAGCAGCAGTTGCAATATGGTGTCATTTTGTGAACAATGCGAATCAAACTGATTTCTTGCGCCTACTACAATAAGTGAACCAGCAACAACAGGAAGAAATAGAAAGTCACGACTGCATAGTTTTTAACAATCATTCAAGCTGTTCTAATGGTTGAGGGCCAACGGTTCAGCTTAAAAGAAGAGTTCTATTAAGTCACTTACAAAAAGAAAGACTTGTGAAGTCACTGTACTGCAATGCACACTCATCACTCGAATCATATCAGCATGTGAATCATCCAAAACGTATTGCCACAAGTCAGTATTCAAATCTGCTTATTCTTCCTATGTAACAACCAATTTTCAAGGCCTTTCTTTTTTTCCAATTTCAGAGTTGTTTATGATTTCCATTGTTCCATAAAAACAAACAAACATACAGAGCAATACTGCTTCACCTTGACGAAGTGTGTGAGAATGAAAGCGTGATAAATCAATCAACATACAGGGCAAATCACACTTAGAGGGAACACTGCTCCGCGTGGCTGCGCACACGCGGAGCATTATTGCGACCAAGCTGGTGGCAAACCCGTGCAAAGGGGCAGATGACACGAAGCACCATGTCGAGGTCCCTCTTCTCGTGCGCCACTCTGCATATATTCATGAACGGGTTAGATGCACTGGCACTCTGCAGGTATGTGGCCACGCGGAGCCGTGTTCCCTCTAAGTGTGACTGACCCTGTACAAACACTGCACGGTGCCACTCTCACAACATTGAGACTTGACAGCAATGCAGAGAACAATAATTGGACCCCTAAGTTGATTTAGCCTGCAAAAGGGTTTAGAGGCTTGACAAGATGTGTTTCTGGTTGCTCAAAAGTATCTATTCTTGTTACTAGGCAAGAAGAGCCGATTCTGAGTGCCGTGCCATATAGTAAAGAAAGAGAAAAAAGAAAGTAGATAGGATGTCTTTGCGAAACAAGCTGTGCCCACTGCTCTCCTTGCGGTCACGAACACGACTAAAACATAGACTTGCCTGGAAGGAGCGTGCCTTGTCCAGGTTGAGGACGGAGCGCAGTGTGCGCTGGCCAGCCTTCATGCCAGCGAACAAGGTGCGGCCATGAACATAGCCAACCTCCATGATTTCATCAAAGGAACCAAACTGGAGTGTTTTGTAGCGATCAATGGGGGGCCGCACATATGTACAGTAGTCGCTGGACTTCACCTCTTCCAACTGACGCACACAGCTGACGTATGCCAGGCGCGACTGGATCTCTGGCAGGCTAGGAATCTGGGAAGACAATGAACATTTCCACTATGAGCCTCATTACCAAATGCACTTTCCCACACCTCAGCTTTCAAGCTTATTTTCGTGGCAGCAGAAGACATTATGAGAACATAAACGTCAACGACAGAGCTCAGGTTAATAACATAGTTTACCTCTTTCTTTTTTAAGATCCATTTGTGAACAAATCTAGCTTCAGGAGGCTTTATGTGTACACAAAGAAGTGGTTCATCTTCATATGATTAATATGCTTGAGCCATGTCAAATAACTTACAGCACTGCCTAATTTCGGCAGTGCTTCTCCAGCAAAATGTACAGCCATTGTCAATGTGAAAGTGATCAATTATTTTCATCTCAGCCAATAGAGGCCAATAGACTTTTTTTTCTGGTGCGATGACCACTTTCCCTGCAAAAAAAGTGGCAGTGAAGAACACGGGAACAAAGGGGTCAGTTATAATAATGCACCTCTGTTCAGCCTTCCTGCAAATATTGACTGTAGGAGAGTAGTTATCAAAGTCTGTTAAGCCTTAAGTGATCACCTTTCTATTGATTCTTTTCTTTCTTTTCTTTTACAGTGGTTTAACGCCCCAAAGCAAATGAGGCTATGAGGGACGCCGTAGTGAAGGGCTCTGAAAATTTTGACCACTTGGGGTTCTGTAACACACACTGACATCGCACAGTACATGGGCCTCTAGCATTTCACCTCCATCGAAATGTGACTGGCACAGATGGGATCGAACCCGTGTCTTTCGGGTCAGCAGCCGAGCGCCGTAACCACTGAGCCACCGTGGCGGACTTCTACTGAATATGACAGAGCACTTGTGGGTAGTTACAATGCCTGCACGTGACAAACCATTTTCCAGCACTCAGCTTTTTTTTTTTGTGCGTCCTTTCATCAAAATGGAAATGCAGTTGCAGTTAGTATACGTCTTCCTGTCGTCATGTCATTTTGTGTGAACCATGCCTTTATCATTAACAAACTTCAGCTCAGCCAGTCACAAAAAAAACCTAACAAAAATGTTGTTAGTGTAAAGGGGCATGTTAAATATTAAAATAAGTTAAAAAGAAGAAACATAAATACAGCAAAGTCACTTATACTACTGCTGTTTATGAATATATACAGTCATGCTGACATCAAATGCGATAGTAATATATTTTGGTTACAAACAAATTAGCATAAATAACCTTCTAATTATTTGGTTTAGGATATACACTGATACTACAAAACTGAAGGAAGCCATTCTGTTATATTCATGCATTTTTTTTTTTCAATTTTCAGAAGTATGTCATTTGAGACATCTACATGACAAATGAAAGCAATGACACTTACTCTACTGCTATCTCTGAATATGTACAGCCATGCTGGCATTAAATTCAATGGAAACATTTATTTTGGTTACAAACTAAAATTAGCACAAAAAACTTCTAATTATGAGGTTTAAGGCATACAATGATATTACAAAAATTGAAGGCAGCCATTCTGTTATAGTAATACTTTTTTTTTTTTAATTTTCAGGTTAAGTACACCGTACGAGATATCTGCAGGGGAATCTGGCAGGGGCTCAGCTCAATAATGCGGCCCAAGGTGTGAAGCAAACTGCACGACAGTTTCTTTTAATATTGACAGGTGGCAAGCAAATTACTGCTGCTCGCCATGACTCAAAGTAACAATGCGCCGCCAACAAGGCATGTCAGAATATGAGTATCTGAGTTGCCTACTCTAAGCCTAATCATGCAATATATATGACCAACAATTAAATGGTCAAGGCACTTGATGCATTACTGCGTCAAACCACAACACACATCGAGCAGCTATTGCTTTCCTGCTGCTCATCAGTGACATACAGAGGACAGCCTGCTATGTACCTGGCCTCAGGCTCAGGACTCTGTGTGCACATTTTAGGCAACCTTGAGCTTGATTTTATGGTAGATATCTGAAACCACAAGCTAGATCTAAGAAACTGAAAAAATAAAAAGTGATACCATTGCATAAGGCTGGTAACAAGTTTGGAATATCAACGTATGTCCTATAAACCAAACAGTTAATTAACAAGTTTATGCAAAGTTGGATATTCAAATAAAAATAGAAACTGCCATTATATTTTCTGCACTACCACACACCAAAGCTACACAGACAGTATTTGCATTAATGTTAAGAGCTTTTTTAAAACGAATTCAGTTCAGTTTATTCACACAAAAAAAATAACCCTAGAACTTAGACCACATTGTTTGATACGACATTTGCTGTCTATAGCACATGAAATTCTATCAAATCCTGGCCAGCTACAAAGACCAAAAATGCTAAAGATAACTGTTTTGATCTGATTAGCTTTCGCACACTTCCCCCCACGGTAACCAATAAATGAGCACCAACATTAAAATGTAAATTGAAAGCCCTATAGCCAGAATTTTCAGAAAGATTCATTCCCAATTTTGTACAGCATTACTGAAGTCTGAAGCATAAGGTTTTCTTGATGCTTTGAAAACCCTGCGCTTACAGTAGTTCAACGGGGCATGTTCAAGTGAGGCAACCCATTTCTGATGCCCAAACTCACAAGAGCACTACTATGAAAAAACAAACAGAATCTTGCCTTGACTGTGTTTGAAATTGGATTCCAGCGCTTGAAGAGAAGCCACCAACCACTCAAGCAGTCACCGTAGTTCGTGAGGTCAGTGTCATCCTGGCTGCCCACGTCAACAGCTATGATGGTCTCAGCCCCCATCTCTCGCATTATGTCCGCTGCAAAGGTGACAGAACAGCCCCATAGTGCCCATGATAAACTTGCAAGACAATTTCTACAGGGCAACAAGTCACCTGCTGATACCCATAAAAACCAGACATTTTTAACAAAATAAGATGCATGACCTATCACTGAAGAGTTCTTGCGCACTGCTACATGCTAGGCTGGTCCCACAAGTTCTTGGCCCAACACGGAAAGAGCGTGTGCACCGACACAAAAACTTCACCATATGGTGCAGGGAGTCTCAAATAATGACGCCTCAAATAGCCAGCAGGTTAGTAGTGGACAGGTTACTTTTGGCAACAGCCAGTAGATGGTGATTTGCACAGTCTATTTAAAACCGAGAAACTGAAAGCAAGTGCAGTTACTGAACACTCACTACTGGAAAGAGGATGCTGTAGTAGGATAAAACTTAAAAAAAAAAAAAAAAACGCAGCTGTTAACTCTGGGCCATGGTCCGCGGCGTCCTGTGTTACTCCGCTAACCAATCACCACAATAAACAAAATCAGCTTTTTAATGTCTGACATTATCAAACAAGCCAGATATCAAAATTCTAGAGCTTATAATTTTTTTCTTGAGATTAGCTTCTTGTTTCGTTAAGAAGAAAAGTTAACAATGAACTACTTTTTTTGCTGCCAAGGAATTCTGTGTGGCAGTCCTGAATGTGGGTGGAGCTTCACCGCAGACTTAAATTGTATCGGACTATAGTAATCAAACACTCTCTCCAGGAAAGCAGGAAAGAAGACGCTAGTAAAGAAATGTAGGATTGTACAGACACCAAAGTCTTGAAAATATGAACTCTAACGAAGTAGTATTTAATTCAGCTTCACAATAAGTAGGACTGTTCAGCAACTTTCAAAATTTCCTAAGTAGCTTGAAATTAGGTAACAACAAAAAATTCAATCTCATCAGCATGAAAACAGGACACCCGTACTCTAGAGATCATGTGCACATTGAAAAAAGAAAGGAAGAAAGACTCCAAACACAGAAGTGCCTTAAATTATGCATTTTTCACTTCTGAGGAGATGCTGCCATCCTTGCTTTCCTTGTCTAAGCACTTCTCGTGCTTGCAGATGGGAAAGCATTGAAAATGACCCACGTGATGTGACAGGTGCGCTGAAGTGGGCACACAAGAAATGATTAGTGCATCTTAATCAAAGGACTCAACCAGATGGGGCCTCTACAAGGTGGGTGCCAAGATGGATAATTCATGCACTGCAATGCACCCTTCTTCAGCAGTCTACAAATGTTCAGGGAAGATCCTGCATGCTTCTGTTTGACATATGTGACCACTAATAAAAACTGTCTGCAGAACTTCAAACTAGAAAGTTTAAATCTCAGCTCAAACAAGAAGAATGCTCCTGTCCTGCACTACCAAGGAGGCCTGGTTTGTTCCCCGCAAGCAAACTGATAGCTAAAGTCGACAGGGAATTACATGGCATGCTGCTAATAACTAACCAGAAAATATATAATGTACCATGTGCAGGTCATTATCAAAGTTAAATGCTGCCATATGTTATGAAAGGCAGTCCTCTATTATCGGGCGAATGCATTCTCCCACCAGGCTGCCATCTGTTTTTGTGGCTTTTTCTGCAATTGACAGTGACACTGTACTTCCTGGACCTTGCACCAGTGGAGATCCAACTGTCCCTGAACATAAAAACATAAGAAAGGAACAACCCACGATGTATTTTTCTGAGAACGGTAATAATGATGAAATTACCACTGATAATAGCATTCCATTTCCCTTGGAATAAATTTCTTTTTTTTTTTTTTACGAGGGTCCAAGCACTAGAGAATTGCTGACCCAAATATATTGACACTGTATGGGGACAATGTTGATAACTATTATTAGTTCAATTTTGTTCGCTGCTTCTTTATGAGTTAGGCCAAAAATTTATGTGACAATTCCCACACCCACAATTATGAAACCAAGCAATTTCTTCCATAGGTTAAAATAAAAAATAATTGCTCAAAACGTTTTGTTACTAAGTACATTTTAAAATTAAAATATTTCATTGTCAGTAATTTTACTATATATTACAGCTCTCCGTGGCATAAATATGCACTACAAAGCACCTCCATAACAACAGTGCAAAACAAATACACATTAGAAGACGCACCTTATATAAACTGCTGCCCCTCAACAACTTAAAATCTTAAGCCAGGCGAGTTGGCTCATAGCTCAAAAGTTCCTCATTGATTTGGATGATGCGGAAGAACTGCAGTAGTCCACTGAACACAGAATCAGAGTTTTCAGATGCTGTGTGCATTACAGTGCAGTTAACACAAACAAAAATCAAACCTGCTACTCTTAAGATGAATGCCTACACCACATTACCTGATGTTCGACTAAAGAGCAACCTTAAGGTGGGGCGAGACTGTTTTGTCAAAAAAAAAAAATCAGTTTTTAGACTGCATCCTGCTGACAGAGCACTTCTTTACCTTTCAGAAAATCTGTTACACTTGGGTATTTGCGACATCAGAGATGATTTTTAGTCTTTTCGTGTCACATCTAGCGGAAAGGGGGAAGTTTTCAGATGCTTCATCCACATTTTTCTCAAAACAGCATTTCTGGAAGTTCATGCACCTTTTTCTCAGGAACTATTCGGCATAAGGTTTAGGTTTAGTTTGGTTTATGGGGTTTAACGTCCCAAAGCGACTAAGGCTATGAGGGACGCCGTAGTGGAGGGCTCCGGAAATTTCGACCACCTGGGGTTCTTTAACCTGCACTGACATCGCACAGTACACGGGCCTCTAGAATTTCTCCTCCAAAGAAATTCCAGCCGCCGCGGCCGGGATCGAACCCACGTCTTTCGGGTCAGCAGCCGAGCACCATAACCGCTGAGCCACCGCGGCGGCTATTCGGCATAAGCAAGCAAACTTTTTCCCAGATTTCAACCAATGCCTTTTGCATGACTGGTACTGGAACAAAAAAGCCAAAGTATTTAAATGACTAAAAAAAAACCATTCATGGGTGACAACTTTACTGCACTGAGAAAGAAAAATGTAAAAAATGTAATAATAATAAAAAGATTCTACTCTCATGTAAAATTTCAACACACTGCATTCAGTAGCTTTTTTTAAAGAAAAGGTACATTAGTAGAAAAAAAGAAAAATGCAAGACAAAATTTAAATCCAGTTTTTAACATCAATGCAAGCTGCATCTACTTAGAAGACTACTAGCAAATTTCATAGCAATAGCTTTTATTACAACTGCTCTACAGTCAACTTTTAAAAACCATTTTCAAAGTCTCACCCCACCTTCACAATGCATGCTGAAACAAAGCATTTTTGCCGATTGCTAGGTCTTGAGTCTAGCTCGTAATCATACCAGCTTCATATAATTAAAAAAAAATATATATATATTAGATAGATTAATTTCTGTCATTTAAGTTCATGTTCAAGAAATGGCAATTAACAGTGTACTCCCTTTTATACGAGCTCTATACAGTTGAATTTTTTAATAACCTGAACAGTCCAGGGACCTTTGTTTATTTCCCTGCAGACACAATGTACAAAACATCTGCTCAACATGAACCATTCAAGCTCTGCACATTGGTTAACACAAATTCTTGCACTGGCATGCTGACTGGCACTCCACAGCACCAAGGGGCTTACGTCATTCCATTGCATCATGCAAAAAAAAAAAGAAGCAAGAGAAGAACAGAACAAAAAAAAAAAACTTAAAGGGACACTGAGGACAAACAGAAGTTAGCTAGTATTGATAGGGTACCGCTTCCTAATCACAAAGGGACCACTCATATGAGATAGAAAAGACCAACGAACGAAATACAGGTGTCGTCATCAGTGGCCAATTTTGCAAGTAAAATGCGTGCGTCGCCACAGATTTTATTGCAATAGCATTAAGGGTCCCGTTCAGTGGAGAACCTGGTGTCGGCGTGTCGAGAAAATCGGGACTGGTCGACAGGGTTGTGGCGTCCCAACCACATGACCTTAAGTGGTTAGTTCAAGCACCCCACAAAACAAAAACAAAAACAAAAACAATTTTTACTCGGAACAATAATTTTATGGGGCTGTCCTCAGTGTTCCTTTAAAGGAGCACAGCTAAAGGGGTTTGTGCAAAAAGGGGTTCGTCCAGCCAGGCAAGAGCAGTGGTGAATAACAGCTGACCTTGCATAAAACATGCAGTAGGGCACCCCCTGGTCTTTAAATTCCAACTGCAGCTTTTGCAAGTGTGTGTTTAGCAAAAGAGCAAATGTCAAAGAAAGAACTAAAAACTACAAAATTCAATGACCGACTTAAGGAGTATAGACACCTAACTTTTGGGTGTGTGTTTTCTTCTTTGTAATGATGCGTAAGGTATTATTGTACATTAATTACCACGTGGTATTCTCCTACAATCTCTAAATAATTTACAATCAAATTTCTTTCTCGTGCTGTTTCGGTTTCAACAGCCAAACGATGACTGTGACGTCATTCGTGAGACATGAAAAACAACTGCAACATCATTGTTCCTTCTACATTCGTTGCCATTCCGGCTCTTGAGGAAGGTTGGCTTCAGCGCTGTAGTGAATTAAAACGATGAAGCAGCGATTATATCGCAGTTTTTCCATGCCTCAAGTGACAACCACCCTTTGACATCACAACCATCATTCGGCTGTTGAAACAGAAACCGAAACAGCACGACAGAAAACTTGTATTATAAATTATTTAGCAGTCGTAGGCGAATACCACGTGGTGTCAAGCATAGCAGTGTATTCCGCATCATTCTAGAGGAGAAAACATGCCACCAAAATTGAGTGTCTATAATCCTTTAAGTGCTGTGTGCGTACTGAAAAAATATTTTTCACCGTGCTTAGTCAATGTTTCTTTGCAAATCCAATACATGCTTGTGTCATTATGCATTTACTACTACTACTACTACTACTACTACTACTACTACTACTACTACTACTACTACTACTAATAATAATAATAATAATAATATCAGGTGTTTTGAACAGAGAGTGATGAGTATTTTGGTCCAGTGTCTGCAGAAGATATCCATGCATTATATCCTGGTTTTTAAATTTATCTTTGTTATAAGTGTCCTCCAGTGCACATTTCTACTGAATAGAACCTCTGTATAATATCCTTGCATTTTGTACATACTGCTACCATGGCGTATAGTGTGAATGTTGTGATCATATTAATACTACTTGCCCTCATTTCTTTCTTATGTGCATTACCTTCTTGTTATGCCGAAATATTATTGCACTTTCAATGACTGCAGAGGGACAGAGGCTTTCGTCAGGCGCCATAGCCTTTAGTTTCTGCCCCTGCAGCAGACACTGCATCTGCTCTACTCTGATCAAATAAATCTTTTCAATTTCAGTAATAGTGGCCAATTGCTTTTACATGACTTGATATATTTATAACTCAACAGATTTATAAGGTTCCTTCATGTTTGTACTAAAGGGAGTCTACTCTGGTAAAATGCTACACAAAATGGATTTTAAAGGGACACTGAGGAGAGCTCTATTAATATTTTTTTTATAGCAAAATCCGATAGTTCGGCATTTCATGGCTTTGTTGCCACTTGGCCGGCAGCGAAAGATGCATTTATTTCTAAGAAATTTGGATTCGAAGTTGAAACAGTTTTTCCCGCCGCTCTGATTCAAACTTGGGATTCTGCTATGACGACACAGAACTAAGTGACGTGAAACATGACATTCACATGACGTAACGCAGACTCCGTGATTTCTGGCGGCCAGCAGTGCGGCCCAGCAGCAGCCGAAAAGAAAGCTACCGCCGGCCGCACGTTGAAGGCATCTATCGGCTATTGCGGCCGTCGCTTCGTTTACATTTGCACCGGCGTTTTGCCAGCGTTACAATGGATCCCGTTCTCGAAGTCGTCAACGAAGTTCTCGCAAATAGACGCCTTTAGCATACCGTGTACCTTGTTACCGTTAGCGGAATACCGGGAGCCCCCATACCGCTGAGAGCAAGCGCTGATTGGTCCCGGCGCTGCAGGAGCACGCGTAGCTATCGGTACGTGGCGCCATCTGGCGACGTCAAGGAGATTTGCGCATGCATTTGCTGCGCCTCAGTGATTCGTAGCTTCTCGTGTCCTAGTGTTGCTAGAACTATTGGTTTTAGCAACACTGTTTTGTTATATGACGCCATGAAGCTTGTACTTGCGAGTTTGGCCTGGGGCGGCGATACCTGTATTTTGGTTCTTGCTCTTTTCTATGTTACAGGAGCTTTGTTGTCAGTATGAATGGCGTTTTTGTAATCAGGAGCTGGTATTCTGTCGATGCAAATCAACTTCAATTTCTCTTCAGTGTCCCTTTAAAAGCAACCAGTAACTGCGCACAGTGCGGACACAAGGAGGGTATGTCACCCTTGGCTTCATTGATTTGTGGGCTGTCATATAACAGTCCAATGCTATGTTAGATAAAACAGCTTAAGCACAAATAACTCCAGTAAAAATAAACTTCTAAGTTTCAAAACAGCAAAAATCATACTTAAAGCATACATTTTCTTTGTCCACGTCAGCCCTGATTTAAATGTTTCAAACAGCAAACACAAAATGCCATAAGAGAATTAGTCATAATGACTTCTTATAACATAAAACTACTTTGAATAATTACTTTAAACTTTCACTAAATGAACTTACTCGTTCCAGTACTCTGACAGCAGTGACTGATGCAAAGCGAGAGCCCAGTTTTGAATGGTTAGGCATGTTTTTTTTATAGCTTGCAAGCTGTAATGCACAACATTGAACAAAGGCACTTCGGTACTGCATGTGCCTTTTCTCTTTGTCCTTGTTTAGTGTGGCACAATGAACTCTCACCAACTCGCCCAGCTACCAGACTGACTTTGCGCAACACAATTCAACCCTTACTTCAAATTGGGGTTAGATTTATTGGTGACTCTTGGAGAAGGTAGCTTTATTTGTACTTTTTTTTTCTCCACCCCCAAAAATGGGACCAGTACGTGCAATTTCTTGCATTGGGAAGGGGGGCACTCTTAAAATCTGCCCCTGCCTCAAGTAGAAAGGTGACGACACCAATTATTTGCCACTTCTGAATTTAATTTCACCCTTTCCTTTTGCATTATTCAACACGCTGCCTGTAAAGTTGACATTAACTAGGCTATCAAAAATTAATTGGCTGATGCCAACGTTGTAACATGAAATATGATGGACGATTTCTTTGAGGCAATGCATGTGTTTGAATGAAAAAGGCTAAAACAGTAGGTCTTGCGCATAACTGCCACAGAGATGCAAGCTTGAGTAACAGCAGACAGGAAGGAAACTGCATCAGAAAACGTGAACATTATAGACTTGAGAGACAGGTTGAACAGAACATGCTGCGTGACAAATGTGGTCAAATGTTGTGGCTGTAGCATGCAAGTAGAACAACATTCAATTTTATTATTAAGGGATTAAGGGGACAGTAAACATACTAATTATTAATCTTAAGAACATACTTTGAAACACATGGTTACCACAAATGCTAAGCAACAGCAATCTATCTGTAAGGCTTAAAACGATTTTTCTTACTAAGCTACTAGGCTGCATGAACTTCTGCATTTACCAAATAGAAGACAAGGAACATAAATAATAAATAAAAGCTGAGCATAAGTAGAAAACCAGACGCAAATACAGCTAGCCTGTAAACCTGTGACACAACACAACTCTTATATTTTCACTCACCATACCTTGAAATAAATGGCTAGACTCTGCACGCAGCTAACTACACAGAACTGTGCCTGCGAATGAACTTCATCTTTAGCTATATAATGCTTCATCATCATTTGGCAAACAGACAAGTCCTTAGTGCCTTCTCACACACTCACACAGCATAATGGCTACCTGTGAGTTAAAGTGGTGCCCACAATTTATTCAACTGAAAGCCTCACTGTCAGTGCAACAGCACACACATTTCAAGCAAGCCCACTCAAAATGCAACACATATACTGAATTTTGAGTGCAGACGCTCAATGCACAGATGCCAAACTCACATGTTTGAGTTCCATTCATTGCTTCTGCATCTTTGCATTTTGGAACATGCTTATATTGCATTAAACATCGAACTACATACCAGGTGTCCCACCTAACTTTAACCAAGGCTTAAAATACACAGTAGCATAATAACAGGCACAGGCAACTTCAACTGTGTTGATGACCATTGTTTCTGGCTATCTATCTGGTGAAGACTATCAATGGGTGCGGACTGAAGATGATTTAATTTTGTACAATCTTTTGGTCAGAGTTGAAGTCTAGCGTGGCTGTTGAAGTAAAAAAAAAATGGGAAGGCTTTAACATAGATAAACTGAGTAGGACAAGTGAAAGCACTTCAGGCAACACCACCTCAAAGGCAACCACATGCAAGATCAGATCAGATCTTACCATCAGCTGCTATCAGCAGCAGCCTGCAGGGAGAGGGGTGGGGGGGGGGGGGGGGGGGTTTGAGTTTGCCAAATGATGATGAGGCAGAGTACAGGCATATGCTAATAAAGCCGATCAAGACAAATCAGCCTAGCCATGTAAGCATGCATTTAAAAGACATAAAAATGCACAAAGGCATAAAAATGCATTTAAGCATGCGTTTTTATGTAAGGAACAGAGGAGGGACAACAAATGAAGAAGAGCAGGTGCCAGCATCACATATCTTCACTTGTTCCTACAGAAAAGTAGTATGTTGAAACTTTTGTCTTTTGGACGAAAGTAATAAACTATGAAGAAATAAAAGAATCATGCACATGACACAGGACAGACAGTGACACATATGAGGGCAAGCCAGCTCCTTGAGTGTGAGAGTCCTATTCAAGCACAGGTATTAAGTTCAGCATGCAACTGAAGCTACCAAACGCAGCAGAGGAAAGGTTAACCCATTTCAGCCTCGTTGCACCAACAAAGCTCATCCTAAAAAATGAATAAACAACATTTTTTTTTTTCTCAGAGTCTCAACGAGCCCTGTGAGCCAGGGCCACAAGGCAAGATGAGCTTTACACCTGTGTCTCATTACTAAACTGCTAAGCTCCATTGGTGCAAACTGCATTCTTCTGCAGCAAAAGCATGGAAAGATAAAAAGATAAGCTGTGCTTAAGTAGAAAGAAAACAAGCCATGGTGCCGTGCCTTTACCTGGAACATTGTTCACATAGCAGCCGTCGACTAAGAGGTGGCCGTCGTAGGGATCACATAGTGGTGGCAGGGGCCCCACGATGCTCATGCTGGCTCGAACGTAGTGCCACAAGGAACCTTACACAGACCAACCGAGAAGGCAACCCTCTTCAAGACTCCATCCCTCACTACACTTGGGGCCTCCAATCCACGACGATGACTTTCCATGGTCTCCTCAGTACCACACATCAGCAGTATGTAAACAGAGGCGTACATGGACCCTATGCATTCACCAATTCTTCTGTACCTCAGTCACTACTTGTCTTGGCAGGAGCCTCAGTGCAATGTGAGAGGGGTGCAGCTTTCTATCGGATGCACATGAGCGACTTCATCACCATCAGCTCTGCTGGCGACACAAGGATAGCATCTTACCTTGGTGCCATGATACAGCCAGACAACTATGCAGCTATGCAAATAGCACGTCAGTATGCATTCCTGGACAGGCCCTCAGCAAAAAAAAACACCCAGTGCTGGTGTAATTGAACACAGGATGTGTTACACCCTGACAGCTGGCATTAAACAAACACAAAGAGCAGGGTCACAGAGACAGACAAGCTTCAGAAGGAAAGCTTCAAAATAAAGCTCGAAGACAAGACAGAGGAGCACAACAGGACACAGCTGAAATGGAACATGGGAAAGGGGAAGCAGGGCAACTGCGTGCAGACAGGCAAGTAGGGGAGGGAGAAAGGGGTTAATGGCAGGATGCAGAGGGAGGGCGAGCAGTTATGCTGCACAAGGCACGAGAGACAACAGCCAGCAAGGCGAAACAGGTGGACAGCCCATGGAAGGGCTCACCTGGAAGATTGTTGACGTATCCCCCGTCCAGAAGCAAGTGTCCATCCACAGGGTCGCACATGGGAGGCATGTAGCCTGACAGAGACATGCTCGCTCGAATGAAGCGCCACAGAGATCCTGAAACAGGCCAGACTTCAACACTGCAGTGCCTGATATGCCTCATGTGTGGGGATTCCCATTTATTTTTTTACTTAAGACATGGGCGTAGAAAGTAGGTTACCTCCTAAAACAACTTACGGCACCTTGGGCTGCTTCCACCCGTTTGGAGAATGACGAACGGCCCAAAAGCAAATCCAAATCTAACATGAATGCCACCACGGCTTTAGAGATTAAAACATTTACCCTAACTTCCTCCTCTAAGCAAGTACCTCAAACACAACATTAAAAAAACTAACTAGTTATGTGATATCCCTGATAGCAGTATGCACTCAGTTGCAAGGTGCCAGGAAAGGAATTATGGAAATAGGTAACAGCATAAAGAACATGTCTGCAATGCTTTCAAGGGGTGCACCAATGACTTTTAGAAATTAGCAGTTTTCAAGAAATATGACCACATTTTGCTTTGTGCACTTACAATGCTTAAAGCATAGCAAAAAATGATATAAATTACATACAAATAAGTGCATATTAGTTCACACTTTGGATCACAATAAGTGAAAATGTGGACTGTGGTGTATTTTCAATGTTCCGCATCTTGTTTAGAGTTACATTAGTCAAAACCAAGAGAATAAAGAGCTGCCATCTCTTCAAAGCAAACATTGTACTGTTGTCTTTTCCTTCATTCACACCACCTGAATGAAAGTGTGCAATCATCAGTCAGCACATGCATTCAAAGTTAAAGAGGCAGACTGTTTTCTTGAGCTTGGAAATTAACACAATAGCTGCAGTACAGTAGGCTTTCTCTTTTTTTTTTTCTTCTATACACAAACAAAAGGCCATTTACATTCTGTTTCACTGCTAGGGCTAATTTTCTGAACAACTGTAATCTTGGAGTATTATTTTGTCACTGCTTCGACTAAGTTTCAGTGCTGTGCACATTGAAATGCATGACAAAGACTTGTACGGTTGGCTACATTTCTGCAAAGAACCAAAGCATGAAGCACTAAATAAAATGTGAATCTGAGAGCATAAATGCTTGCAACAATGACTTATAGCTCCTAGACTATTCCACCAATGTCCACAATGATCTTGCCAATATCATACACTTAAAAAGCAGTATATAGGCACAGTGCATTCTCACAAACCTAGCATCGCCAATATGGCCAAAGCAATTAGCCATGGTGCCTGCATTGTGGCACAGAAGTGTCAAGGAACTTGGGTATACACCCCTTGTTATCAAGAATTAATATCTTTTTAACTATATAACAATATCCAATATGGCTGCCATTTTAAATTATACAAACACATTTGACATGCCAGTCAAATGCCCATGCCACAGTTCTTGTCACCTCTGAAAGCATACTGCTAATTTGAAATGTGCAATGTAAGAAAGGAGTGCAGGGTTAGAAAGCCTTCCTACAAACATAAGCACACACAGATGTGCAAAAATATCATGCAAAGCTGAGTGGACACTAATAAAAGCCATTTGGTCGTAACACCAGGAGCCAGGTGCAGGTTGCGAGTACCACTTGCTTGAGACGTCAGCTACCAGTTCAGTGAAACTGCGAGACTGCAACTTTTCCAGTGTTTGCAATTGCCAAAGAACAATCAAAGAACAAAGCGAAATGGCAATAGGAGGCAGCCATTTGTTAACAGCAGGGAACCAGAGGTAAGTCGCCCTGTCACACAGAGAAGCAGGAGGAAAACTACGTCAGCTAAGCTGACAGCATTGATGAAATCGAAGATATGCATTGCACTAAGACATCCAAGAACAGTCATCATGCTTACACAGTGCATTCTACACAATGTGCCAACAACAGCACTTCTGTGCCCATTAAGAACCTTGGAAAGTCTTCGTCGTGAACTGTGGCCAAAAAAAAAAAAAAAAACCACCAATGTACACAACACAAAGTTCCTCTGCACAGACATTTTTTTAGCATAGACTTGGCAATGGATGAGATGGACACAGGGCTAGATACAAATCAGCATTTCTATGTACAATGATTTTGGTAATTCATTATTTCCCAGCATCACTTTAATAACGATAATGTGACAACTGTAACTACTATATTTGGGGTGCCTGTGCAAGCTTTAAAAATAAAACTTCACAGAAAGAAAGAAAAAAAAAAATCTCGAGGTAAATAACTTTGGAGTGTAAGTGTGCCCAATAAGAATGTTATTAAGGAACTATATGCCACAAGCACAGGACGAAGGCTTCAGTGTAAAAATAACATGCATCAACTTAAACATTACCCACTACATACCATACTCAGCAAATTGAGTGCATTGTAAAGAAACTACATCCTATATCATGACATTCATCTGCATTCCTCAATCATGCCATGCACACATGCCCATGATATCAGAGTAAGAAGTGGCGAACATGCACTTGTGCTTTAAACATAAATGATGGTATTTCAAGACTGTAGAGAAGTTATTGCAAATAATCTTGGTCTACAAGAGTTAACAAAACAAAGATGATTAATTTAAATAAAAGAAACTGCCTGGAAAAAGAAAAAGGGTCCCCCACACTCAGACTGCTTTCAAAGTGCCCTCACTTTGCAATCAATTATTAAATGAAGCTTGGCCTTCAAAATGAGTCAGTTAAGGATGAACACAGAAGCTATCAGGACAGGTGCAAGACCACGCCATCAATAAAGCTTTAACCAGTCCAGCAATAGCACAATCTAATCTCGTTCCCATTCTGGCATCATTCCTAGTATTAGCAAAGAGGCTGCACCGAGCCACTGATATTAAAGCAACCGCCACAAAATGTTATTCAATGGCTGCTGCACTGCAACAAGGCAGCACTACAACAACCGCATTGAAAACATTCCTGTCCTTATTAGTCTGACATACGACTAAACATTTGTAGCACTGCAATGTAAGTACGCCCTCTTGAAGCCAAAAAGAATACATTCTGCTGCTGAGAGTGAATGTGCCTTTCAGAAAAGTGAAAAAGACCATAAATAAGCATGCTTTGATTTCTAATTCTTTCTTAGGCATGAGAGTGCTATACAATGCAATGCAGTGTTACATTTAACATGAGATGGTGCAAAACCATGCATAAACCTACTACATGCCGGAGTGCCCAAAGTTTGATTTTCACATAGCTCTATTCATTTTAGAATAAAGCAGGCAGAGTCATTGCAACAGGTGCAAAAGCAGTGCTTAACACAAGAACTGCAAAAGGTAACCACTAAAGCTGAGCAAGGATATAACCAATAATAAGGATGGCAATGTGCACCTGCATTTAAATTACATAGTCAAGAGAATTTAGCACCTAAAAACTTCTCAACACAAGAAAAAAAAAAATACTGCCATTCACAGAAGTTTTAACCCACCAAAGAAACAAGTGAAAAGTCAAAGGCTCATGATTGCAGAACTTAAAAGGATTTGAAGCTCACAAATAAAAGTTTGGAAGAAATTTTAGAAAGCAAATTCACTATCAAATCATTAATCAAAGAATGTAACACAGTGAACTTGCAGCAATAGAAATTCATACTAGGTATGTAGGCACACACATGGCATTTAACATCACGCTAGCCCATCCTTAAAGACACGTTTCTGCAATAAATCAACAAACACTACCAACTTGACCGACCTCCAAATAATGTTGCAGTCAAAGAGCTTTACACAAAAAAACCTTCAGTGCTGCATTACTACAGTAGTGCTAGTTAACCCTTTAACCACCAATTTAACTCCCGAAAAACGCACCAAAATCGCCAATTTTTTTAAGTTGTCATTTTTTCCATGCAATTCTGATTCTGAAAATATATTACATCATTGATTGCTGGTTAGAATTAGCACAAAAACTAAACAATGAAAGCTGTTGTTTAAGGCGGCTTTCCCTCAATGTATACCATGGTAATGGGTCATAACGTACTGAAATTCGAAGTACTTATTTGATACAGTCTACACTGTCCCCTTGCCAGTGTAGACTATCAAACTGCAGATGTAGCCGCTTAAAGATTCACATAATAGAAAGAATTCGAGGCCAAATCTTGCACGTCTGAGTGGAAGGTACTACCTCCATGCTAATCTTCCCTCGAAAAGCAGGAGGCTCTCATCAACAGACACATCCTCTTCTGGCACAGGCAGCAAGAAAGGTCTCGTTCAGCCTTGCGATAATGGGCCTCAGCTTCCACAGCCTGGGGTGCAGATGGGTAGCTTCATCCAAAGGTTTTCAAGTTGGTGAAATGCAGGCAGCGCATCAACACGCTGAAGCAGTTCCTGCTCATGGTCTTCCTGAACACTAGCGTCTCAAAACTTCCTCTGCTGACCAGTAAATCTCAATTTGAGGTTTTCCAATGATACCCTGTAATATTATTAGTGCAAAGAAGACCATCATCTCACCGCGGTCCACTGGTCTCTATGTAGAACCCTGAGCAGTACAATACGCTACCACGTAACGGTTTATCTCCATCACGATTAGGTCAATGATGCCTCACTCAAAAGATACTCAGCACCAACTGAGAATATCATTCTCGTCAGGGGGCTGCTGCAAGATTCCGCGCAATGAAGAAAAGGGAACGCGTGGGGGTGCAGGTGGCGGGTTACTGGAATTCACACGCTGCAACACATGTGCACTACTCAGCACGTCACTGTCATCGTCGTCATCGTAGCTCTCACTGTCACCTGAAGCAACATCCAGCTCAAACACGAAGTCCGAGTCACTGTCAGACACAAATTCCATATTGTCAGCAACGCTGTTTTCTGTACTACTTCCTGTACAGCATCGCCGCCACCGGCATTCTTCATGTGAAGTGCCATTGTGAAAAGACAGCTGCCAGGCAAAACACACGCGAAAGGCACGAAATGCAGTTTTTGATGGACAACTACCGCCCCCAACAAATGACCATTGCAACCAAAGCAACAGACGACCGTAACTCGTCTTTGGCAATGGAAACAGTGGAAAATCGGGCCGGGCAAGTGTGCCTCGTCGTTGGCGATCTTGGTACAATCTTCC
The DNA here is from genome assembly GCF_055824585.1 of Amblyomma mixtum. Lineage (NCBI taxonomy): Eukaryota > Metazoa > Arthropoda > Arachnida > Ixodida > Ixodidae > Amblyomma > Amblyomma mixtum. The sequence continues at coordinate 156,596,000 of NC_143014.1, read as the reverse complement.
ATGACGAGTACAGCTCGGGGTTGGCGGTTAAAGGGTTAACGGATAATTTTAATCCCTTTGAGTGAATCAAATGCAAGCAGTTTGCGTTCATCATTTGCAAAAGTTGCAGATCACCGTAGGTGAATGGTTGCTTAATATTTGCTAAAGGGAATTTGTGGATGAAGATATGAGGAGTGGCTGCAAGCCAATGTGTATTAACACAGTGAGCCAAAAGGTTGACTTGGGTGTGTTCAATTATGAACGGCAATCAAGGTCCCATGACCATTTCTTGTTTTCAATGAAATTTTTTACATGTGATGGGAAAATGTGTCAACACAAATGCATGGTACTTAGTTTTGCAAGAAACACTGTAGTTCTTTTGGAAAAAAAAAATTGTTTATCACACGATGTGGAAAACCTTGCTTTGCAATTTTGCAAAATTGCTAGTTAGGATCCCCGCAGAAAGAAAAGTAAAATTTTATAGAACCTAAATGTTTTTCAGTAATTGTATGCAAACTTTTCTATTGGAAGTAGTGCAAAAACGCTTTTTTTGCACTATAATATTGCAGAAAAAAAAATGCAAGCACTGTGGAAAAACTAATGCATTCCAATAACGGCAGTTTTTAGGACAGTAATGGGAATAAGAACTTGAGGCCGAAATTTTTTCTCAGTATTAATCACTTACTTTTACTATCGTCAGACAAATTTTGTACTTCTAGACCAGTCAGATGATTTTTAATTAGGCACTGAAATCATCTTAAATTCGAAAAAAGGTTAACTTTGATGAAGATTTAGAAAAAACCTCATCTTCAATTTTCTTTAAAATTTCGCTGGAAGACCTTTACCATCTGGAAATTCTAGATCATTAAGAAAGTGCGACATTATATTGTTTTTAATAATAAAATAAAGGCTTAATAAAGATCACATTTTGTTCAGTTCCCATAACTGGATTTGACTTAGAACCGAGTGCATGTGATTGCATTTTAGTTAGCATATTGGCATCCTAGAATATACCTCATAAGCATTGTTTTGCTCGTTAGCCCAATTTTAATTATGCTAAACGTTACGTTAAGTCCTATTTTGCCTAATCTCTCCATGTCTCACTAATGCCAGCAAAAACAAATATTCCGTACTCCCCAACTTGAATGTTCTAATGTTATTTTATCGTCTAGCTATAGTGAGTATTGTTCAGTTATTACATTTCTATATTGTCTTTTAATGAATTTTATGTGACCACTGACTCCCCATAGGAATTATTTATGCGTTTTAAGATGGAAGACTTTCGCTTGCGAACATCAGTACCTTGATGTGAAAAGGCTCTTAACCAGCCCAAATAATTTAGGCTGAGGCACAAGCCGGAGCACATTCAGGTTATTACTTTATGGAGTTTCTTTAGACAGGACACTGGCAGTGCACATTAGCCCATTAGCATTTGTCTCTTGTGTACATAGTGTTTTAGGCTCATAAAGGTCCTACATGCGAAAGTATGCCGACAAAGCGTACCCTGCACTAAAGTAATCATTTCAATCTCTATGTGCAGTGTATGCATACAGGACAGGGATAATGTGAGCAAAGAAAAACTGATGAATGTCTCAGACGAAGTGCAAATGTCTGCAAATAAAAAGCTTTTTCAGGTGCACGGTACTGTTTCCATAAATTGTATTACCAAATAAGAAGGAACTGCTCATGTTGCTATCCCCAAAAGGAGTGGCTCTGCACAAGAACGTAAATTGGTACAGAATTGATTCTACTCTGAAACGGTGGTGTAGGCCACCTAAGCACTGCCTAAATTGAATTCAACATCTTAAAATTCTATGCATGTGGCTATTATTGCGTATTTTCTCTGCCCTTTTCCATCCTGTCCTTTTTAAAAGTCAGTAAGCTCACTATGCTAAAGGTCCTGAATGCTAATATCATTTAGTTTTTTTTGAGTACTCCTATGAAGCCAATGGCTCTTTCTATGCCCTCATTCCCAATCGAGATCATCAAGGTGTGTAGCATTCGCCAACTAGCCCACCATCGTCATTTCACGCAGTTTTGCTGTGCTCTCTGGCTCTCGGCTTTGTTATTTGGCATTCCTTGTGTTGGAGCGCATAAAACTAATATTTGCTCTTCTAGTAAGTGGGAGTCCTGTCATTGCAAAAGTTACCTTGGCATATAGATGGACACGTGTTAATGCAGGGTGTGCCTTAATTTCAATGGAGCCAGGCACGCATGTGCCGGCTCCTCAGACATTTCGTTGGAAATAGCGAATCTCCCTGTCGAGATTTTGAGCTGGAAACGCATGTGAATAACCACTTTTTTTTTTTTTTTTCCAATGGTACATTTTGATTGCATGTGGAAATCCATCTGTTTAGTACTAGACAAAGCAAAAAATGCAAAACAATAATTTCTACATAGCTCTGCCTTCCTGCATGCATAAATCCTGCTGGAATAGATATTGTGTACTTGGGGAGTAATTCGGTGGACTTCCTTAAAAGTTATTTTAATGGCAATGAAAAAGTCTCGCCTGTTTAACCATCTTATTCAACTCAAGTTGCCATTAGGCTTTCGCGCTCACTACAGAATTAAAACTTTTTTTTTATCAAAAGTTGCATCATTTCAGCAATGCTGGCTCATACCAAAGACACAGGCAGCACTAGCCTGCTGACATGTGCATAGAATCTTCATATTTATGAATTAAGGGGCTTGCCTCGCACATTATTGAGTCCCAGAAGCACAATGCACAACTATACCATTTAGCGTACCTTTCGTTTAGGTGTAATTAAGTTTGAGCCAAGTGTTTTATAAATCTGATTTCAAGCCAATTTAGCCATGAAACACCTTTGAAGTATGGCAAAATTTTGTCTCCCATCAGCCAGATGCATAGAAGCTATGTGAAGAAGCAAACATATTCTTGTTTTGACTTATTAAAAAAGCTTACAAGCAAAAACCAGCTTCTAAGGTATTTTCTGAGAGTTTGCCACTGTGGTAACCAAAACGCAACTAACATTTTGAAGAAGACTTCCAAGACTTTTACCCTAGTTTACCTGGCAATATCCAGCAATAGTAATTCAATAAAATATAGTCTGCATTAAGCCTTTAATTTTATGGTTTAAAACAATATAATGCAACACTTTTTTCTTGATCTAAAATTGGTAACGTTGTTTTAAAGTAACTGTTGAAGTTGGCCTTTTCTCGAATTTTTGGAATTCAAGATGATTTCTACGCCTAACCAAAAATGGTTGGTTTGGTTTGGTTTATGGTCCCATCATTGCCCTGAAAACTGAACTTGTTGGTATGCATTACTTTTCCATCAATGTTTGTGATTTTTTTTTGCAGCAAATTATAGGCGCCAAAAAATGCTTTTGCGCTGCTTCCACCAGAAAAGTTTGCATACAATTATCGAAAAATATTAAGGGTCCACAAAATTTTATTTTTCTTTCTGCCGGGATCCAAACAAGCAAATTTGCAAAATCGTAAAAGCTATGTTTTCCAACTTGTGCGATACAAAATTTTTCTCCAAGAAAAAAAAAAAAACTACAGCATTTCTTGCAAAAATAAGTACCATTCTTCATGTCAACACATTTGCCCCATACATACAAAAATTTAATTGAAAACAAGAATGGTCATGGGATCACGATTATCGTTCCTTGTCAGAACACACCCATCTAAATTTTCTTAGACATGACTTTGGTGTTTTCTCAATTACTGCAAGAATAAAGCGACTAATACATTTCAATACAAAATGTAAGCTTTTAAAAGATAGAGCCAATTCATTTTGGGCACCCTTTAAACTCGTGGCAACTCTTTCATGATGAAACAATGACATGTTCAGCATCTGCTGTCACCACATTGGCACTGCGGCCGCTGCCAAAGGCTCAGGAGGAAAACCGCCAATTAATCCCTCTAAAGGTTCATAACAGCACAAAATGAATGTCAGAACTCACACAAGAGGAGAAAACACTATTTGATGGTCCCTTCATCAATGAACTAATGCAGCCCACAGCCAGCTCACCCATTCTGCACAGATTTTAATATTGGCGGTTCAATGTAAAATTACTGATCCGTTTCTGCATTTCTGCACCTAAGAAATTCACAGGAACCACAAGCAATCTTGTGCAACTAAGAGAGGTGCGAAAATATCTAGTTTTTGGTAGCAAATTTAATAGAAAAAAAAAAAAAAAACTGGCTGTGAACTGAATGTTTTCAAATGAGTTTGAATGGGTTTCTGGAGGTTTGATGTCCCAAAGCGACTCAGGCTATGAGGGACGCCGTAGTGAAGGGCTCTGGAAATTTTGACCACCTAGGGTTCTTTAACGTGCGCTGACATCGCACAGTACACGGGCCTCTAGAATTTCGCCTCCATTGAAATTCAGCCGCCGCGGCCGGGATCAAACCCATGTCATTTGGGCCAGCAACCGAGCGCCATAACCACTCAGCCACTGCGGCAGCCCATTTGAATGGGAATACTGACTTGAGAATGTAAATTAAAATGAAACACTTTTCCACAAAATATGGCCATGAAGAAAAATAAATCTGTTCTTTCATTTTACTTGCATGCCTTTACATCACTGCACGACAGTGTGACCTTATAATGGTCACATGACAAATGAGCGTACTGAACGTTATGAAGCAATGTAGGCTGTGCAACATGTTCTGCAAGCAGAGATGTTTTTCGCTCACCCCACATCCGAAAAGGGGTACTTCCTGGACCCACTAGTGGCTGGTATTGATGAGTGACGTCAGAATTGGCCATTGAAATAGTGCGGCACAGCATATTGCTGGTAAAATGCAACAAGACAGCTGGCAAAATGCAAGAGGATGGCTTGCTAGACAGAAAAAGAAAGTGGCAGCTGAGGCTGTATTACAAGCAGTGCCGTCCCTCGCATCTCGATTTCACAACACTGTAAGCCCTGCGATAAGACTGCAAATGCACCTGCATTTTAACAAGAATCAACACAGCAACTTCAGCATGATTTTTTCTTCTCAGCGCATTCACAACATTAATTTCAGCCACTAGCTTTGGCAGTAAAAATTCTGCATATAAATCTTCATAGTGCTTTAAATGGTTCACAAGAGTGGTGGCCACAACCAGTGTCATTTTAAACGTCACAACAGTGATAGGCAGCGTCATTTGAGGCTTTCCGGAAAATTCCCAAAAGTTGCTCTAGGTGCTGATGGGCAGCGTGAATTCTGTTGTGGCTACTGATGCAGTTCTCTTGCAGCAATAAAGCAAGTGCACACAGCCAAAAGGTAGGAGAATGAAAATATGTCTCATGGCACTGCATGAGACAGTGCTGCAAGAGATGTAGTTGTGTAGGTTGGCTCTGCAGCTCCTTGGAACTTTTGTCTGAGGTCATGTGTTCTTGTCTCACTTAAAAGACACAGTTTCCAGTTCTGATAGACAAAACTTGTGCAAGCTGTAAATGCAGCAAAAATGCAGCAGGAGTGCCCATATGCAGCAGCTTTGCCCAGTCCACTCTCCTTTGTTATGACTGTGGCTTGAAACTGTTTCCTTATGTGCCTTATCTCTCATTGTACTGATTAAAACCACAGCTAGCACTTGTGCCCATTTGCTTTAATTGTAGACACATTCAAATCCACCTGTTGGCTACGCTCTTGCATGACTCCTGACATGCCGCATGGTGCTACACTCAGCTTCCCTGTCCGCCAGCATAGAGAAGCTATGCTGTGGCGGCCCTTGATGGTCAACATGTTTGATGGGGCTGACCAGGTTGACTAGTACACCCAGCAGCATGCAGATGCATATTCGATTCGAACCGAATGCTTGGTATTCGAAATCTCAAAGTATTTGTCCTGATCAAATAACGTTTCCAGAACTCTCGTTTAGTACTTGGCACATGTGCAACCAAAGCCCTGACTCTACGCCACGTGCTTGCGCTCCTGCGTGTATGCCAGAGCTGGTCTGCGCATTGCTTGCGACAACAGACACAAGCAGGCGGAAGCGCGGCGCCCCAGATCTGTACCTACCAGGTGTCTCCAGCTGCACTACCGCGGCAAAACTAGCATGGTGGTGTGCATCAATAAAGGGATTTAGCATAGCACGATCCTTTTCTGTGACCTCCTAGTGCGCACAACCTGACTGGTTCCGACGGGTAGGTGAAAAACAGCTGGCCGGCTCCTGGGGCCTAGTGGCGTCCTCAGGGCGATCTGTGCATACGCAGTGGCTTGCCACGGAAGCAGATCGCCACAGTGGCCACGGATCGTGCTCTGCAAAATTCCTCTAATCGGAATTCCTCTAAGCAGTTCTCTTATTTCCACAGAACGAGTTTGAGCTGACTGCAGGCACTGCGGCCGCTCTTCTCTGCGGGAAATTCGCGAATCAAACGCAACGGCTATAGCTGTGCAACGACGCAATTGTTGCAATTAAGACCCGCACTCCGCGGTCTCATAGATAGCTCTCATAATCCGCAAACACACTGGCTTCACATGTAGCTGCATGTAACTCCCCAATTTCCGAATGGGCACTTTGGCAGGACGTTGACACAGCTTCAATGAGTGTGAAAAAGTTCAATGCATTCTCTCTTTTTTTCATGTAATGACCTTGTGTGTTTGAAAAATACATGATTTTGAAGATGCTTATTGTGCCATTCAACCTCATTTGTGTGCTAGAAGTGTTCGAAATATTCGCTTCGAAATTATTTGAAGAAAATTACTATTCGATTTGAATCCGCTTTGAACCAAAAGACCACTATTTGCACATGCATAATACTACACTAAGGATTCAAACTTTATAATTTTTGGGCACCACCAGTGCCTAAATGTATGTAATAGGTATAATATAGTATACAATGTGTTTAAAATTATTCAATACGGAAATTTTTTTGAACCGATTTTCGACCGATTTTTCAGACTCATCAGGACCTGAAAAATGATCCGAATAATCGAACAGTCGGAAAGATCCATGAACTAAAAAAAAAATAACTGTTCTGCGAAAAACCGGCTTTCCAAAATCGTGAAAATCGCTGCTCCTCCCATGTTCCGCCTACAAGCGATAATATTAGCCTCTATCCGAGTCATAGCCATGTTTTCGTCATGTCCGCACCCTATCACATCATGATACCAGAAAGTGCAACGCGGCCACAGTCATGCCACGAATGAATGCACTCGCTGTGTGAAGCAAGAACAGTCAGTTTGCATGGGGCAATGACGCTCACAAAGACCGAGAGGTAACCCATGAGTAACCCACGGGAAGACTCGTCTGCGTCTCCGAATGCAGTCCCCCCTCCCCACCTCTATCGCGTTTGCTGCCCCACACTGCAGGGAGCGTCGTCCAAGCCGCGGCGGAAGCTGCAGCTGTCCCACTGTCCCGTTTTCAATGCTCTTTGCAGGCCATCTTGATGGCAACGGACAGTATCCCATTATCTCGAATGGTAACGATGAAAAACAAATAGCCAAGCCTACCCAAGCCATTCCGATTGCGCCCGCAGATTTCGTTTAAATCCAAGATGGCACCTTTCACGGTGGCGGGGAATGGGTTGGTTGCGACAGCGATGCCCGCTCGCGCCTATATTAGGCTGAAATAACGAACTTTAGGTTGAAAAACGATCTCCACAATATTGTTGGCGTGTATTTTAGTCTGCAAATTTGAACTTTTAGATTCCATAAAGTCCGAAATATCGGTCGTGGAACTGTACACGTTCCTATGAAGAGCGCGACGGTTCCTCAGCGAAGTCCGAAATATTGCGCAAGTTCGAAAATTCGGTCGGCTACTGTAACTAGGCAAAATTAATTGAATTTTTGGTTTTAAGGTGCTAAATTGTGTTGCGAAATTGAAGGCCTCCAACATCGAAGGCGAGCACAGCTTATAAAATTTGAGAATCAGATCACTGTTCGAAATATTAAACGTGAAAAATGTGCTGTTGATAGCATGCCAAGTTGGCTCATATTCCGGGAATAATGTGCTGCATTGCAGATTGTCAAAATGGCATCCTTGTGCATGGTATCGTCACGGTAATTACGTCAACATCTTTAATGTCATAAAAGAGGTAAACTGTGTCTGTATTTGACTCAAGTAACGCCATTTTGCCAATTTCCAATGTGGGAAAGGCAACGTGAAGAGCTTTCAAAATCTTTTTTTTTTTTCATGTTTGCTACCATGAACCACGATGAAAACTGAGCATCCTAAAAAACTAGGCTAGACTTTGACGACCTTGAATTTTGCAATTTAATAATGTACCCTAAAACTGAAAATAAGAAAGTTCATTAGCTAATTTTATTCATAATCTTCTTGTTGCACTTTGTGAATAATGTCCGCCCTACCGTATAATCTACATGCAGAGACTGCACTGAAGTATTTTTCCCAGCTTCTAAAAGACAAATCCGTATTGAATAATCTTAAACACTTGCTGTAATACAATTGGTACACCTACAATGGGCTAAGCAAATGCTCTTTAGTACAAATGGCAACAACATGACCACTGCAATGCACATTATGGCTCTAGAACTACTCCCTCAATGCACACACGCACACATGCTAAGAGTGTTCACAAGAAATGGATATGCTTGGTGTCCCTGAGAAGAAAAAGAAGAGTCTATTGCACTCGATGCAAAAGTGGTACTTTCAAGGTGCTTCAATCTAAAATTTGTTAGGCTGAGGCACGACTCACTATCTAGTCCCAGTACAGCCTCGGGTTATCATTTATCGGGTTATCATTTATGAGGACATAAAACAACTGCAAATGCAAATGGTCACTCCAGGTTTTCAGGCACATTAGATGCCATGCTCACAGAAGTCCTTGCCCACTGAGTTTTAGATGAGTAATTAGTACATGTGACAAACAAATGCAATGTAGGCAAGTTCAATCTGAACAGTCAAGACCACACACCGTGCAAAAGTTCCGGAGCTTCGTCCCTAGCTTGCGGCAACAACGGCGGCTATCTGCAGCCCAAATCAGCGGGCCAGCAAAGCTGCACACCATTTGGCATGACAATTGCTTTGCTGCTAATCTTATTTTTATTCGTTTTTCAAAGGCATCTTGCCGCTTCGATGCCAATGCACGCTTCCCTTGCATTCATCCGAGTGGTACTATTCCCATTCTTCGAGCTCACTGAAACTCTGCACTCGTCATGTGCTGTTCGCCATTTGTGCGGTGAAGTCTCCTCGCATGCGATGCCACATGCGAAGAGGCTTCAGTGCTACCATTTCGGACTTCGAAATAAGTCGCGGTGACCCTTTCCATTGTGAAGCAGTTCTGCTTCCGCCACTCCCGATGGCGTGCACGAATTAAACATTCGACAGAACTGTGAGAAATCGAAGTTTTTGTTGTGCAGTTTTCATCTTAAAAGGAGATAACTACCCAGGTTCCCTCACCACTGCATCATGCTGCACCCACACTGCACACTTATGACGCGTGTGTCATCATCGTTACAACAACTATGTCCACTGGAAGACGAAGGCCTCTCTCACTGATCTCTAATTAATTCCGTCTCGCACCAGCTGCAGTCGCCCTATCCCCACGGACTTTCTAATCTCATCCATCTACTTGACTCTGCTGCTCCCTGCTGAGCTAGTCTTCCTTCAAATCCATTTTATCACTCTATAGGACCATCGGATACCTTGCCTTCGCATTACATGCCCTGCCCCTGACCATTTCTTCATTTCGATCACGATACCATTAACCTGCGTTTGTTCCTCAACCCACTCTGCTCTCTTCCTTTCTCTTAATGTTACCCCTATCATTTTCCTTCGCATATCTCGCTGCGCTTGTCCCTGAAACTAACAACAGTCAATATTGACTCAGTGAAGATAAAGCTGTGGAACAGATGAAGTGCAATCAGCATCAAATGAAATTTTGTACATGAGAACTTCATTATTAACTCAAATTTGAAGTGTTGCAATAAACAGCAACCTTCAGTGGCTTGACAAAGCGCTAAGCCTAAAAGCCTCAGCAGCACGGCTTCAGAGTTCCTTGAAATGACAAAACAACAACAAAAGAGCACATTTCAAAATGTCAAGAAGCCTATTTATATTGAGCAAAGTAATTTTGGCCTAGTGAGTAGCACGTAACAAGGATGCAGCATAGAAAGATGGGGCGACAAGTGTGGCACTACGTGAAACTAATCTTGTCCTTTTATCGCCTTGTCCAGTCTTTCTGCACCTGTGTCCGTTTACCTCAGTGTGTGAGCTGGTCATGTTCTTTCCTGGCCAAGGCAGAGAAAATAGCAACAATGAAAAAAGACATCATGCTGTAAAACTTTGCTCGCGCAATGGCAGTGTGCACAACTGTTCTGCACAGTGGCTGGCCTACATGGTGTGCTGTGCCATAGCATGCCATGTAGTTCAACCTGTGGTGTGTTATGTACCACTTACTATGAACACTGGGATATAACAAGCAAATGCCATGTGATGGTCAGGTCTGTTACAAGCAGGCTCTATTGCAGTTACTGAAAAGAAAGTTGACATACTGCATCCATGCATCAGAATGAACTGTTGCTTGGCATTAGAAGCACTAAAGGAAGTTAAGCAATGCATGAATCTGATGAAAATGTCTTCAGAACATGCACAAAATGTGGCATCATGGTTTAATTGGCGTATAAAGCACAGAAAGTGGGAGACAAAGAAATCTCCCTTCAGCATGCTTTCCAGACCCAGGAGTGACTGGAATGGCTGTGCACTTCCGTAACATATTTTCAGCAAAACTTCCTAAGCAACGCCATGCAAAGGAAACGATACATGAAAGATGTTCAGATGGTGAACTGTTTGAGGTGATGCGCAGTAATGGTTGAATGGTAAAGTTACAAGAGCTTTTGTAAGGTTTCATCAAGCAATGAGAGGAACATTTTGTAAACAGTGCTTGACGTTAATAATACCAGCTATTAGCTTCAAAGTGATGAAAAACTGGTCTGCAATTGTTCACGCATGCAGACATATGTCAAGGAAATCTTAGCCAGTTATATAGACTAATACACTTGCAGCCAGGCTTAAGTTTAAAACTTCAAATGCAGTGCCAACATTTTGTGTTTTCTGAACACATCTTGCCTTTCAATGCTACACAAAGCGTAGATCAAACTATACTGCTTACCATGCCGATGAATGCGCATACAGCTGCTGGTTATGTCTGTGGTGACTGTGAAATAAGGCAGCCACAAGTCCTCTATCTGGCGGTCCCCAAACAGGTCATAAATGGTTTGGTTGAACGCCGCTCCTGGACAAGCAAGACCAACAAACTGACCAAGGTAATTCACTTTTTTTTTATAGTACAGACACTTTTGGTTTCTGGCAGAAACTATGGCTACTGCATGTTTCTGGCCAGAATACCAAACAAATGGCACATGACAGCAATTTCTTTTTGACAGCATTGCCAATGCATTAGCCGTAATAAAAACTGAGTATAGAAAAAGCAGCGTTAACTAACACGTAGTACATTATCCATTAACAATGACTAGAACAAGTCTATGAATGATGAAAATGATGATGTCTTCATGTTTTCTAGAAAAGGTTTATGGTTTATGGGGGTTTAACGTCCCAAAGCGAAAGAAAGGCACAAAGACACAATACTGTTCATTATCATAATATTTCTTAGTCCATGTCTACTCAGTTCAACAAAATGAAATGAAAACATTGTGGGGGGAGGAGACTTTACCGGTGAACCAGGCAGTGATAGGGTAGGTAAGGTCCCACAGCTGACTCCAAGGTGATGTCATTCTCTGAAGAAAAAAAAAAAAAAAGTAAAACAGCATCAAGAGTATGTATTCATCATCAGCACTACTATGCTTGCAATACATACAAGTAAAACATTCCACATCCTTTTCTTAAACATAAAGCAAAAATGAACACAAACAACAAAATGGTTTTGGCACCAAATGCAAGTTACACAAAACCTTAGTTGTACAACCCAGTTGTAGAAGTAGTCTTTACAATTTTTTCATTAAAATAACACAGTATTCAATGGTGAAAAACTTCACCTGCACAAACCTAAAAGCAAAAAAAGCAAAAAATTAAATAAAAAAACTGAATCCTTATTTCAAATGATAGGTTACTTGATAAAAATGAAACGATTCCTCATTATGTGCTTTGACGAGGTCGGCTGCAGTAGTGCTTCGTGGTGCGGAGAGGCATGACCTGTACAAGATCCATTTCAAGAAGGTGGCCAGCACAATCTTTATAACCAATCCTAGACAGTCTATACCAGGTACTGCAAAGCATTTCATGTTTACATACACTGTCGATGATGAGAAAAATTTCAAATTTCTAAGAAGGCTTACTGACAGCTTCCAGAAAAATGTTCAATAAGAACTGATTGAAGAAAAGCCTTTGAAAAAAATCAAATGCCCCCAAAGCCTGTTAAACACTCCATGGCTGCTTGCAAGTTCTCAAAAAACGGATGACCGATTATGAAAAGAAATGTTTACATTCCACCTCCACAAATCCCTAACTTTTGCAGCACCCAAGCCATAAGCGATGCTGCAATGTAAAACTTTGAATTAGCTTCAACCACCTGTACGTCTTATCCCTTTCAGACAAACATTATATTCATCTATTCAGGAAAACGTGAATTTGGAACCCCCTATTTCACAAAACAACATGAATGGCTTAAAAGCTTCATGAATTCATGCACGCTGCACAGTTCATACTCAAGGAATTGCATTCCAATTTAAAAAAAAAACACATTCATGCCCAATCATCATCATCATCCAAAGCTGCTTCCTCAACAAAAACACTCAACTACAGCATCCTAAAGGCATTCCACCACTCGAAAGAACAAAAAAGTTACATCATCAGACAGCATTTCCTAGGTACACTGCAGAACTTTGCTATATCCATTGTTTAGTTTTTGTAAAGTGATCCTTCTTTCTAGGCATGAAATGGCCTTATCATTTTGTCCAGGAGGGATTTCAAATGCAGCCAGCATCACTGACTTCGTGAAAACAACTCTAGCCGTTTCGAAAAAAGAAAAAAAAAATGAAAAAGTTGTGTGCACTATTGTAGACGCTGTGCCGCAAACGGTTAATGTGCACTGAATTCTCAGCACACACATTTTTGCATTCAGCTTCACTCCATCAAAATGCATCTACTATGGCTGGGGTCAAGCCTACCAACTTGTATTAGCAGTAAAATGATACTAAGCAAAGCTAAGCAGCTTTTGGGTAGATGCGTTTTTTGGATATGGAACATGTAATAACGAAGTGTTCAGCTGCACAGCGGCCAGACTCCAATTCTTTGAAGACCTCAGTGGCTCAAAATATGAGCTCAGTTTGCTTTGTTTTCTGACTGCATCCATAAACACTACATATTAAAGCAGCAGCATTAGACTTCACATCGTGCGATTTACCGTCACACGTTAGTCACAAAAGTCGCTGATTGGTTCAAAGGGCAATGATGTCACGAGGTCATGTACCTTACAATGTTATCAAAACCTGCCCACTGTGGCAGGTGACAATTAAATGAATTCAATTAAAGTCAATCCAATTGCCACTTTCCCACCATGGCACTTCAGATCATGTGATTTTTTGTCCACAAAAGTCACTGACCGGCTGAGAAGGTGATGATGTCACAAGCTCATGTGACCATGGTGCAGAAATTCAAAACTGAAAAACAAGGGGGGAGCAGACAACCGGGAAAAGTTGGTTTAAGGGGTTTAACGTCCCAGAGAGACTCAGGCTATGAGGGACGCTGTAATGAAGGGTTCCGGAAATTTAAACTACCTGGGGTTCTCTAACGCGCACTGATATCGCATAGCACACAGGCCTCTAGCATCTCGCCTCCATCGAAATGCGACTACTGAGGCTGGGATCGATATAACCAATGCACCACCACGCTGGCGCAACCAACAAAGGGCGAGACCAGCAGGTGGGAACAGGTTCTTGGTGGACTTACTCGGCACATGATTATGTGCGTGCAAATAAAGATACAATGACAGTGGCAATATTGTGTATGCGGTGAAAGAACTGACACAGCCATATAAACATGTAGTGGCAACACTGCTTCTAATGCTGTTGCATTCCACTCTCAAGGTGACTTAAGCGCCACCATAGTTTATCGTTTCTTTCTCCAACAGTGTAATGAATCATCGCAAAGCAGAACAAGTGGTCTAGTAAGAAAAGGAAAATAGTGCGCCAACAAGAGACAAGAGCACTGCTTGGAGGACGCCTCACTCTGCCCGCACCTTGGACCAGTGACGACCCTTCTGAACAAGGGTGGTGACATTGACCTCTTGACACCAGAGGGCACCAACCAGCGCCCCGATGCTCACACCGCCCACCATGTCAATGGGGATGCCCGCCTCGTAGATGGCACGAATCATGCCCACATGTGCACAGCCCCTGGTCATGGGTGCAGCAAAAAAAAAAATAAAAAATAATCAGCTTAGTTGCCACAGGAGTTGCTGGAACAAGTCACAGTCAGATAAACCAAGACTAGAGCGCAATTTCAAACACGCTTGCTACCCAGTCAGCGACTGCCTTTACAATTCTCCATTGTTCAGCTTCATAACTTGCTATTGCACTCTCTACCACTTAGTGACATTCTTATCTTGTGTACTGCTTGTTTTCATCGGCCCTTCAACCACCTTTTCTAAAACACAGCACATGTGACACCAGCTTTCTCACAAGCCTACCTGGCTCCTCCTCCACCCAGCACAAGGCCAATGGACGTGCCTGTGAGGAATCGCGCCAGGCGTGCAAAGTCAGAGTGCACGTTCACGACTCCTTCTTGCACTTTCTTGTACACCTCCGCCTGGGTATGAAGATCAAACCCAAAACAACATCCTTTAGAAACTGCCATGTGATGAGAAGCAGCAAAACAAAATATACTGGACAATTTTGGCACATGCATCACAACTGAATTTTTCGTGTTGAAAGCCTGCCATTAAATAAATCACAATGGGCAACTAATTTTTACAACCTACCGTAATTTGTGGTGTACAAGTCGCACCCCCCTGCAAATGGATATTTTTTCGAAAAAACCACATATAGGTTGCACCACTGTATAAGATGCACCTGTTCATTCGGTAAGCTCTATAAAAATATGCAGACGATCCTGGAGCTCTGGATAGCGTGCCTTAGCATTCTGCCTTTTAGAGTGTTAGCTCTTAGCTTGTTCCTTAGTTTTCCGTTGCCGTCATTAGCAGCAGAGACACTGGTAGCATGCCAGGATGCTGCGGCAATTGCCGGCATGGAATGTTTGTTTTGATGAGAGCCACGGCTGCGATGACTCGTCCAGTGAACTTGGCAGCACACCAAGATGTTGTGGGGCCAGTAGCGGTGTGGTGTGTGTCTGCAAAGTTCTTTGCTCTCGCACCACAGCTAATGCTCAAACATTCACGATACACGCTCGTAACCGTCCTGGCTTTGCACCAGTCCCAAATAATTCTTTCACTCAGCACTGCCCCCCTGCTGCCAAGCTGCTATTCTTCAGCACATATTCAACAGCATTCAACTTGAATTTTGCACCACAGCTCCTTCAACTCGCAGGCAGCATCACGTTGAGCAAGAACAATGCGTGACACGCAAAGTACCTTGAGAAAGAGCTGATGCCAAAATCAAAACTATCCAGAACATGGCTAGACGGTGCCGTGGTTGCTGCATTCAGATCGTCCATGGCAAGATTATGCCATTCTACTAAAATTTTTTTCCTCTTCTACACACTGATCTCATTTTCAAACATGGTAATCGGTGCGGTAAAAGATTAGACGTGGTGGCGCGTCATTTTTGGCTGCATATAAGTCGCACCGGCGAAAATTCAAAAAAAAAAAAAATGCAACTTATCCACTGGAAAATATGGTACTAATTGAAAACACAAAAGAAGGACTGCAACACCATACCATTCTCATTTGTTTGCACTCCATTTTGTATACAAATAAAAACAGTTCGGTTATTTAGTACAACTGTAAGTCAGCTGGGCCGGCTTGCACGAAACAAATAAGATCGGCTTATTTCCAGTCTAATCTTATTCGCGGTCTAAAAGCTCTCTCGGTTTTGAAGAAAGGAAAGGCGCATAGCTGGTTCATTTTGTCGTTGAGTGCCTCAAGTGCGCACGAACGCCGACTAAAACATTGAGTTACCGAACTTTCAGTCGTAGTTCGTGGTGCATTTGAGGTGTCCACTGACAAAATGAACCAGCTATGCACCTTTAAGGAACGAAACAGCGCAACTAAAACGAAGGACCAAGAAAAAGAGAGACACGAACACGCGCTGATTTCCTTTTTTCCTTTCCTTTCCTTTTTTCTTGGTCCTTCGTTTTAGTTGCGCTGTTTCGTTCCTTAAAGATGCAATACCAACTCGCCCACTATGCTATGCTGCTATATGCACCTTTCCTTTCTTCAAAACCGAGAGAGCTTTTAGACCGCGAATAAGATTAGACTGGAAATAAGCCGGTCTTATTTGTTTCGTGCAAGCCAGCCCTGGTGCCCCAATCCCCCAATGTACTCAATCTGGTTCATGACAACAGACACGATTTTAGGCAAACACCTATTTTTTTTCTCGAATCTATATTGTGGCCTTTTGATGTATCTGCATGAATTACGAATTAATAAAAGACCTCTGCTTCATCTGTTCCTCGCAGAGCACTTTGGGTGCCCACCATTAAGTGAGACAGCTACTGCGCCCTTTTCTTTCCTTAAAAATAATTTTAATTTGAATGCTTCTATGCTCCAAAGATAGAGTGATCTGTGGCAGTGGAAACATTGGTGAAAACAATGCGATACTGCACTATATCCCTTTAGGATGAACTCAGACGGGCCTCTTAGCTTGTTACTTTTTTCCATTTTTTTCTTTTCCATAAGGATTCATTGTATTAGTTGTATTGTATTGTACGCAGAAAGCACGTACAACAATTAACAGGTGCCAAACATGGGATGTGGTTGGGTCCTGTTAGAAACCCTCATCACTCTTTTTAACCAACCGTGACCACATCCAACTAGAAATTCACTCAGTCTCCAACTGGCTGCTGGACTATCATTTAGGTGCAGCATTAGCATAATTTGGTGAAAAATCAATTATGCAGTTACCCATTGCAGGTTCAATGCAATGGCATATCATCATCAGCAGCATTATCATGACTACGTCCACTGCAGGGCAAAAGCCTTTCCCATGTCTCTCCAATTAACCCTGTCCTTTGCCAGTTGAGGCCATCGTATCCCCACAAACTTCTCAATCTCATCCACCCACCTAACTTTCTGTCACCCCTTGCTACGCTTGCCTTCTCTTGGAATCCACTCTGTTACCCTTAAGGACCAGCGGTTATCTTGCCTTTGCTGCAATTGGCACAGCATTCCTGCCACTTCACATGGCATCTCAGTTCCGCTGTTTACAGTGGCAAAATACATGTAAACTAACATAAAGAAAATAATTCCGAAGCAAACATTTCGAATACTTCTGGCACACAAAAAGGGTTGCACAGCACAACAGGCATTTTCAAAATCATGTATTTTTCGAATACACACGGCCATTACACGAACAACAAAAAAAAAAAAGAATGCATTGCAGTTTTGTCAGAGTCACTGAAGCTGTGTCGACGTCCTGCAAAAATATCTACCGGAAACTGGGGAAGTTGACCCAAATGCAGAGCAGACGTATTATTTGTGGGGTGCAAGACTTATCTACGAGACCCCTGAATGCTGACCTTAATTACGATTGTGTCGTTGCGCAGCTACGGCTTTCAAGTAATGACTCCATGAATACCCTCTAGCCGTTTGCACTGTGCGCCCAGTGCCATACCGCATCAGGTACCCACTTGCACTCAGCAGAGACGCATTCCGTGAAATTCAAGGCAGCTGTGTGTCTTCCGATTAGAGAGGTTTAGCACAGCATAATCCACTTGTGCGGGGAGCCACTGTGCATGCACAAATCGCCCTGAGGACGCCACAAGGTGCCTAGCGCCAGCCAGCTGTTTGCACGCCTGCCCCATTGGAATCAATCAGTGCCTGTGCACTGGTAGCGTTTGAAAGTTGGTTTGGTTTGGTTTATGGGGTTTAACGTCCCAAAGTGAATAAGGCTATGAGAGACGCCGTAGTGGAGGGCTCAGAAAATTTCGACCACCTGGGGTTCTTTAACGTGCACTGACATCGCACCGTACACGGGCCTCTAGAATTTCTCCTCCAAAGAAATTCAGCCGCCGCGGCTGGGATCGAACCCACGTCTCGTTTGAAAGTGAATCGCACTATGCCAAATCCCTATGATGCACGCCACCGTGACGGTTTGCACCACGGGTAGAGTTGCAGCAGACACGTTGTAGGCACAAATTTGGGCGCCACGCTTCCGCCTGTTCGTGTCTGTTGCTGCGAGCATGTGCAGACAGGCTCCAGCAATGTGCAGAAGCACGGGCACGCGGTGCGGAGTCAGGGCTTTGGTAGCATGCGCCATGGTGCCATCGCTGAGAAGGTACGCTAAACAGAAACCCAATGAAGCAAGAGTTGCAGAAGTGTTAGTCGCTGGAGACAAATACTTCGAGATTTATAACCCCAAATATACAGATCGAATTGAATATCTAGAACTTTACTTTTTCACTGAATGCCTGAAATTATCAAATATTTGCACAGGCCTACGTAACCCAATTCTTCTCCTGCCCATATACTGCGATAACCAGGTCAAACATGCTTGAAACAGCTGCAATAAAAACAGCTTCCTTTCACAACAAGGAAAGAGTGAGGAACACCTTTGTCTTTTCTCTTTTGCACCCTACGTGTCTGTGTAGCGTATGCAAAATGGCACATGGGATTCAGAGTGATGATCACTGCGATTACTCAACATGATTAACACTGCAAACGATCAGCACTCACTATGCGAGACGGTGAGTGGCGCATAAACATGCGCTTTGGACATCGAATGTGGTGATGAGAAGAACACCAGGAACGCATGTTGAGCCAGGCCACAGTGTTGCGTGGCTTGTCTGCACCTTCCCTGTGTAGCAGGACAAGCTCTTTCTGCGTCCGCTGTGCTATGCTCTCTGCTTGCTTCTCCAACTATAAAGATCCAAACAGAAAGAAATGCTTAGTCATGAAGGAACTGTAATGCAGGATTGCATAATTCTGAGCTGCTTAATAATAAGTTACCAAAATAAGGCTGCCAAAGTGTACTAGATGTTGTTCCAATTTCCAACAACGTACCATATACTGAAATCCCACTTAACTAAATTACCTAGCCAAATTCCCCAGCAAAGCACATTTCCACTCTACAAGCAAGAACAAGAATTAACTTCCTGATACAACATGATAGCTAGGAAGGCGAGTTGGTGATACATTTTCAAAAATAACAGCGCGAACAATGAGGATGAAGGGTAGGAAAACACACCTGATACACCAACTGCCATGACATTTTGAATTCAGCAAGATTAATGAAATTGCAACCGCTCCTCCAGTCAGAGCACCTGAAGTTTTAGTTTAGCTTGCCCAATGTGCCTACTCATAAGCAGAATGGTATCAATTTTGTCAACATGTAAACAAAACACGCACATCTGTTGGAACGCTTAAAAGTGTAGACACAAAGTTTCGTTTTTCCATGACTGCTTCTAAGGTTACACTAACTTGGCTCCCATGCCAATAAAGCATCTTGTAAGCATAGCTTACTGGCATAAATGAAGCACTTAAAAAAAGAAGAGCTCTGGATGTCCCTTTCTTGATTACATCTTTTCTATTGCGTGCTACATATCAAATCATCATACAGTGTTGTAGCAGACAGCATGATCTGACTTGAATGGGAATATAAAGAACTCTTACAAAGCCTCCTTCTGTGCCTTTATTAATGCGAAAGAATCTCTAGCCTATGTCGGGGGAGTCATGTCACCAAAACGTGTCTGCAAAACGTGTCCGCAAATCTTGTCCGCAGCAGTTGTGACGTTCTCAGAAGAGGTAGCATCAAACGAATGGTTGTGATCTATACAGGACGGTGTAAGGATGATGCACGAAAAAAAAAATTGTCACTAACATGATTAGGTAATTAACTGCAGCCAAAAATTAGAGTCAAAATAGTGTGGACGGCAAGCAATAGCAGGGAATCGTACTAAATGAGTGAAAAAATAAAAATTTCGAAATCGACTGAAACGTCTTTGGTGAATGAAATCCAAAGTAATCGATTAAAAACACTTCATTGATTTGGAGTAATTAGTTAATTAATTACAAACAAAAGCAATAGAGGGTTGATTGGTTTGGACGGGTATATGTAAGTGGACGTAAAAGTAATTAAGGTGTCGAATTTGAACAACGAAATGGGTAATCAATCATTGACTGAGAAGGTTAGAAAATCGATAGTTAAGGAATTGACTGATAATTAACCAATTGACTAATATTTAAGTATTTGACTGATAATTTATCAATTGGTCACTAATTAATAAACTGACTAATAATTAATAAATTGACCAATAATCATTCGATCAAGAATTAATCAAATGATAAACAATTAATCGATTCATCTATAATTAATGAATAAAGAGAGGCAAAGAGAGGCGAGGAGTGCCGAGGAGGCGTCAATGCTTTCGCATTCTTCCAATGCAGGTCTCCGCAGTGATCTTTTAATTTTTTTTTAGTCATAGTACCTCACAAGGGTAAAATGCCTAAATGATTACAATAAACCTGGCAAAATGCAAGAAAAAGAAGGACGTATTCAAAGAAGGCATGCTAGCGGCTGTTGCTGCCAGCCTTGTTCACGCTGCACTACGGCAATGCCCCCAAAATATCCTGGTTTACGTTTCATTTTTGAGCAAGCTTGCCTGGTAACAGAAAGCCCTGTGACAAGACAATCAGAATTTATATTTTCACAGCTAATTCAATAGTTCAATGAATGTCATGATACACCAGCGTGGTGTTTTGCTGTAATCCTGAAAACACTTCTTAATGCAGCTTATGTATGCCAATATGACACACACATTTTCTTTCATTCATAAAACCTGCTCAACACAACACACAAGTCACAAATGAATATGATGCAAAAGCTATGCTGCTATTACAACTCAGCATAGTGAGTTAGTTACAGTTCACAGTTTTTGTGTGTTACACTGGGTACTTCTGATATGCTTGATGCACTGCCCAAATTGAACTGCTTTAGAATTTCCCTGAATTACATTTAACTTCGAAAACTTACGTACGGAATGAGAATTGTTACATCCAAAAAACTTAGGTGTTTATTCATTATCACCTCAGGTGACCACTGACAGCTGGGGACCTTGATTAAGGTACACAACCGATAAGCAATATTAATGCCAAATGCAGAGAGTATTTCCCGAATGTCAAATACTACCGTAATAACCAAGAAACTGTGTCCTCACATATCTACTTTATGATTGACTACATCATAGTAATCATATCAAATGTCTCTATATTTATTATTGCTGCCCTTTGCATCCTCTAGTAACTGCTTTTGTAGCATGCAAACATAAAACTCGCAGAAATAAATAACCAAAATGATCATCACACACAAGTAAACATCAGTACCAATGCATAGGTACAAACATGCCTTTAAAGCAACTAGAACTATGATCAGGGTGCAAGTTGAATGCTTAAAATCACGACAGAGGAAGGCTAACTGATAATGACAGGCAGCACTGAAAGAATGGAGCAAACAATTTTTGCTGTGAAAACTTGGCGTACAGAATCCAGTAAGCACAATTCTACTTC
Source organism: Amblyomma mixtum (assembly GCF_055824585.1). Classification (NCBI taxonomy): domain Eukaryota; kingdom Metazoa; phylum Arthropoda; class Arachnida; order Ixodida; family Ixodidae; genus Amblyomma; species Amblyomma mixtum. The sequence goes on along the minus strand of NC_143014.1, from coordinate 156,574,470 downwards.
ACATTCCATACATGCTATCTACTAATTTTACACAAACACCACTGGGGGTGAAAGGCTGCTAACAGCATAGATAAGTATGGATGCAAATGTAATAGTCTATGGCATATTCTAATCAGCAATCCAAAGCTCTCCAGCAAGGTATCTGTCACGGTCTGATCAGAACCCAGGATCTGAATCAAAATCGGCCACTGAAACATTCTCTTCAGTTTCATGGAGCAAGAAAACTTGCTCCGGCTCACAGATTGGAATATGCCACAAGAATTTCTTCCCATGCTCGCTTTTCACTTCCTTTGTGCATTAAGTTAGATGCTAAGCTCTGTGACAAACTAAATGTGCCTTTAGCGACACAATTTTGTCAGAGTAGCATGCACTGCAAATGGCTTCTCTGTTGTTTGAATCCTACCTGCCCCACAAGTGGTTCCTGGTCAGCAAGGGCTACAATGAGGATGCAGTCGGCTTGTCGGATGCAGCGCTGGGTCCACGAGCTCATTTGGCTGTCACACTGGTACAGAAGCACCCTGTTACGGTCTTCCTGCTGACCTAACCAGTTGCAGAGGCGGTACTCATTGGCTCTGAAAAAGGATAGCACATCAGAGATCAAGCCACTTAGTGCACCACACACACGCAAGCCACCCACCTGCAGAATAAATTCCATGTATACTATATTCATATTGGCACTGCATACAATACATCAGGCATTGTAGTGCTTCAGTAACGCAGTTCAAAACAGTGAAGTGCTTACGTGTCAAGTGCAGAAGCTCCGAGCTGCTTCTTGATGTAGTCGGAAGTCAGCCGAAATACTGGCCCTGCAAGGACATTGGAAAGCAAAACTTACTCCTGGGGTGTGGATAATGACCTCCAGCACAGGCTGCATACAGACTTCAATCCCTAAAAAAATTATTATCTGACAATGTGCGCTAACTGGCGAGAGCACAAGAAGTGAACACATTAGTTCATTTGCAACTAGACAGGTAGCCATGCTATCTATACTCACTTCCCTTTGTAGTAGAAACTATAGCATGCTGCAGTTGCAAAAACCATCTCTTTTCAAACTAAGGATATAAAACATGGAATATGTACTCCGAAACGACACATTTCTCTAAAATGAGTAACCACCTCCTTTCTAACTAAGAATATGTACTCTGAAATGACACGTATCTCTAAAATGAGTATAGACGACAAAATAATTGCCCCATACAAAAAAAGAAAAGAAAAGCAGCCACATTTTATGGTGCAAGCTGCAGCTCCAACACAACTACAATGACAACCAAGTGCCTCTACTTCAGGCTGCTTCAATGCGTTTGAATGAATGTGTGATTCCTTTGAAAGCAGCCCTCCACTATGGATGCAAGTGACTCTTGCTGTCTAAGCAACTTCACAGTCCATGTAATAAGCAATACAGAATCATGATAAGTGCAGGGATGTACACTTTCCAACGATACTTTTCACTGCAACTGGACCATCAGTACTGCGTTGACTTTTTCAGCCAATTTGCACTGTCAGTGATCAACCTTACCAGAAATGGAAGTTAGAATACCAGCACTGGTATTAAATGCTCACAAGTTTTACTGGTGCAATACTCAGCTAAGTGAATACCTACTACTGGAACAACAATCTTATCAGCATTGAATAACTCCAAGACGCAGGGGCATGCTCCTTTAGGCACACAGTATCTGTCATATGGTTTACCAAAGTCCACCATACCAATCCTCTTTCTAGGTTGCAACACTACATACTAGGTACAGCTCAAATTTAGCATAAAATGGAGAAAAATTGCTTCATTGAACCTTAGATCAATTATGCCACAAGAAAATGCTTCAGGCTATGAACACCTAGAAAAATGGCCAAGTTCAGCTCTTTTGAGATGAGACATGTCAGACCCTAAAAATCGCACTGCACAACTGCAGCCAAGGGTAGTCATTCTCGCTGCACAAAGAAGACATAAAAAAAAGCTAGAAGAGCTTAGAATCATAAGGCGGTGTAGAGGTAGAGACTAGAGATGGGGAAGCAGAAGGAAAGGAGAGGTTAACTGGGAGGAGGGACCAGTTTGTTACTCTGCATTGGGGAGAAAGGGAAGTAAAGATATAAAGGGGAAAGGGAAATCCTGAGTTAAAAATGATGAGTGTATGGCAAATTCATAGCCTATCGCTCAAGCACGATGCCTCAGGAAATGAAATAGGGCCTTGAAGGCCTTCATAGCTGAAGAATGCTGCTGCCATCATCCAAGAACCTTCACCTCTGTCAGTGGGAAAGGGTCAAGACAGTTCATTGCACAGGATAGAAATGGCTCTCAGCAATATATGTAGGGCATGCACAGAGCTGGTGGTACATAGACATTGCAGTAAGAATGTATGGTGTGGTATGTACTAAAGCTACATGCAGGTTGTAGTAATAGACATGGATGTGGACACAGAAGTCATGGACAAAAAAAAACGAAATAAAACTTTACAATCAACTCCTACTTTTGGACCATACCACGATGATCCTCTCAAAAGAGCCAAAGAAAAATGTAAACTGCAAGCAAGTACAGCAGACTGTGTTCAGTTTGTCGAAGCTGTCACTAATGTCCACACCTCACTTTCTTGTGCATAAGGATTATGTAGTAAGTAGACTTTGTAACCCTGCATATTGACCTTCCAACAACCATCAGATTATTTCATGCATGTAGTTTGAAGTGAATCAGTATGCTGTATGCATGTTTCTGTCCTAAATACTTCAATAAAATTGGAGGCTGCATTCATTACATGGAGTAATGGATTAGTAAAAGTTTAAACAAACAGTGGGTGTATCTATCATGTAAGTAAATAAGGCAGTATTGAAGATGATCAATGCTGGAAGAAGGTGTAGGTATGACCATAAAAGAGGATGGATCTCTGGCACAAGGCTTATGCTCACATATCAAGGACTCTGACCACGGCACAGGTGCTTCAGAAAAACACACTAGGAACCATCAAGGCTAAATCCTCATTTACCAATGGTAGGGAGCACCAGCACTCCTGGCATGCAATGTAATGGTAACCATGCACCCGGTTCCCCAGCACATGCTAAGTTCTCTTGTGCACCTCTAAGAAGAAAAAATCCTAGCCGATTGATGAAGAAGCTAACAGCTCTCCTCACTAGAGCTACAGCTATACAGTGGCTTTGTGTTTCGTTACCAAGGGTTTACTTTACAGCATATTCTCCCCTACACGTCAATTACAGCAGGCTTTCGGTTTTAAGGGCATACAAAATAAACTTTGTTAGCATATGTATTCATTCAGAATTGAAAGGAAATGAAGAAAAGAAGTCTGCTACAATGTATTAATTGTGAATCTTGGATGATAAGAATATGGACAGAACACAAAGAAGATGGTTTGGTTTGGTTTGGTTTATGAGATTTAATGTCCTGAAGTGATTCAGGCTATGAGGGACACCGTAGTGGACTGCTCTGGATAATTCTGACCACCTGGGATTCTTAAATGTGCACTCACATCGCACAGTACACGGGCCTCTAGCAATTCACCTCCATCGAAAATAAGTTGTAGCCAGGATCGAACCCACGTCTTTCGGGTCAGCAGCCGCGCACATTACCACTGAGCCACCGCGCTGGCTAGAACACTAAGTCAGTACATGGCTAGGGTGACTAGAATGGGGAGGTGCGAAAACCTGCCGCAGAAGCGTGGCCCCAGAGTGTGCCGATGCCACGTGGCAGCGCTTGTGGCAGTGGAGTGGTAAGGTGCGTGGCTGGAATGAGTACACAGCTGCAACCGCATTTTTCCTACCAAGAGCAATATAGTCAGTTTTGGGAACCTCAGAATTTTTTTTTCCTCGCCATATTAAGTGTAAAAGAACGTCCCCCAAGTCCACACTATTTACTCTCTCAATAAATGTTCTCACAATCCACACGATCCCAATCCATACTATATATCCGAAGTGCATTTGGCATGTGTACACATCATACCTTCTAAACAAGCATTGATTAGAAGGATCCTGAAATGAGCACATCGTAAAATTTTTTAAGGGCTTTTAGCAGGTTCCAGTCATGCGTGCTGCAGGGCCTGTAGACGTCATGGTCACACGACCTAGGTGTCGACATACTTTGTAGCAGAAGTTTACGGTGTGTAGGTGTCCGAGAAAAAAAAGAAAAGAAAAAAGCAAAATCGGTGCGCACACAAAAGCCAACATTGTGCAATGTTTGAAGGTTGAGGGGACGTGCATACTCCATCCATTGATGACAATACCCGGCCACTTGGTCACAAGGCAGAGCTACATTTTTTTTTCAAGAGCAAATTAGCAAAGTTTTCGAGTGCAAGTCTTTTGCACATTTTGGCAGTGCTTACATAACTGAAGCATGCATGTGATTTTGATGCTTATGTAAGCAGTGTTCTATAACGGTACAAACAACAGTGACATATATTAAGACCAAATAACGAGATGACATCTTGAGAACCTCCAAACATGAAAGGGAAGCTGTGACTGATACATGTTACAATCATTGCAGCTAAAAAGGTGCAACCATTCGAGTGATGATACAGAGGTGTACATATTACTACCTGGGATAGGGGTCACAAAAATTGATCTTATTCAAAACGTCCACTACAAGTTTATTGCATGTAAAATACAGTGGCCATCAGTCTGCCAACGGTCGAGCAGCACATACGTTTACTTTTGTTTTCTCGCGGGACGTATCACACATACAGCGATGCTGACGTAAGACTCCTCTAGTTATGTATAACATTAACAAAGTGCGGCTATATATGTGGTGCACATGATGTCCAACTTACGGGAAGAGGTCGAGGGACAGTAGCGTAAAAAAATGCTTGAATCACTTCCAAGTGTTTTCGTTATAGTATGTTCGGTAAAGAAAAGTCCACACGTCTTTGCTTGAAAAGATTAATGTACACTTGGCCCCCGGTCCAGACGGTAATCAAATTTTGTTCGCAAGAACTGTGCGTTGGCTATTGCTCCCCTTTTAGTATTGCTGTTTGAAAAGTCTCTACCCACAGACTGGAAAAATGCAAACATTATCCCAGTCCACAAAAGCGGTGACAAAACGAAGAAAGTAACTACAGGCCTACTTTATTAATAAGTGTATCATGTAAAACAATGGAGAATGTAATTTACATTAACCTAATTAATCACCTACAGAGTAATAACTTCTTTTGCCCAATGCAGCACGGCTTTAGGGCAGGGTTTCCTTGTGATACGCAATTAACATTGCAGTCTCAATTAACTTAGGTAAGCAGACTGACTGTATATTTTTAGACTTCCGAAAGGCATTTGATTCCATTCTACATGCACTTTTTTTTTGCACAAAATGTACCTCCTTAATATACTGGCCGAACCAATGGCATGGCTTGAAGCATACCTGTCCAAAAGAAAACAGTGCGTGGTTCTGGACGGGGAGAGCTCATCAAGTACACCTCTGCTGCCTGGTGTCCCCCGGGGGTTCGTTCTGGGCCCTCTGCTTTTCTTGGTTTATACAAATGACCGTGCTGATCATACCACCAGCCATGTGTAAGATTGTATGCTGACAACCGCAAGGTAATTTACATAAAGACTAGCTGGGTTTTAAACTTCCTCAGGCGTAATTTTGAACAGGCACCGGTGAATCTAAAGGAAACATTATATCAGTTAAACGTATGTCCCATCCTTGAATACGTGTGCAATGCTTGGGGTCCGTCATCTAAAGCAAACATAGCAAAGCTTGAATGCATACAGGCACGAGCTGCTCGCTTTGTGTCAAGGGGACTACTACTTCTCAAATACATCTAAAGATATTTCTAATTTCTAAACACTTGGGCTGGCTTTAGTGTTAGGTGTGTTGTGCGAAGTCCTTTACCATATTCATGTTGAACAGGTGCGGGTGATATAATGAAAGTGACTAAAAGGGTATCGCAACAATACAAGACAAAAAAAAAAAAAAGCTATGGTAGTTTGTTTTTTTTACAGTGGCTGGTAACCTCGGCCACTGGTGGACACTGCTAGCTTATGTTAGCAGAGATGCCCATGCAAACGCAAATCCGAGCAATGTACATTATAATCGAGCTGCTCATGCGATACACAGCTTCAGAACTCTGCTCACGGTGCTGATATGCATGCATCCATATTCATTTACGTTCACTCAGAATCCTCCAGGATCAAGTAGTATTTATGTTAAGAGCCTTCCTCTAAACGTGCTTGTGCCTTGTGCTTTTGTTTGCGCATACTTTTTGTATGTGCGAACAAAAGTACAAAGTGTGCAATCTTTTGGCACGGAAGGCCGAAACTCCTGAGAGGCCTTTTCTGAGCTTTCCCAGTATTGATTATCGCATGCAGGTAGAAAACAGTTACGCTCTGTATTTTTTCTTTTTTGCCGTGGGCTGCACCTTTCACCCACATAAAAATCCGCCGCGAAAGGAACCAATCGTGCGAGCTGCCAAGCAACACATACAACACGATCAGGAGCCCAGTGCTGGTACAGCGTGGGCATGGACTGCGCCGCTAGCACCAGCACCACATGCTCCCCTAGCGGCATCGGCACATAAGGGGGCCACGTGTGGCCAAAGGGAAGCTCCATGCTCTTCACACCTCCTCATACTAGCCATCGTAACATGGCAATCTCGTTAATTTGACCTCACTTAGATTCGAACTTCTGGTTTACTTGACCTGATGCTGTCAACATCAACTGTATTGAAAAGGGGAAACATTATTTGAACTCTGGATAATTTGTACAAATCTTCAGTCCCCTTGAAGTTCAAATTGTGGAGAGCAGACTGTAGAAGTGCTGATCTTTTTTGCGCATCACATACATTCTTATCGCGCTGATTCAAAATCATCATCAACATGTGCAACTTTCTATTCTTCTAAACCGTGCATATCATGCATCCCACTCTTAACAAGTGTAGTTACAGTAAGCAACTGCGGCACAACTGTGGCAGTGTGAAAAATTGCTTAGGTTAGGCTGATCACCTATGCTCCGAAGTGCGTGGCACAGCTCCAAGGTGAATGTGGAGAGTGGCACGTCCTCATTCACAGCCAACGCTGCGATTGTGGTGAAGTTGGAGCCCGTAGGCCGGGAGATCATGGAGGCAGCTGCAAAAAGTGATGCAGAAAAGTACGGAACAAGTATAAAGGTTTATCTAAATATTCACAAAAATTTTGTTCTTCAAAAGAAAAGCCTGTCAAACATTCAGATGTACAACTTTCACAAAATTTAAAATAATGCAGAAAAATAGGCTATCTGGAGCATGCTTATAACATGCATACCAGAAAAAAAAACAATATAAATACAGGTCTTAAAGCTTTACAGTGCTGGATTTAGAACTGGTGTTCAAAACAAAAAAAAGCACCTGTGCGTATTTGTTATACTAGGTAAAAGTGGCACACATCAACCTTCCCAGAGCTTTACAAGAAACCTGACAAAACTTCAGATTCTCAAAGCTATGAAAACCAACTTTCATGCAGCAAAGAAATGAAAATACTATAGGTCAATCTTGGTTATACTGAGTTACTGTTTACTTCAAACAGAGGTTAGATTGGGCTAAAGAAAAACAATTGCCCTGCCCGCACTGTCTTGCGATACAACGGGCTAATTTACTTCAAACAGTCAGAACATCCCCTTGAAAATACCATTCACACTGATCGAACTCACGTTCACTGGAACATTCAATATATCGAATGGTGCGCCACACCCCTGGCACATGGCACTTCTAACAGTCTTCTTGCAATCACTTTTTGTGCGAGAAACCTGGTTAGCTGCATGGCCTAGGACCCCTTGCTGGCAATGCGAGTGCTGTGAAACCACTTGACAAGGTGAACATGGGATTTGCTTGAGGGTAGCTTTCAGTCCATCATGCTCATTTTCCAAGCGGCACTGCTGTCTTGTGAAAAAGCAGAGCACAGCTAGTAATGCGGTGAAACCAACCTAACTGACCAAAGCCCAGCGGTGGCCTTCAACTGGCGCGCTTCGCTGCCAGAGGTGTTGCGGAACTCAACAGTAACTCAATCCTAACGAGAGATTATTCTCATTATAGTGTACCAGTAACTGGATTAGGACTCCCATGAGAAGCAGTGGCTAGTTCCAAAATATCATCCACTGTGGCTTCATAAAGCAGGCTAGGCCTAGCAATGCCTAGCGAGCGGTGTGCTGCCAATACGGTGGCAGGCTGCAGGTCACTGCAAAAAGCACGGCGCTTGCATGGGTACAGTGTATTCTTGCTTCTAGGTTACAGATAAGCTTATCTACTTCCATTTTTATACATTGATAAATCAAACTATTTCGCAATCCCCTTCAAGTTCTATAAATCTGGGATCGACTGTATTACACAAAACAGAAGTGCTTTACTCCAGAATGAAATTGCATGTTTACAGCAGCCAAAACAAAATAATAGTTGCCTGCGTAAAGAATTTCTGACCTCTTACAATTTCTAAAACAGTTAAGAGATCTTGTGATTGCACAAAGAGTAGCACAAGTGGTGGCACACATATTTATTCCAGCTCACATGAATCAGATAGCACGCTGTAGCTGCGGTTCTTACCCAACATAAAAATAGAATTCACCGACATTGAAGACTTTAAATATCACATTACAAAAAGAATTCCTCTCTTGTTATGCAAACAGAAAAGTCTAAGAAGGGTGTTACTTCTATTAAAAAAATAAACAACATAGTCCTTCAAAAAACTGCCCTTTTTCAAGGGTTTCCATAAACCTGCCCCTCGGTGCAAGATATTTCATTTCCGATTCAACAACTGTGCAGGCCTCCCAGTTTCGCACTTAATAAGCAGACGCTGTTAGGCCTGGTGCTAACACTTCACAGCTATAGATGTACCTCCTTTTGAGAGTTGCTCCTACAGCCAACTTGTGCACATGAGAAATTAACCAATGTCTCTGCTTAGCAAACTACTTTTTTGATCTACTTTCTCGTTCACTGGCACCCATTTCTTGGCAAGTATAGCACAGTCACCAACATAATGCTGGAGTGTGGGCTCTTATGCCCTTTCTTGCAAGTCACAGTTGTGAAGTGCAAGCTTCCATTTCTTCCTTCTGTTTAGACTGTCAAATGCCATGTCATGCCAAGTGCTACGCCTGGGTGGTCACAGGTGCAAAATGGCTCACGGGGCTTTGTGAAAAGTCCATACCTATTTAATGCATTTTAGTTTGAAGGCAAGACCTTGTAAGTACAGAGACTTCTGTATTTATCTGCCGCAGTGAAAAACATTTCTGTGCACAAACTATAACCCTAATGAAGTGCAACCATTACTCTTAAGGTCACATATTATGGTATATGTTCTTTGAGATGCAATTTAACATCGGTTCCTGCCTGCATTTTATGGAATCAAGTAGAAACTGCCGTCGACTGCGAGTACAGTTTTTGCACATGCGAGCCAAGCAGTTGGTCTGACTGGCTTCTCCACCTGTAGGAAAAAGAAGCAATGCTGGTATGGTGAGCAAGCTGTTGGTTTGTTTTGAAGGTTACTGTCACATTTTTGAGGCGTTTTAGCTAGAAAAGCGATGGCTCTTCCTTCCAATGTTAATTACAATGTCCAGCCCGAACTGCATCTTCAAGGAACTGCACAACTTGCCCACCCACTCAAGCCATCACTTGCTTCTGCAACTGGCAGGGGGCGTAGACCACTGTTTTGGCTGCTCAGCCATCCTTTCCGTGATATGTACTTATGGACGATACCAGTTTTTCAATAACCACAGAAAATCCAGGCAAGTGCCAACGCTAAATTACTAATCAAAGAAAGTAGACATTAATATTCTGCTTTTTGAGTGATGTTTGCTCTCGAATAAGCCAGTAGTTAGTGCAGAGAAAATTTTCAAATTCCAGTACCCAAATACAGAAGTCTCTCTATATCCTTTGCGCATGTTTTTCAGACTCACGACTTAGCACATCAACGGCATTAAATAAAGTTCAGAAATAAAAAAAAAAACGGTTTTGCATTGAAGCCTACCTTTAACAGTGTCTCCTTTCTGCAGGCTACCCAGAAGCCGGTGGCCAAGAAGATGAATAAGCCTAGTCACCACCTGCAACATCTCATGTACTATACCTAGGGCCCCCAATTTTCAAGACTTCATATTTTCAATAATTCAAAAATGGCTGGTTTGTTTATGGGGTTTAACGTCCCAAAGCGACTAAGGCTATGAGAGACGCCGTTGTGGAGGGCTCCGTAAATTTCGACCACCTGGGATACGAGGAGGGGCCAGAGTTGGAGGAGAAAGTCGGGGACAAATTTTTTTGCTGGAAATTAGGTTTTTGCTGTAACTCTTAATCAATTCGTTTTTTCTGAATTATGTTTACTATGACGGGAATTCGCAAAAAGTGGTCATTTCATGGTGGGATACAATGTACAGTCTTTGTCAAAAGTAACCAGGCTGCATGGTTTGCTTCTAGCTTGTATAGTGGAGCCCTTGTGGCTTTCCTAAAGATCAAAAAGTGTTGGAAGGTAAGAAGACCCCCTGTCCTTAACTTTAATGACCATTTCAGCTTCAGGGATGCTGTAAGGGCTCCACTGTACGAGCTAGAAGCAAACTATGCAGCCTGGTTACTTTTGACAAAGACTGTACTTTACTAACACAAGCAAGCTATAAGAGCTACGTTGCACCAACAAAGTGGATCAGCGGCTAACATGCCCCCCACTCCACCTCTCACCCTTAGTTTTCTGTTTCTAATAACTTTCTAATGTTTATTCTATATTTATTTATTCTAATATTTTATTTTCTTTCCATCTTCATTATAATTTGAATTGGGTCTATGGGTTAGCGGGGGTTTAACGTCCAAAAGTGACTCAGGCTATGAGGGACACCGTAGTAAAGGGCTCAGGAAATTTCGACCCCCTGGGGTTCTTTAACATGCACTGACATCGCACAGTAAACGGGCCTCAAGAATTTCGCCTCCACAAAAATTCGACCACCGTGGCCGGGATCGAACCTGCGTCTTTCGGGCGAGCAGCTGAGCGCTATAACCGCTGAGCCACCACAACATAATTTGAATTTGTAGCATTTTTGTGCTCAAGCACGCATTCAATTGCAAGAGTATCCATTCACTGTCACAGCTGCCACTTGGAATGCCAACAACATAAGGGTGACTTTGGTGATCTGTAGTGCTTAACCCTTAAAGGGTTTTTGCTGTAAATGTACGGCGGCGATTCTCCGTCCCTCAAGGTCTTTGCTGTATGGGAACAGTTTCAACCCTCCGTTTGAAATTTTGCGCCATAATGATGATGGATGCTCACTGGGAGATGCTGCCACCTCCTAGGACTTACAAGAAGCGTTTCAGATTTGATTGTGCTACCTTCTTGCGGAGGTAAACAGAACTGATTTCTAGCTGCAGCGTGTTGCGCTATATGCGGCAACACCCTTTCGTGGTTTCGCATGATGGCAACCAAGGCAGGCAGCATGTGTGTGTGATTGCAACAGGGGCATGTGAAACTTGTTTTTTATCTTTATTGCAAGGGCCTTGGAAGTTGATTTCTATCTTTACTGGTGCTGCTGTTAGCCTGTTTATCACCAACATTCAGGAGGTATTCCGTTCTCCTTGTTTAGAGAGTTTCCTTAGAGTTCTTCAGATGCGCGGCAAAGCGGTGATACGGCCAAACGCACTGCCGTGTCTCTTAACACCAACAGCAATGACTTTAGACTCTGATTTTGAACATTTTGTACCTTCAAAATCCGCAATGAAGTAATTTGACCATCTGGGAAAGTTTAAAAAAAAAAATTTGACCATCTGGGAAAGTTTAAAAAAAAAAAATTCGACCCTCAAAGGGTTAAGGGAACCGGGTACGGAAAAAAATGCAAAAAAATGCAAAATGCAAAAAAAAAAAAGCTAAAAATCAATGAGGTTTTGGAACCTATAGGGGTTCCTTGCCTCTGTTCTGTTCAATGTCTGCACAAAGTACTCATACAGGTTCCGTTAACATTTCTGAACAGGGGGCCATGTCTGCTCCAGTAATGTGTGCACAAGAAACCTGTATAGGTTTTAAAACGTTTTTGCACAAGGAACCTATAGGGAACCTACAAGGAACCTACATGGATACTGAAACACCTCTGCTTTTCAAATGTGTTTTCAGGGAATCACCCAAGGTTAAGTAAATTTTTAATACGAGAGCAATTACTCATTAGCATCCACCCAAGCACAGCCATACGGCTACAAAGGAAAGTTGCATAGCTTTCCTTTGTAGCCGTATGGCTGTGCTTGGGTGGATGCCAATGAGTAATTACTCCCTTATTACCTCTGCTTTTACTATTCTTTAATGTGAACAGTGACATGTTTTCGCTTTTTGTAGCCACGGCACTTGGCCAGATGAACTTCTGATGAAAACTTGACTGAAGTCAGTAAGTCAAATCACTTACATTGCATACTCTGGTTGATATACAACTCCAGTATGACAAGTATGATTAGACAATGAATTCGTCTTGCATGGCTTTACCATATACGGAAAGACTGGTAATAAAGAGGATTGTAAGTTCAACTTATAAACTTTCTAAACAAACTAAGATGCCTAGTATATATATCAATCAATCGAGTATATGTAACACTGAATGCAACTGCTGGAAGGCTCATTTAAAACTTAGGAAGTCAGAAAAGGACCTACTTTTATACACCGGGGTTAACATGTCCCAAAGTTATAGTGCATGAACCTTTTTCCACTTCATCACCAAAATAGTAGTGGCAGAGTAAAAACTATAAAAACCCACCAACTCATGCTTAGCAGCAGAATGCCATAGCCACTCAGTCACTGCAGCATATAATCTATTCAAGCACAACTTTTGTGTGAAATGCATACTGAACAAATATCAAATTTAATGATCGTAGTTCTAGAAGACAATATTTATCCAAGCAAACTGAAGCAGTAGTGATAGCAAAGAATTTTCAGCAACTGCTACTTTGGCTTAAAAACAGAGAGTATTAAACAACGGACAATTCTAAAATCTTGAGTCACATGAAGTACTTGACTAGTTCAGTTCACAATTGTTGGAATGAAAGGCTCATTAGTGCCAACAGTCACCAAGATCAGCAAAGCACATGTGAAGTGTATGCTTTGCACTACTGCCTGTAGTCAAAGGAAAGTCAGTACACAGCCAGTGCAACCAAAGCCACAACCTCGGTAGGTCACATGCAGAGTCCAACAAATTGACCACGGTAGCACTACCTAGCCTTTTACACTCTGATACGTAATAAAGAATAAGAAAACACAGCGCAGCAATAAAAATATGAAACATTGGCTACCGTTGCTCCAGACAAGCACGAGAAACAAGAGATAACCCACCAGACAAAAAACCACACATGAAACAAAACCAAAGTCAAGGACATGAAAATGGCATGAATACACAATGTTATCAAAACTGAAGCTCCGAGACTACTGCTCAGCAATGAGCTGGAAAAAGTTGGGAGGACGGGAACTTACAAAGTAAATTAACCACAAAAGGCACACATTATTATATTTAGGGAAAACATAAGCAACTATACTACATTATTCACGATATCTTTGCACAGTTTTTGCTTGTGCTTCCAATCTATCCTCGCTATGAATACTCACTACAAACCTCACAATAATTTACAGTAAAATATCTAAAAAATTCCTTGCCCTTTACTGATGTTAACAACTGTTGGCCTTTTAGTTCACAGAATGAATTGGGTAATGCCAAAGCGAGGACTCTGTTTTCAGAACTTGAGAATCATCTATACACACAACGCCTCTGAGGATCATCTCATCAATTCCTTTTCAGTAAAATTTAAAAAAAAACAAAAAAACATTAAATAATCAAAAAAGCGAAATCATGAAAAAAAGTCATAATGTGACTAAGGTGGGCTTACCACAGGATATTTGATCTTGATTACATTCAAGAGCCCCTCTGGTAGTTTAGCCAGTTCGGTATCCCTGTGGATGTGAAAAAAGAAAAAAAAACTATAATGACACCCCCTCCCAGCTGAGGTTCAGAATTTCTTTACACTACTTTCACTCAGTGGAGAAAAATACAATTACGCTGACAGTTCCCTAAAAATAGTTTTCAAGTACATCATATTCTACCTAGTAAAACCAATACCCTGACACTATTTCTTTCCCCATTTTTTTTTTTTTGCTGCAAAAGCACTTTCTCAGCCAAAACAATTAACCAAAATGGACCTTCTCTGCATACACCTTCACCTGACTGCATACTTCTGAATATAATAAGGAAGCCACACATCATACAGTGCAGTCAACAGAAAGCCCGCAAAATTTTTAAAAACGCAATGTGACAGCTGTGGTTTGTGTGCCAGGTTACAGTGCTCTCACCTGCGACTTGGTAATGTGCTGCCAAATTTGCACCTTCTGCACTGACCATGACAGAGCTTCACAGTGCTGTTGGTTCCAAGGTAAGCGCCAGCAGCGTACCGAAAAAGTGCGACGTCAGCAGCTGCTGGTGCTTACCTCGAAATGAACAGCAAAGCGAAGCACTCTTGTGAGCTGTGCAGAAAACGCAAAGCTGGCAGCACTTCACTAAGTCCCACACTATAAAAATACTCCCTCATAAGGCTGACGAAGAAGCCAAAATACAGTTCTTTTACAACATACTGGATAGTGTTACTTGTTCAGAAACGGCCCGGATCACGCACACTAGATAGCGTTGACCGGAAACATCTTCGACGGAGGTCCGTCTGGTTGGGTTTTTGAGCGTTACTTGTTCAGAAACGGCCTGGATCATGCAGAATGGGACATTTCGAGCCATTGTTCAAACTGAATGATCTGAATAGGTGCAGTAAGAAACGAGTTAAAGGCTGTCAAGTACAAACTGCTGCAATTTGTGAGAGACCAGTTTCACATTCCTTCTAGCAAATAAGCTGCCAGTGTCAGCAATCTACATGCTCAAAGGTTTTGTACCATCATACTAAGTGTAGGCAACAGCACTGGTCTGGAAGAACACCAGAAGCTGCAAAAGGTCACTGGTTAGAAAGACATAACCACCTGCTTTTCATCTTAGCTACCTTACCATCTTGATTACAATAACTATATTCAGTCTGAACATGAGATGAAAGTACAAACATGTTGAATGAAAAGCATGTTGCTAGGCGAAGGAAAATACCTTTCAATAATAAAGGCCACAGTATTTGCCTTGAGCATCCCTCAAACATCCTGCATTCTACAAAACGCTACAACTTTTACTCACCGCACTGCCATGACAGTGGTTGCTCTTTTGGCTCCAGTTAGAAGCTCCACCTGCAAACAAAAGGAATGTATTGCTGGTACAGTAGACAATCTTTTAATCTAACATTGCTATGCTGAATGAGTCAGATCACCCCTAAAAAAGTACAATAAAAACCTCTTACAGCCATAACACAAGACCAAACCAGCTTTTCAATATCTTTTTATTGGTCACAAAGCTTCTGTAGAAGTTTGACATGGGGAAAGATGCTGCTGCTTGGATATCAGAGTGAATGAAACAGCAATGAAGAGGTGCCAACACAGACAGGTGATGGCACATGCTGCTACTTTTGCTTGCTTTTATGCATTTGTGACTGCTTGTAAGCATTTGTGACTGCACAGGACCTAGCCCCGTAAATGTAGATGCAGTCACATGAACCACATCATGTATGAGTGTACGTACCACTCCAACTAGGTCTCCTCGACCATATTCTCCCACCATTTCACGTTTGCCATCAGCCCTCGTCAGCACAGAACGTAAACGTCCACTCAGCACAATGGCTGTGGACTCTGCCTTTTCGTCTTGCCTGTAGGGGAATGCAAGACATATACAGATAAGTATGTAGAGTGAATCATCCACCGATAGTGCTAGGATGTTACTATGCACTTCGCTTTTGCTTTTTTATGACTACGGTTGAACAGTTTTATGCTGGCAGCCCTCTTATGGCACCACAGGTTTCTTAACTAAATAAGTGTTAGGCAGGACAAAGAAGGCACCTTGACAAGCATGTGTTTACTTGTCGTATATGTAAAACACCACACAAAATAGTACTAGCCAGTTATTCCCTGTGCATGCACCACCGAACTCTCTGCTGTCTCTTCTTTGGCCTTTTAGGAAATTCAAGATTAGAATAAGCACAATAATTAGGCACCCATATAATAATTTGGTATTCCTCAAGGGTCAGTGCTTGGCCCTTTATTATTCCAAATATATACACCAACGACTTACCTCGCCATATCACATCCCAAATACGCCTCTATGCGGATGACCGTGTATTATATCAAGTAATTAACATACCAGATGATCACTTGCAAATAAACACCTCAGTTACTAGTTCTTGCAACTGGTGCAATACCTGGCAAATGAAAATAAGTTTTACTAAAACTGTAGTGATGTCTCTCACCACTGTTTAATTATGCCTTCAATGATTAACCACTGCACAGGACTTTCAAATATAAATATCTTGGCGTTATACTTACTACTAACATGCCCTAGGCAAAGCATATTAATTTCATTAGTACTAAAGCACTAAAAATGCTTAGTTATTTGAGGAGAACATTAACTGGTTTGGTTGGTTTGGTTTATGGGGTTTAACGTCCCAAAGCGACTAAGGCTATGAGAGACGCCGTAGTGGAGGGCTCCGGAAATTTCGACCACCTGGGGTTCTTTAACGTGCACTGACATCGCACAGTACACGGGCCTCTAGAATTTCTCCTCCAAAGAAATTCTAGTCGCCGCGGCCGGGATCGAACCCGCGTCTTTTGGGTCAGCAGCCGAGCACCATAGCCACTGAGCCACCGCGGCGGCAGAACATTAACTAATACCCCAAAAGAAACTAAGCTTTTAATACAAAACTCCTTAATTTGTCCCGTAATTGAATACGCGTCTCCCGTCTGGAATCCTCATAAACAATGTGAAATTGACCAAATTGAGAGCATCCAAAGAAAAGCAATCAGATTCATATATCGTTGGTATGATCACCATTTTTTCACCTTCTTGCGCCTTGTCCTCTTTAAATCTAACCCCCCTGTCCGTGCGCCATCACATGGCTTCACTGAAGTACTTGCACTGCACCGTCAATTCACTTTATCATGTCACGCCTAAAGTCTATCTTACCCCCCATATTTCTCGATCAACAAGGAGTCATCATGGCCTTAATGTTAAGCAATACTTCGCTCGCACTAATAATTTGAAACACAGCTTTCTTTCTTCGGACAATCGGACATTGGAATTTAATTCCTGGCATAACGCTGTCTCTTCCATTAAACTCATTTTTAACAGCTATTGGTACCACATGAAGTTTTTTTGTGTTGTGTTCATTGTGTATAGCTTCAATTTATTAGTTCCAGTGTTTCTGTCACATTGTTTGCACTATATATGCAAACATGATAACTTAAGTTTTTTTTGTGTGCGTGTGTTGTGCCCTGCCATTTTTGTATGAATTGTTAACCCCACTTCTGCAATAGCCCCAATATCAGAACCAGACTCATTACTTCAGAGAAATAGAACAACACATAAACCATGCAGCCCGTTCACAAAGAATGAGAAAATGAACACTCGCCTATAGACAGCCCGGCCAGACTCTATGTAAACCCACTCCAGGGCAAAGTCGATTTGACGCACAAAGGGTGACAACCGTTCGATGACAGATCTTGCCATGAACAGTACTGAAGTGGGATTCATGCGCAGAATCCTGCAAGAGGAAAACCAAGCTCAATGTAGACTTTGCTAGAGCCAAGCATGCAGACTTGGAAGGAGAAAAGTGAGAGTGCATTTAGCTACAGATTCCACTTATAATACACAGTAGTATATTACATCTACAAGGAATACAAAGTCCTTTGTGTTAATAAAACTTGGAGGCGAATAGAGTTCTTACAATTAACAGAAGCTTCAGAGTTGAATGCTTCAAGAGGGGTTCCGAATACATGCCATGTGGATGAAATCCAATACATATATATAAAAAAAATAATGAATGAGGCGCGATTTTTGCTGGTTGGTACAAGGTTTCACAAACAAGAAATGGCACAAACACACATTAGTCTCCTTTTCACAGTCCTGTTTTTTCCTGGCATTTCCTGTTCGTGAAACTGAATTTGATGCTTTAGTTAATGGTTCTTACGTATATTTTTGACATTTGTCAAGCCTTACTAAGTGAAGACCTCAGTTCAGTACCGATCTCAATGCTACCAGTATAAAAGAGTTTGCAATACTGATATCACAGACGCTAAAGAAGATTTGTCATCTTTTCATGTAAAATTAGTTGTCTTTATGAGCCAACAAGATGAAATTTAATTTACATTAAGCAAAGGTTCCACTGGACTACAGACATGCAAGGACAGCCAATACAGGCAACGACTTCTTCATTCAAAAATTCTATCTAACAAAGCTTACTTTCCACAGAGAGGCCACGGCACAAACTGCTAAGAACTTGCATCAGAAAGCAGCTGCTAACAGCAGCCAATGCACGCTGACAGCAAACATTGCGAACTTTTGATGATTGGCTATATCTATCAATTATCTCTACACCTTGCACCAACAATTTAGAAGTCCAATACTGTGACGAATTAGATTTTCTATACGCCATGTTCTTTGTGGGCTGGTTTTAATGCATACAACACAACTGCTTACTGTAGAGAGGAATATATACAATCTTGGCAAACAGGCAATTTAAGAGTACACACAACTACTCTGTCTAGCAAATGCGCAGTTAGAAGGATTTACCATTCCTGTTTCTATTTTCTCGACTACAACTTGACCCTTTTGATAAATCAAAGGAAAATCCTAATTACAGAGTCGTGTACTGAAATTTAAATGAAAATTTTGAAGACTGCTGCATTTAAGAAACCTCAGTGATTCACTTTAAAATACCTTAAAATGCATACATATGTCAAAAACGCTAAGGAACAGAAGAAACACTGCTCCTTTCCAGTATTCTAGCTCTGCATCTTCAGAGTTCATTTTCCAAGTACAGTTCAGCCCATTTAGTATAACGAACCTGACGGTCATGCAGATTGCATTCGTTGTATTCGAGGTTCGTAGTATGTAGACTTCCCATATTACAGCCAAAAATAGAATGCCAGAGACAAGTGATGCTTATTTCTTAAAGAAGCTCCTTATGCATGTCTGCTTCTTTAAAGTAGACCCCACCACGCAACTTTCCAAGCTCGCCAGCGCGGTCATGTGCTCCTTGCCGAGACACTTGCTGCTAACAAGCTGCTTTGGGGATGCGACATAACTATTGCGGTTAAGTGTTCACGGCAGCTGGTGCGAGGTCGGCTTCCTCATCATCATCTTCATAATATTCTTGGCAGCTAGGGAGTGCTTATACTTCGCGCACAGTAGCTTCATCGGTGGAAGGCTCTGTGATGTAGGCATCATCGCCTGCACAAACCAAGTCATCCTTAACGACGTCATATCCGGCCAGCTTTGCATGAATGACACATTATGGCAAATCCAAGTGTGTCTGAACTTGTGGGTGTTTGACTGCATCCTCTGTCGTTTCAGGTTGCATAAACCCTCCCAACTGAAGCAATTTGCCATGCACTCCACAGCAGTCACTTCCAACCAAGTGGCTTTAATAATTTTCATGGCAGCGAACAAAGAGATCATAACCAGGACGCTGGAACCTGGTCTCCAAGTTGCTACCAGAATACGCTGTGACGCACTACCGACAGGGCACCTAGGGTGCATGAATGATGCCCATGTTGAGTGGATGGTCTTTTGCATTGCATTCGGTGACAGAAGCGACTGATCACCATGGTGCTCCACACAGTTGTCGCACCCAAGCAGGAGCTTCCTTTTTTTTTTTTTTTCCACCATGTAGTGCTCGAAATGAACAAACCACTTGGCAAATATTTGCATGTCATTCATACAAAGTGTTTCAGGGAAGACTAAGTAATACTCAAAAATCGGCTTTTTGAGCTAAAAATATGGCTTTCCCAGCATAGTATTACCAGCACAGGCAGACACCAGAAAACTGGTGAATCGTATTAAGTAAGCAGTAAGCTGGTCAACTAATTTTTAATAATTAACTATTAAAGTTAGGCACCTAGTTGTAATCAGAGGTTTGTAGCCGGTCATTAGTAATAGCCATATCAGTTTTTAGAATTTAGAAAATGTGATTACCCTTGGCACTGTGGCTCGTCAAAATTTGGCTTTTTTGACTAGATACGTGCACTGGAAAGGTTGCTTTGCCAGCATTCTTTTTGAAAGCGCATGTCTTTTGGCACAATGTAGCCAAATTTTGTTCAGCCAAATCGCCATTTGAAACCAGTGACCATGACAGGAATGAAGGGCTGCTGCATTACACTGCATTCGTAACAGCACTGGAGGTGTCTGCTGTGGCCCCAGATGCGTGCAAGCATTACACCAGCACCACTTGGCCAATGTTTCCTCTTGACCGCCATAATAAACTGCTCTTCCCCAAGATGGGGTCAGGAAAAGAAAGGGCAGGAGGGATTGGAAAGCAGGGATGAACACAGTATGCCTTGAAAGTATGCATGCACTTGGCACCATTGATATGTGATAAGTGCGAGCTCAAGATAGTCACATGGTCACCTGCCATGGTAACTGGTGCAAGGCTGCTTGCTGTTGCAACCGGCCAAGGCAGGTTGCCAGCATGTCCTGTTTAAATTCACTGTTATGGCATACGCTCAAGCATTTGAATTACCGCATGCTTTCCCTCACTGAAACCCACCCAATTCTAATGGGAAAGAAATAGCAGTGCGAGTAAGCCAGAAGTTCGAATTAAGTTTGTTGGAATTAACAAGGTTCCACTGTAAACCTTTTAAGTACTACAGTCCACTAGTAAGCCCTTCCAACATTCACCACGTGCATACTCCGTAATACTGCCACCAGTGCAGTAATGCTGCAGCAGCCCTTCCTAGTCTGAACACTTTTTGTGAATGATTCTTTTTAGATAAAGATTAAATGAAACAGATCTCCCATGTGCATGTCTACCGACTCTAGACCCAGCCAAACGCATAGTAGCACTCACTCGTAGCACTGGGTGGATGTCAGGAAGGCGACTCTCGATAACACCTTTGCTCTCCGCGTGAAGATGGGAGATTCACCTGTCAGCACTTCCAAGGCACCCGTGATGTCACCCACATGAGCGATATACAGCATATCCTGCAAAACATGCAACCCTTTTTTTCCAACCACTCTTCCAGCCAGGCTGCTTCTGGTGCTATGTACACATGCTTGCACGCCCTGACACTCCAGCCTTTGCCGAAGAGTCCTCATCAGAGCAATAACTTAAGGTGACATAGCTAACACACTATAATCAAAAATTGAAATCCAACTGCTTCATGCATAAATCACCAGGAAATTGAAATATGTTTTTGAAAAAGACATGGCGCTATGAGTACACACACAAAAAGTACATGCCTGTCCTTTCTGTCTTTTTGTGTGTGTACTTGTAGCGCCATGTCTTTTTCAAAAACGCAGAACCAACTAGCCCGGCAACACAAGTTACTGAAATATGCCTGGCTATACTCAATACTCATGAACCGGAATAGAACCAAACATAATTTCTAGATCACTATTTCCCAGCAGCAGCGCATGCCAACAGATGATATGCTATGATGTTGGGATTAATGTCCCAAAGCTGCATATTGGCTATGAGAGATGCTGTCGTGGAGGGCTCTGGAATAATTTCGACCATCTGTGATTGTTTAATGTGCACTAAGAATGCACAGCATACAGACATTTTTGCATTTCGCTTCCATCGAATATTGCATGTATTTTTCTCTGAACGCAATTATTATATTCAAAAGACTGGAAGGGACACTTAAGCTCAGTCGTAAGGATATGGCCCGGTAGCGTTAATGCCAGATAAGCGAAATTGGACATTCTCAACTTTACATTCATAGATCGCTGAGAGTCCTCCTGGCACAGTGGTGCAGTGGTTAAGCGATACGCCCCTGCCCTGCTATCGCAGGTGCTGCCATCGGTGGGGCTTGTGAGACCCAGATTGGCAACCTTTTGCGAGCTATCGTTAATTAACTTTCACCTGCCACAGTGGTCAGTTTGCTAACAATCCAGTGGGCAGGTTGTGATGATGGCACATGGTCATGTGATCTAGGTAGCCCACCTAGGTTGCCGGAGCGGCCGGTTGCTCCGGCTGCGAAGCTTCAAATGGTTGATGCAGGACAATTCTTTTCAGACATGGAAATACTAAAGCTCGCACATTAAAAATTGTAGGCAAACTATCAGTCTACAAAGTAAAGTTTACTTCTGCTACTATTGCATGATTCCACTCCCCCTCCCTAGTTCGATGTCTGGCAGGCCTTATGGTTACGATAAATTATGCTGAAAACGAGTAAAATAAAAATGTGTGCAATACATGCTTCTTTTAAAAGCTGAGTTTTATGAAAAAAAAAAAATTGTTGTACTGTGTTAGCAGTACTGGCGATTTTCCCGACCAAGAAAGGGTGCCTTAGTTTATTCAATATGGCGCACTATGGAGGATTGCTTCTGGTGTAGCCTATGCAGAATCATGCTTATTTCAAAATTTCATGACAAACTCGTGCTTATTTGTAGATGATGAACTGTGTCAGTCGGTCGTGCATTGTTCGATGATGTAAAAAGACCAAATGTGAGTAAAGGAAGAAATCGCTGTCTGGCTAGTGAAAACGGCTGGCATGAATGCGGAGAGGTGGGCGGTGGAAGTGCATTTTGGAGAGAAGTAAAAACATCCAATAACATTGACATTGGAGCCTTGTACAATGGACGAAGGAGAGAACTAGAAGCACAATTTTTTGCATTCAGCCCTACAGGTAAGCAAGACTCAGCGACGGTCATGTAGTTTGAGCAGAACAACTAAAAGCATTCCCTCTGTCGCATGACTGTTGAACCTGCCCCTGTTCTGGTTTTTTCGTGGTCATAAATTTTAATGAACATGCCCGTTAAGACACGAATATAGGTTTTTAATCATGGAATATAGGTGGAAAGCGACAACAATAAGAGATATACTTTTCCGGGCATTATTTTCTCAGAGCAACCGCACCTTGTCTCAGTTTGTTTGTAAGCAGTGGATGGAAGGCACATCATTAATGTACGGACATTATGATGCAATCTTTTCATCCAGTTCTAATCTGTTCTTACCATCGACAGTCTGAGTGCATGTTTCCAGCCACAATCAAGACATGGTGCAATAATGAAATGTAAAAATAATTATAAAAAAATGGAGTTAGAGTAAATCATTATATCAACCCCCTCCCCCTGTCTGTGTGGGAAACAAATCACCACACATGCCGCCGTAACAAAGGCTGCCATTACAGGGAAATTCATGCACTTAACTCCTCACGCTTCTGTTAGTCACGTGTGTTCAGCGACGACTGTTAACAAATAGTGCCTCATATTTACACAGGCCCACGCTAATCATATGTTTAGAAATACGGGCTCCGTACCTGATAAAACTGCACTGTCGTGGTACTGCAAGCACTAAACCAAAGAGAAAGCAAACTTCCTGTCCCCATGCTCTCTTTATATTGTTGGTGCCAGACAACTTGCACTATGACACTTACAGCCTCTTGTTTTGGGTCAGTATGCAAACATCCATGTAACAGAGCTCCTATGATATATTTTTGCTGCAGAACTCTGACAACAACGTCCGAGTGTGCCAGCCATGGTGCCGGCCAACCACTCATGCAACGGGCTAACGACACGGTTCCGCATGTCGATCCTTCTTGGGCTAGTTCGTGGTGCCACCGCAGCGTGGCGTCGAATAGGTTAAAACCGCCAATAGCCCACATTTGCACTAAAGTACAGTCTTTGTCAAAAGTTTAGAGCCCAGGGGGTTTGCTTCTGAGCACTATTGTGGCGCTCCTGTAGGACTCATGGAAGACCCACGCATCGGAGGGAGCAGGACTACAAATCTTCTTGCCTTGAGGACATTTGGGACCCTGAGGACTCATTATGAGCAAAGCAGTGTGGCCCAGAAGCAAACCCCCTGGGCTCTAAACTTCTGACAAAGGCTGTACATTTTTTGGGCATTGTGACTAGAGGCTTGTGTGGGTGGAGGGAACAGCAAAGCAGTGCAAGGAGGAAAGTCTAGAAGTAGAGGACAAAGGCAGAGGAGGAGGAGCGCTACAACAGAGCCCTTAGTGGGAGCGCGATGAACTAGCGCTCATCTTGAAGCTGTCGAAGCGAACAGAGGAGTGCGAGAGGGAAAGGAAGAGGAGGTGTACAGCGATGGCGTGAAATCGGAAAGACGCAATTAAAAGAAGAGTCTTAAGAGCGAATTTTAAGACTAAAATTAAATTCGTACTGCTGATGCCGAAATACTGCATCCCATTGTATGATACCCTGTCAATCTTTTTAAATATCTGTACTCTTACTCAATTCGCAACCAATTTTCATTATTTGTATTTTCTTCTCAATCAAAAATTAATACAGTCGCTGAACAATTTTTCGGATTTGGTGGGACCCAGAAAATGGTGTGAATAATCGAACAGTCTGAAAAATCGGTGAACTCAAAAAAAAAACAAACAAACTTGGGAGACGCTTAAGCTCCACCTTAAGAGTGAACTTTGACAGCTTTCCCTCGAGGTCGAGCACCCGCTGATATAGATGCCACATCAGCATTCAGAGAAGGCGCAGACTCAGAAGAAAGCCCCACACTAGTAGACTTTAACCGGCTCCATCACACACACGTGTCAGGAGCTAACAAGCACATGCTCTTTTTACCATCCACATGACGGCACCCCTCTGCACTGCTCCTAGGGGCTCCCGTGCACAGTGGTAACTGACTCCGCTTCCTCAAGGACGAACAATGACGTCAAACTCACTCACAGCACTACTGGTGGCCTCCATGAGAAGTGGAAAGCTTGTGCAAGACCTTCGCTGCTGCTGTTCCTGGGGTTTTTGCTGCACTAACAATGCAGCGGAGCCTCAGCAGCTTTAGACTCTGGCGACAACTGTGACAATGAAGCTGGCTTTTCAGCCTCACGAGCTTCTTAGCATTAAAATAATCATTCTGTGAAAAACTGACTTTAAAAATCGCGATCTTCGCCACTTCCTACGTTCAGCTTGCAAGCTATAATATTAGACTGCATATGAGCCACAGTCAGGCTTACGTCATGTTCGCACCATCTCACATCACGATAGTATCAGGCAGTGCAACGCGGCCGCAGGTCATGCTGCGAACAAATGCGTACACTATGCAAAGCAAGAAGTCAGCTTCCATGGGCAATGATGCTCGCAAAGACCGAGAGAGGTAACCCATGGTATGATGACGGCAGAAGCAAGCACCTCTGAAAGAACCACCCTCAACTGCCCCGCACGGCGGGTGGCATCTTTCAAGCAGAGGCGAACGCTGCCGCTGTCCATTTCAATGCCAATGCTATCACGCACTCTTTGTACGCCATCTGAATGGCAACAAAGAGCATGCCATTATCTCAAGTGGACCCAATGAAGCACAAAAAGCCAAGCCCATACAAGCCAGTTTGATTGACCCAGTTTAAATCCAAGATGGCACCTTTCACGGCAGTGGAGAACCGGTTAATTGTTAGCGATGCCCACTCACACCTATATTAGGCCTAAAAAATGAGCTTGCGGTTGAAAAATGATGCCCACAGCATTGCTAGTGCCTATTTTAGTCCAAAAAAATCGAAATTTTGGACTCCACAGAGTCCAAAATATTAGCTGTGAAAATGTGTACGTTCCAACGAGGTGCCAGATGGTTTTTCAGCGAAGTCTGAAATATCGTGCAAGTCCAAATAACTGGACTCTGAAAAATCGGTAAGCTACTGCAATTGCGCACCTCTTTGTGTTTCCCGATCTGAAACACCTTAGTAAGGTATCCCTTGAACTTAATTAGAATTGACTCTTAATAAGTGTAACGTTGCTGAAATGGGGTAAACAGCCAGAGTAGATTGGTTCGGCAAATGCCCACCACTTGCACATGAAGAAAAGCCCACAGATTTCTGCCTTATCATTGATACATAGGTGCAATATACATGATCCCACTAACATGTGGAAAACTGTACAGAGGTCAGACAGGTCGATGTATCCAAGATAGGGCAAAGGGGAAATTAGAGATATCTGTCATCTGCAAATGTTTGCTGAGCAAGTATATTACAGGTGGCTGTTCAGCCCGTTTCAGAGACATTATGCTAATCGGACGAGCCAATTCCAGGTGCAAGTGAGAGATTACAAAGGCATGTCTGATGAGGAAACATAGTAGTGACAATTAATCTGCATATACTCTATGTTCTTGATGGACAAAGAAAATCTCTACTTGGACGACAGGTTCTAGTTTGACAGATCAGGTGATGTGTGCAGCTTTAAATATGGTTATAAATAGTATGATGTGGTATGGTAAGTGGGGTTTGATATCCCCAAGCTGCATGTAGACTGTGCAAGACACAGGGGTATAGGGTCTTCAAATTAATCCTGACCCCCTGTAGCGGCAGCTTCATTTCAGTGGGATGAAATGTAGCTGCCGCGATTTGGACTTGATTCTCCTACCTTGCGCTCAGCAGGGGAATGCCTTAGCTACTATGCACTCGCTGCAGGTATCCGGTTATAAACTGTTTGATGTATTGGTGCTTACACGCTTCTTGACTATAGTATGTACAAGACGTGTGGGTGCTTTGCTGTACAGTGTTTTCGGCCAAAATAAGACAGTTGAAGTTCAGCATTGTCCAGTCAACTTCTCTTCCTGCTAGCCATCCATTCTTAGTGGGCTGTTAAATTTGTGTCTTCTGCAATAGCGTCCATACGCAAAGGGTGCAAAGGGGGAATAGCTGACAGTGCAGATAGTGTGGGACTGGGCACTGGTTGGAAATGCTACATGGAGCATGTCACCATGGCAGCTGCTGCTGGAGAAAGTTTTGCAGTGGCTGTACAGTTGATACTGAAGTAGTAAGTTTGGAATCACATCCAATGTAATTCACTGGAATTTTATGCTGAATGATCATGCCACAGCCCCTTCAAACAACATAACTGCAGTATTAATACTACCTTGATGTCATCAGCCTGTACCACTCAAAACAACAACTGAATGTTTTGTTCCCACTACGAAAAAAGAAACAACACACAGATAATTCCAGAATTGCAAAAAAAGGCTGGAAAGCAGCATGCACCTCACCTATTTGCCAACGTGTATTAAACTTGTGCACATGCAAACAAATACCTACACCAGGAAGAAAAGGACACATGCAGCTGCTGAGCACGTACATCAGAGTCCTTGGCAGAAGTCTTCTGGGAGACAGCCACGTAGCCCGACAGAATGAAAACCAAGGAGGCCGGCTCACCCGAGTCCTCCTTGCTCAGGTACTCCCCTGGCAGGTACTCCTTCACTGACACCATGTTTCGAATCATTTCCTCGTCCTGCAAGGCAACAGAGTGGCCAAATAGAAATGGTTTGACAATGGTGATTAAACAACTATGAAGGTACATATCAAACTTCACTTAGAAAAAAATACCTCGCGCAACAAAGACACAAGAAATGTGGCACGCTTGGATGTAACAACGAAAGACTTCCAGCTTACAACACAGGTGAAGAAGACTAACAGCTTTTGCTGACCTAATTTGTCCAGTATATTTATGTTCCTTCTCTCTAGAACCGTAAAAACCTGTGGATAATGTATATAACAGAACAGTCCACGATTTTTCGTTACATCCAGGTTTTCATTACACGCAGTTTTTGTGTGAAGACTTGAAGGGATAACACAGTTTGGAAACCAAAATAAAAAAATCAGTATATAAGTGAAATCACCAGCCATTTGTGTAGTGTGGCGAAGCCTGCCACCTGCCATCAGCGCAGGCACTGCTGCTGCTGGGGGGTCTGAACCTTATTTCCCTCAAAAAGCCGCCAAGTAGTCTCTTTTGAATAGCATCATCATCAACGGGCGACTGGTGGTTTGTGTGCTCACAGCATCCGCAGCGGGTTGAAAATTATTTGTATCATCCCAAACTGTAAAACACTGTACACAACACACTCTGACCGGGACATTTTTAAAATTTGTACCATCGCAAAATTCGGATCAACCGTAATTATATCATGAGATTCTACTGCATTTAAAAGCCGCCATCTACCAACAGTGTTCAAGAATCTAACTTTACTGAAACAGGAATCTGAAACATTAGACTGATGAAACGTAGGAATCTTGACTTCATGAAATTCGCAATTTAAAGAATTTTTTGGCTGCAAGTATGAGTCATATTGAGGTTCAACTGCACTGAGTTACGCGATGGGCACAAAGCCACGAGATGGCTCAGACTTTTCAAAGCACACATGAAAAGCACACACGCCAGGTCACAACTGCTATCTGTTGGTGGTTCAAAGAAGCTGGCTTCAGTAGTGGCTAACTGTTGGGTCATGCCGCACCGGAGAAAATTTAAGGGTGGCCCACCGGTGTGTCAAACGTAGTGATTAGAACTCTGAAAATTGCTGCCGCACTGAATGTGTCAATTCAGGATATCGTAAATCTTCATGGCTGCAAACCAATCATGTATTTAATGCAGGAAAAGTTAACAAAATTGAAGTACCTCAATGTCTAGTCTGCTCATGAAACCCTGGACAGCGGCTTCAAGGTAATCGTGGTATTCCTGCACCGACGAGGAAGTGCGGGAAGCCTCGCCAACCACAAAAGATGCTTTCCTGCCCGACTTGCGTGCTCCAGTTGTCTCAGGTGCCGCAGGTACCTTGCGGCCTCCTGATGACTGCACAGACAAGGCACCCATTAAGCCACACAAACTAAACCCATTCAGTTACACGTCAAGAATGCAGTAAAATTTGGAGGCTAAAGTAACAAGTATGATGACTAACAAGGTTTGGTTTGGTTTATGGGGTTTAACGTCCCAAAGCGACTAAGGCTATGAGAGACGCCGTAGTGGAGGGCTCCGGAAATTTCGACCACCTGGGGTTCTTTAACGTGCTCTGACATCGCACAGTACACGGGCCTCTAGAATTTCTCCTCCAAAGAAATTCTATCCGCCGCGGCCGGGATCGAACCCGTGTCTTTTGGGTCATGATGATGTCACAGTTTTAGTAGTGCATTTTCTGGTCTGTTTGTTGTGCACAGGCTAATAAATTGTGAAAGCATGATTGATGACTAACAAGTTACCAAGAAACTATCAATCATGCTTTCACAATTTATTAGCCTGTGCACAACAAACAGACCAGAAAATGCACTACTAAAACTGTGACATCACTAAGCTCCACATTACAAGAAGAAATATGTTCCAGTTCCAATAACATTGCTCAATGTACAAGCAGCAACAATATAAAAAGGAACAGTCACTTTACACAACAACCAATTTTATTACTTCTGCACTCAAGGCGAAAATGTTTCCCTGGATATCATTCGGCCAAAGGAGAACTATTTAGAAAAAAAGTGCGCTTGTTACTCATACTTATGTAGCAATCAATGGATAAATGCTCACAGTGTGTTCCCTTTCCCATCCCGATTACCTGTACATTGCAAACTGCAGTTTGTCAATGCTGTAACTGTAAATAAGAAAAAAATAAGGATAACTTGTACATAAAATCAAATAGTAAGCAAGCTTGGGTGCGTACAAGCACATTTTATGTTATATACAATTCTGTGTAAAGGATAACTCTGGTTCGCCAAACAAATTATTTGGCAACAGCAGCAGTTCGTAGGCATCAAGGTCACAGGCACTGCCTACAGGGTGGTTCACTGACCCTTCACTCCACTTCTCACTGAAATGGTGTCTCAGCAAGGATGCAATGAGGTGACCATGCAGCTAGCACATTTGTCAGATTGTGGAGGATTAGGCTGCTCCGAACAGAGAGAGAGAGTAACAAAGACAGCAACAAGGTGTGTCCTGGCACACACATTCACCTCATCCTGAGCCTTATCATAAACGACATGTGACAAGGTTGCAGCGTTTCACGGGTCGTCTTGACGAGTCGCAACCACAGAAATGCAATGAGTGAGTAGGCACTTCCTTTTATCCTGTGGGATTGGTATTCACTGTGTAAAACCAAAAACATGGTTGGAGGCTAGGAACACGCTTACTGCACAAACTACATGGTGATGCAGTTCCTGGTTCTACATAACAAAAGGCAGACATGTTCTGGGTGTACTACATCAGCACTACATCAGCATTCACGGGTAAAGAGTGTGTTTTTTATTTTATTCCATTTTCAACTGGCACACTTTTTTTGTGTAGAGAGATTGTAACACTGGCAAAAGCTACTGATGGGCACAGGGAGAGAGAAATACCAAAGCATGGAAGACCACAGCTTTAGAACACTGGTGTCAGGTAGTGTTTGTAGATGTGATCCGAGAATGAGTGCCCTGTGCTTTCGGCCCCGTTGAAAATAGCAGTCTCTTCAAGATTAGAGAGACCAGTATTTTAATGTTCTAGTACTTTCAGATGCAAAAAAAGTCATACAAGTAGAACCTCACTGATACGCATTTTTAGAAATGCGGAAAAAAATCGTATTATCCGGGAAAATGAACCATTCAAACCATAATCGCTTTGAAAAATGTTATTCAAGAATACAGCACAAGAGCCTTTACAGACACTCCCACTTAATAAAAGGTCTGTCAGCATTAGTTACCACAAAGTGTGAAGAACTTTTGTAGTGCTCGTAGAATTCTACCTGCGTTTGCGACGTCCTTCGCGCGAAAGAAATTTCGCAACGTATCCAATGCAGCGACCGGCAAGGGCGAAAGTAGCCGGACCTTCTTAGTCACCGTCGTCGTTTTCGAATGCTTCGCCTCTTCGCACTTGAGCACAGCGAAGAAGCCACTTTGCCAACTAACTGGCGCTGCGCTGCGCTTCTGCTCGCGTGGCGTGTCGCCACGCTTGACCCGTTCGTTAATGCATCGTCATCGTTTTCGCATGATTCGCTCCACCGCGTTAATGCACTGTTGAGAAGGCACTCTCAGACAGCTGACTGCAGCACATGCAACCAGGCCAGGCCTGCCCGTATGCTCGCGTATCGTCGCCAAATTTAGAATGCTTCGCCCATCTGCACTCACACATTGCGGAGAAGCCGCCCTGGCGGAACCGCTGCGGTTCGACTCGTGTCGTGTGCCCCGAGGACCGGCCCGCCCATATGTTAGCGCACCTTCTGTAGGTCACTAAACGTTTCATATGGCCAGATTTGACAAAATTATGAGTACTTTTCACAAATCCTATTATCTGCACCACCTGCTGGGCTAGTCGGTTGCGATCCATATGTTTCAGCAGCGCGAACACAAAATGGAAGAAGGAGAAGATAGTACAGCGCTCTGTACTATCTTCTTCTTCTTCTGTTTTGTGTTCGCGCTGCTGATACATATGTATTATCCAGGAACGTATTCAACAGAAGATTGGTTTATTGGGGTTTAATGTCCAAAAGCGACTCAAGGCTATGAGGGACACCGTAGTGAAGGGCTCCGGAAATTTCGTCCACCTGGGGTTCTTTAATGTGCACTGACATCGCACAGTACACGGGCCTCTAGAATTTTGCCTCCATCGAAATTCGGCTGCCGCGGCCGGGATCAAACCCGCGTTTTCTGGGTCAGCAGCCGAGAGCCATAACCACTGAGCCACCACGGCGGGCCGTCTCTTGCTTTGTAGTTGTGCCAGTTGTATAATTTTCTTGTTTGATCTGTCACTGAATGTGGCAGCATTACTATCCTGTATATATCCTATCTTGTAACAGCCCTGTAACAGCCTCTGCACAAACAGTATTGATAAATACAATAAAAGTTGGAAGCAAATAAACTACTGTCAGGCAGTGTAACCTGATCTCAAATGCCTATGTACATTTTACAGCTATGCATCTCCATAAGCCTTCTGGGAAGAAGAAGTATGCAAAGAGTACTAATATTTGTCCACAATTATTTTGAGCACATGCTTTAAGTACAACACATTCATTAAAAATTTACAAACATTGTCTAAAACACTGACTGATTTTATTTTCTAGGTATTAGGATATTTTATGGGACATAAAAACAAGTAAACCTAACATGAAAAGAAACTTACCGTTGTTTTAAATGAGCTGCCAGAAGGACCTTCACTGGCAAACTTTTCAGATTCTGTAGCATCATCTGAAGGGTGGAATGATCCAGTTTCAGGGCCACTGCCTGAAATGAACAAACAAATAAATAATTTACTGACGGAGGGAAAACTGTGACCTAAATGGGGAGAGGGTAGAAGAGGAAATAGAATTAAACATAACAAGAAGCAAGTTGCCAATATAAAGGACCATGCATAACCAATAAATTCCACCATGATTTCACATGGAAGAGTCACATGAAAGAGTGTTGTGTTGTGTTTTATGGCCCATAGGTGACTAAGGCCATCATGCGCCAAACGCAAGGTATAGAAAATTGCCTTGTGCAGAATTTTATATATATAAAAAAACGGTGGTGTAAAGGACCTAAAATGTTATTTCGTACCACCTAGTGAAGGTAACAGGCAGAAAAAGTTTTTAAGTGGCTAATGGTAAAAGCTTTAAAAAAGGTCAGGTAACCCTCAGAGGGCATCCTCTGCAGGGATGTCGAGGACCCCAACCAATGAAATAGACACCTCAGCCTTCTTCTCAGCAATGAGAAAGTGGCTGAGGTTTATCAAAGAAAAGTGAGGCATTCACAGTTCATTAAGACAACCACCCTCTCAACAATTGCATTATCACTCAAGAGTAGAGCTGGGTGAAATGGAATGTATTGATTATAAAATTGACCAAAATACTTCTTAGTTTTTCTAGGTTTGAACATGCAAATAAGATATGGTTCAGTGTGAGCTCGTCTCCGCATCTTTCACAAACAGGTTTGTCTTCTTTTGTAAGTAGTTGTGTGTCACGTGTGTGTGTCCTATGTGAAGGCGACATAAGATTATTTCACTGAAACGTTCCTGGTGTCTGCATGACTTCCATTCCCCCAAGGTGGGCTTTATGAAGTGTAGTTTGTTGTTCAGTTTATTATCCCACTCCTTCTGCCATTTGTTCTTTAATTTGTTATGTATCATCTTCATGCAGTCTTTAAAAGGTATGTTCACATTTTTTATTTCGCCATTTTGAGCTCGTACTGCTGCTGAGTCTGCTCACTCGTTACCCTCTATGCCGACGTGGCTCGAGACCCAGCAGAACCTTATCATATGTCCTTGTGCTGTGACTTTTTCTATGTTATGTATGGTGCTGCCTAGTAAGGGTTCAACTGCATTTGACTGCAGCGCTGTGAGTAGGCTCAGAGAGTCTGTGTATATTATACTGTTTTCTATGTTCTCATCTACTATCTTCTCCACAGCCATACACACTGCATAACATTCGGCAGTAAAAATTGATTCATAACTTGGCAATCTTCCTATTTTTTCCCATTTCTCCTGTACTACGGCACTTCCAACGTACATCATTGTTTTCGAGCCGTCCATGTAAAACTCCATGTAGCTTGTATATTTCTCTTTCAAAGTCAAGTATTCTAGTAGTAGGTGTTCATGTGGTGTTTGTTTTTTATGAAACTGTGTTAGCGTGAGGTTGCACGCAGCGGGAAGGCAGTACCATGGCGGCAATGGATAGTGTCTCGAGGCAATTTTAGGTAGAGCATCTAGTATTCCCAGTTCATGACATGCATCTTCAAAGCGTAATAACAAAGGTCTGATTGATTGTGGTTTATTATTGAACAGTCTTCTAGATGTGCACTTGGTAGTATGGGGTAACAAAGGTGTTTTAGTATGGATCTTATTTTCAGTACATATGCACAGGTAAGCATTGCTCTTCTGTTAGA
The DNA here is from genome assembly GCF_055824585.1 of Amblyomma mixtum. Lineage (NCBI taxonomy): Eukaryota > Metazoa > Arthropoda > Arachnida > Ixodida > Ixodidae > Amblyomma > Amblyomma mixtum. The sequence continues at coordinate 156,540,906 of NC_143014.1, read as the reverse complement.
AAGAGATGGTTCATTTGTTTCTACATATAGACTGTTTATAGGGGATGTTCTGTATGCACCAATTGATAGACGGAGACCCAGGCTTTGTACAGGATCTAGTTTTTTGAGGTATGATGGCCTTGCAGACCCATATATAATGCATCTATAGTTCAAAGTGGACCGTACTACAGAGCGGTAGATCTGTAAAAGGCATAACCTATCGGACCCCCAGTGTTTCCGTGAGAGTACCTTCAGTATATTTCGAGATCGGGAAGCTTTCTTTTTGAGGGTGTTTATGTGGGGTAAGAATGTGAGCTTTCTGTCAAAAGTTATGCCTAGGAATTAATGCTCTTGTTTTACTTGTAGAACAACTTCATTCAAGTGCAGGGTGGGATCAATCTGCACGCCTCTTTTCAGTGAGAAAAGGACGGCAACTGTTTTTTGCTGAGACAACTTAAAACCATTTTGGTCTGTCCAAGTTGCTAGTTTGTTCAGTGTAAGCTGTATCTGTCTTTCTTTCGCACATTAATAAGCTGGAAGATGTGCATGAAATTTGGAGGTCGTCAACATATACGAAGTATATGATGGACTCAGGAATTATCTGCGATACTGAGTTCCTTTTTACAATAAAGAGTGTGGTACTCAGAATACACCCCTGCGGTACGCCATTTTCTTGGATGAATTTTTCTGAAAGCGTGCAACCTAGACGAACACGAAATAAACGGTCAGAAAGTCTTTTAAACAGTTCAGCATCTTGCCATGGATACCTAGATCTGCGAGGTCACGAAGAATCCCAAACCTCCAGGTAGTATCATAAGCCTTTTCCAAGTGAAAAAAATACTGCCAGACAGTGCTGTTTGTGTATGAATGCTTCACGGACTGTGTTTTCAAGACGGACGAGATGGTCTTTTGTACAACATGCTTTTTTAAATCCACATTGGTGGATATCAAGAAGTTGGCGCGATTCAAGGATGAACATTAACCTAATATTTAACACACTTTCAAAACTTTTAGCAAGACAACTCGTAAGTGCTATTGGCCTGTAACTACCAGCCGAAGTTGGTGGCTTCCCAGATTTGAGGAATGGCACAACCACGGCCTTTATCCCCGTCTCTAGCATTTTTCCAGACTGCCATATTTTATTAAAGAATCAGAAGAGCTTCTACAGCACCTTCAGAGAGGTGAGCAAGCACTTCATAATGGATTTCATCTGGGCCTGGCACTGTCTTTTTGCCGGCTGACAGTACTCTATGGATTTCCTGTAGTGTAATTAAATTATTGTAATGTTCATTTGTGCCGCCACTTGTCAGTAGTCTTTGTTTTTCGGCTGTATCTTTATATTTTAAGAATGACTGTGTGTAATGCGAGGAACTAGAAATTGTACAGAAATGTTGTCCTAGTATGTCTGCCTGTTCCTCAATACTTGTTTGTGTATCCGGAGCTGTTAAAAAAGGAATTGTGAATGGAGAAAAGCTTCCATTAAGTTTGCGGACTTGTTCCCACATTTGTTTCGATGTAACTGAACTATTTATAGATGATAAGTAGTTTCTCCAGGATGTTTTTTCAGCATTGCGACGGATGTACCGTGCTTTTGTTCTCGCCTTTTTAAAATTTATGAGGTTGTCGTGTGTGGGGTAGCTTCGGAAAGTTCCCCAGGCTTTATTCTGTCTCTCTTTTTTTGCTTCTCTGCAATCTTGGTTATACCAAACCTTGTGGTTTTGGCGCAACTCACCAACGTCTGCATGAATCAGATGCCCCTGCAGGGAGTCACATGAAAGAGTAACTTAAAAGTGTTCTTTCCAATTATTTCCTAATACGTCGCCATGTCCCTGCAAGCCACACCGTCTGCCCATAATTCTTATGATTTACCTACAAAACTCCTTTGCACCAAGTCACAGGAGCACGTTGAATGCAGCACACCCATTACCAAACCCCAGAGCAATATTCATTTATGAAAACTGTGGGGCCTCACATGAACCTTTCCTTCCGATCCACACACACCTAGGTGACCTAATGGGGTCCTTCTGGTCTATTCACAGCTAGCAAAGCTTAGCTCTCAAACAAGGTCTTGAGACAAAGGCGGGGCTGCCATCTTGCCCTAGGGCATCATGTACCAGGCTCCATTACCCCACACTGCTCACTTTCTCTCATTTCCCGAGTGTGAATGCTGAGAGAATAGCCAGCCACCACTGGCTCTTCTTGGGCACTCGTTCTCAACGAGGAGCTGAGTACTACAATTTGATCCTTTGCCCATATCTTTTATATCTGACCTAAAACCCAGCATAACACGGGAAACCCTGTGGCACTTTTAGGTTGACAGGGTGGGTCCGAAATGGCCAACCTTGTCTACAGTTACACATGGCTTTGCATTATGACTGGGAGCCTTTCATCTATGTGCCACAGTTGCCAAACAGTTGCATACTGCAGAGAGTGGCTTAATATGAACACGTGGCCACCGTGCTTCACAAAGCACGCTGGCCACATGCCACACATTCTCACAAACTCTCGGAAGCTCGACTGCTAAGAGTTGGTGAGAATGTGTGGCACCAGGAACATGCATGAGAATAGCAGCCGGCGGTGCTTATGCACCATTGTTGCAGATTCTCACCGGCTCTCAGCGGCAGCACTTTGTGAAGCGTTGAGGCCATGCGCTTGCATTGCATGTTCCCTTTCATATTATGTCACCCTGTACATGACGCACCTTTTCAGGCGGTAGGTAGACTCGTAAACCCCTAGGAGCTCATCTGTGCTAAGTGAGTTGCTGAACTTACCACTGCTTCCCTTGCATGCGACAACGTAAGGACCGACCAGGGGTTTCGCTAGTCTCTAGCTACAAAAGTGCAGGTTGTGTATGCCCAAGCCCACACAGTTCTCCCATACAGTTCTCTAAACAAGAAAATGCAACCTTATGCAAGCATACACTTTAGTCACAAGTTATGTTACACACACAAGCGTGGTCGGCCTCAGAGTTTGCTTTGGCCTGAGTTAATATCGAAGAGCTTACTAGTGCTTCAGCAACTTGTTCCTTCAAGAAACTAGTTTCTTTTCTGTGGCAAAGCACAAAAAACAAACAAACAGGAACAAGAAGAATGAACTACAAAGAGTCTGCAGTTCTTTCAACAATCTAAGCCTTACTTCCCACACACAACGAACTTGCGCTAGCATGATTAATAAGCCATTTTACCTAGGCCCCAAACTGACAGCTGGTGGGTCATAGCTAGCACTTTCGCCAACAACTCACCGTGCCCGTATTCTTCGGTGACTGCCAGCTCACCGAGAATTCCTGCAGTTGACGCCACGGGCACAGCAGCCTCTTTCACATGGCTCAATTTGCGGCTTGGAGTCCGACATGGACTTGACTTGGGTGACAGAGCAAGGGACTTTTTTCCCCCCGTTGACTGCCGACAAAAGAATGAAAGCCAAAGCATGACTGCCAAAGCACAGCAAGACAGAATGCCAGGCAATAAAAGGATGCACAAAAAATGACGGTTGATTTGCGTAGTTAGACAAAATTCGAATTAGTTGTGCTAACACTTTGGTTTTCACTTCGGTTCCGGTGTCCGGATCCATTGTTCACTGATGGAAGTTGTGCAGTTGTGCAGCGGTTAAGCATGCACCAATGCCTCGTGGTGGCAGCTCCTGCCACCGGTGGAGCTTACACACACACATGCACACACACACACTTTGGCAGGTTGTCCCCAACCCGGTTGGCAGGTGGCAGGTTGTCACATGCCAAAAGCAGGCTTCAGACAAATAAGGACACAACGGCGAAATGCGGTGAATGGCCACTATATTAAAACAAACCCTCCAAACTTTTTGTTCTCCCCCGGGGTCAAAAACTGACACTGACAGCTGTGCTGCCTGCCTCAACCCCCCTCAAAAGGGCTGCCTCTGCACAGGTGGCACACTCTCAAGAACACCAACTTTTACGGCTCGAGCCTACCTAGACACTTCCTTATTGGCCAGTGGGTGAAAATGAGCTTTTTTCGCTTCCCTATATACTAGGCTGAAATTGGCAACAGCAACAGATGCCATTTGCCCTGGAGAAAATCCCTCACACAGCTATCACAGTTAAAACTGCTGTTTATTACAACGTTTGCGTAGATTTCAAAAATAAGTAGACGTGTACCCCACCCACCCCTCTACGGGATGGCATCGTGGTACATGTGCAACTTGAAGCAAAAAACACGTAACGATGCAACTGCAAAACCAATGGAGATTGATATGACCAGGCTTGTGCGAGAGGCCAGAGTGAGCCAACAAACATGGGCAGTGTCATGCTCAACGAGCGACATCGTTGCGCTGGATCCGTGACAGCGCCACATCGAATTCACGCCAAGAACAATGCGTCAAACGCACGCCAAGTGCGCCCTACACATGCGGTGCACGTTCTGCAATCTTGCAATCTAGCATTCTTGGAAAAGCCGATGTCTCTCTCAAGCCTCTCAGATATCTGCAGAAATACAATAAATATTGCTGCGACTGGGTTTTGAACCCATGGCAGTGCGAACAGATCAGCTACGCTGGCCACTTCCCGAGAGCACTATGCTATCACTGCAGCCGATCACACCTCTTGTTAAATTGCAATACACTCTCACGCTGTGGATTGCACGTCGTCTTTATCAACTTCCATCTGTGCGCAAGTGTCACGAACGCACACACGCATAACTGTCTCCCTGGGCCAGTGGACACCTCAAGCACGCTTTGTGCTATGGGGCAGTAGCGACAGAGAGATGTGCGCTACATGTGTTTGTATTGACATTTTGGCAGAAATGCGGAACTGGAGCAATTGGCCACCGGCGTTCATTGGCATTGGCTTTGAGAACGTTGTAGACTGTTGATTTTGGGGAAAGGAGAGGCGCATAACTGGCTCCCTGGGTCAGTGGACACCTCAATAGCGCTTTCATGTATGTGGCATTTGTGTTCACCTGCAAAAACTTGCTTTCGCACAATATTCCGTACTGAGCAATTTTTTTCTTAACACATGAAGCATCTAAGCATCCTGCCAGAAACAGGAACCAGCACGAGGCACGTACTACCCACAGCTCTGCCGAAACTACCTTAGAGCCAGCAAATAAATTGGCTCTGCTTATAGGTCGACCCCCTAGCTTGAGAGTATCATTTTTGGAAAAAAAAAAAAAGAAATAGAAAAAAAAAACGCTAAGTTAAATGTGGCAATACACAATAATTTATCTCAGGAATAGCAGTTTCAAGCGCAGGAATGCAATGGGAATAAAATAAGCACCTTTTAATATTAAACATAATTGCAAATGTGACATTTCATTGGAGGAGGAAGGGTAAAATAAAGAAAAGAACGGCACAGTATCTGTTTCACTTGGAGTAGACCTCTCAACTGAACAGTGAGGAAAGAAACAAAGGGGGTGAGAGAGAGGGGAGAGGTAAGAGTAGAAGTAGAGATAATGCACAGTGTCTACACTTGAGAGTCAACAGATCTCAATGCTCACACTAAGAAACATCCCACTATATTGAAATGGAAAGGTGGGGCTGCAGAGGCCACTACATAAGCAAAAGCCCCAGCAAAAGCTATGAGCTTGGATGCTAACACTTTAAATGTTATGAAAAGCAAAAGGAAAAGTTCAAACAATAACATGAAAAGTGAATGAGGTGATATTAGACATCAAAATGAGAATTGCTTTTATAAGTCTACAGAAATATTTAGTACTGCCCTTAGGCCATGCCAACGAAACGTATGGGTAAGTGGCTTCACAAAATCGCGTGTCACTGTATTTCAGACTCTTCAGAAAAGGAAGTAAAGAAATGTGCTCTCACACGTACTGAACGCATCAACTGCGTGGTGAGGCCGAGGTAGTTATGAAGGGCCGTGACAGTGACACGGTGAAGACGGATCATCACAATCTGGCAAAGACGAATCATTGAATCGGGGTACTTGGTCAGCAGGATGCGGAAGCTGTCATACCGAAGCCTGCAGAAAAAGCAAACAAGACTAAGCTGTGTTTCCAGCACGACATCTTCCTCTTAGAAAATCATAAAGAAATACCACTGCCTCATACTAACTTCTCTTCTGCCAGTGAAATAAGTTTCTGACAAACAATTTCTGTTCTGTGTATGCCTATGCAGTTGGCAAGGCTTAAGGAAACATAATACGAGATACATCGAAACTTGTTAACAGAAGTGAGAGGCTTAAAAATTTACTTTTCCCACTTCCCTCCATCTCACAGATTTTCTAGTCTTTGAAAAAAAAATAACTCACCCACTCTTGAAATAATTTATCTAGAGGTACCTAAAGACTTGTTGAAAATACTTTTTTGATCCTGCATTCAGTGAAGTCAAAGCACTCATTCACTTTAAATAGTGCTTTGATAAGACAGCAAAGCTTAAACTGCATGTTTTTAAACAGCTCTTCAGCTTTTTTTCTACGACTTTTGCAGCAGAATTTTTTTTTTCGCTCTCAGTATCTGATCCTAGATGCCTTTCTTATACCCCTGTTTCAACAGGTATAATTTCAACTGCAGTTCATATGAAAGTTCAGTTTTCATATGAAAGAAAGTTCAATCAGCTCCTTATAGATTTAATATCAGTCACATCACACACTTCAATGCAGGAGCCCTTCTGATGCCTCTGTTAGTATATCTGCTGAGACATGCCATTAAAGGGAGTGGTGGCTTATGTCATCGTGCAAGCTATTGGCATGGGAATAGCCAGACACAACTCAAGTCAGCAGTGTAGCTCCATCCGCACTTATGACTGCCACACACATTTCCTACGCAACAAGGATACAGTCCATTGTTAAAGCTTTCCTTCTTACCTAAACGAAAAGGCATTCACCGGATAAAACTAAAAGCACAAGAACCCTGATGTCTGACTAATTTAGCACAGTGAAACATTGGCATGGTTTTGTCTATTGCTGTGTTTGGTTAGCAAGCATAATACACCACCCTGCAGGCAATGGGCAGTTGTTGCAACTTGCAACCTGCTCTTTCTTTAATTGTATCCTACTAGGGTGCACAGTTTTCTACGTAGTGCCACTTCGCAAAGATAAAGGAAATGTAAAAATCTGTTTTCTAATTTTTCAAGGTGAGACGCTAGTCGTGGGGCACTCCCTCTCGCACTGCTGATGGAAAGACTAGCAGATGGAAGAGTTGATTGAATTTATGAAGTTTAATGTATCAAAACAAATCAGTCTATGAAAGGTGCCGCAGTGGAGAGTTCCAAACAATTTCGACCACCTGGCCTCCATCGAAATGTAACTGCCACGGCTGGAACTGAACCTGCATCTTTCGAGTCAGCAGCCGAACACCATAACCACAGAGCCACCGAAGCGGCTTAGATGGAAGAGTTACAAAGGGTAGTAAGAGAGGGCTAGATTTTTCAAAATCAACTCATTGGACTAGCACTGAAAATCCAGCGGAAGCACTGATTGAACTGAAGGCAAGGAAACTTCAGTTACACATCACTTTCTACAGAATTCTTTTCTTGATCAAGTGGTTATACCGCAAGCTAGTTTTGAGCTTTTAAGTATTCAAGAGACAAGCACTGCACAGAGCCAAGACAATTCTAGTAGAGGTATGTCTGGCTTCAGAAGCTCGGCTACAGATTTTTACGCCCTCATGCATGTGCTTCCTTACTTGTGTACATTCAAGTAATGAAAGTTGCAGATTTTGACTTAATGTAGGTTCAGGCTAGGACAGTAACTTGTGTGACCTGCTATCAAAACCACAGCTTTATGAGCTACTGATACAGATGGCATACAATAGCAGGAAAAGCTAAAGCCATACACCTCTGCAAGCTTTGTGGTTTAAACTGCCTTCTGAATGCAGTCACCACTTGTAACAGACTGCTGCTTGTTACTCAGTAAGCTTACAATGCTCATAAAAATGAAGCCAGGAACATCCACGCATGTGATGTGCAACCATCTAAACCACAAAACTATAAACAGCAGTAAACAAAAGCTCAGTGTTACCACCATTTACACCGATGAACATGAATGTTATCTCCACACCTCTTAGACAACTTTAAACAAAGTAGCTTTATGGGGCACTGCTGAGTATTAAGGTATCATAAAAACCTAAACATGCACACTTCATTGCTCAATTACAATGAATCATTTGCAGTCTATCCGAGCAACTAAAGCAATTCAACAAAACAAGGTGCACTGCCACCAGGTGACTTAAAAAATATATATATTTATTCAGCTCACCTCAATATAGAAGAATCTTCTAGGGCACGAGCTGCTACAGTCTTGAATGTCGATGGGACACCCTATAATGCCAGAAAACAAAAATTGTCAACACACCACAACAGGAATCTAATTTTTTTTTTTTTGCAAGCCACATGCAATGTACTATAGACTTACAGTAAGCACAACAAGTGCACTCAGAAGACTTGCAATGTTTTCACCAGCCGTCACCTCCTTGAATGTAAGCTCTGTCCCATCCTAAGAATTTAAAAAAATTGTACACAGTGGGCATTAAAACATGTTCAAACAATAATTCTAGTCAAATAGTGTATTTTGACCGCAGCGGTGGCCTTGTGATTTGAGCATCTGCCTCGCATGTGGGAGGTGCGGGGTTCGATCCCCAGTGCTGCTACACACCCACTGGTGATGCAGTGGGTACAAGCTTTCCCCTGGCCTGGTGATCGGCTTGTTCAGGGTGAAATGCTTGGGAAATGGGTCTTTGACCCCACCCTAAGTATAAGAAAAAACCTTGTGCCATGGCACTCTCTGGCCCCAGATGCCCTTGCACTATAAAAATTCACAATCCTCCAAAAAGTGCATTTCGTCACCAAGCCAAGGAGTAGAGACCTGAATAGGCTTTCTGCTACCTCAAGCTAACTAGACAGAATGCATTTAAAGTGAATGAAAATACTAGAACCATACCGTATTTACTTGCATAATGAATGCACTTTTTCCACCAAAATATCTTAAGATTTGGGGGGTGCGTTCACTATGTGGGGTAGGGCAGTCAGAAAAAATTTGAAGCAGTAATAATGGGTCTAAAAATAGATTGCTGGAATCAATACTTCATCTGGGACCACTCACCTCCTAAATAAAACAAAATGCACTCTTCAGCATGGTTTCGGTGTTTAAGAACAGAGTAAAATTTATCTTACAACTGGCATGTATAACCTATGTAGTGGCCCATAATGCTGTCTAAAGAGAGCACAACTAGAGTTACTTCAGCCTCACACCACCAGCGCAAAGCTTAACTCTTAACTGCAACAAGTTGCTACAATCCTTTATATGGCAGACTGAATAGAGAAACTCTTCGTGACCAGGTGTGGTTTCTATTGGTTTACGGATTCCTCGCAGAGCATTCTTATTGACTGTCCGTCTCGGGGGGGGGGTAAGCTATAAGCTCTTGACATTTGACAGATGACAGTTGTTTTGGCTTTCAAAAAAGGCAGCCTGCTAGCATTCATTATCATCATCTTCATCATCATCAAACAGCGCTCCAAAAGAAAGGGGTGAGTTTATTATGCAAGGAAAAAATAAACTGTACTGTCTGAGAGCTCAAGTAAGGGGTGCGTTCACTGCATGAGTAAATGAAGTACGGCTTGAAGTCTCCATTGCTACAGAACCCTTTAGTCTACCACCTTCCTAATTTCCTTCAAAATATCACTACAACCTGATCCCACAACACTTTGTTATCACAAGTTACACATTACTACCTTATACCAAACACTGACAGCTAGCATAGGCAATGAGTAAATCTCATCATAGAAAAAGATCTGAGAAGAGAAACTTTTATTGCACCAAAAAAAGTAAATTTTAAGTAAGGGTTCACGAGACATCAGTCAGTGGCTTGGAAAAAAATAGAAAACAGTGCATTGATAAAAAGCAAGAACTTGCACCCAGAAACTATTATTTAGCAAAGAAAAAAACAAAGAAACAAAGAAAAATGTGTGCAATGATCTGCAAAATTTATTTGGCTATTGTCTACACTGCTTTCAGGAAGTCACTGATTCATTCAGTCATTCATGAAGAGCTACCAAATATCTACCTGGTTCGATTATGGTTTATGGGTTTAACGTCCCAAAGTGACTCAGGCTATGAGGGATGCCGTAATGAAGGGCCCTGGAAATTTCGACCACCTGGGGTTCTTTAATGTGCACTGACACTGCACAGTACACAGGCTTCTAAAATTTCTCCTCCATCAAAATTAGACTGCCGTAGCCGGGATCAAACCCGCATCTTTCGGGTCAGCAGCCAAGCATCATAACCACTGAGCCACCGCGGCAGCAAAGTTACTTAACTGATCAGGCGGAATAAAAAATACTCTAAGTTAAACCACACAATGGCCAACAACATGTTGTTTCATCCATCTGCAGTGTACCACTTTTTTTCAAGCCCCGGCTCAGTTGCATGGAACACCCTGTATATGCGACTACTCCGCAATCTTTTTCAACTTAATACAACTCAAGCATGATTGCAGTTGTTAAATTTCGTTGACTGCCAAAACAGTGAAGAAACAGATCTGCTTTCAAACTACTAGTACTACATCCACGGCGAAAAAGCACCACCATAAACATTAAAAGGCCTGCCCTTTAGAATGTACTGAGAACAAATAACAGTCAAGAACTATACTTAGTACATCTTTGACCTGCTTAGCCAGTAAAAAAAATTTAACAGCCACTGTATGTACACAGCAATTTTTTTCTATTTCTTTCCTTTTTTTTAAGTTCCGCTTCACCATTTGGTTGAATAAGACTGCTAGCAATTACCTACCTTGCTCTCTCACACATAAAACTTAGTTTTGAACACACACACGTGCACACACATCTAACATTACAGGATTCACATACAGCAACGGCACACTAGAGCAAATGAGCATACACGAGGCATAGTGATTCAGGTGAAATAGTGAAAATTACAGCACATGTGTCTCACAGAAATTAGGCACCTAAAGGCTTGTGCCATTTGGCCTATAGCCTAAGGGTTGACAGTGTTTGCTTCATGCATGACAAAAATCTGACAAAATAATTCACTCAACCAAACCAAACTTGGAGAATTAAGCAGGAATGAACTGAAGGATGAGAGCAACTTAAGAGTCATGCTCATGACCTAAGAAAAGTAGCAGTACGCTCTGACTGTTGCTGCTTGAATATGATGAACAGAACTCACGGGTTCAACAATGTGGACGTGGATACGGCCTGACTGCACCACATAAATGCTGTCATCGCTGTCGCCCAGTGAAAACAGCATAGTTCCCCGTGGCACAAACAGCGTTTCAATGTGCTTCCATAACTCCATAAACAGGGGCTTCTCAAAGAAGCCAAACACCCTGTGAAAAATGAAGATAACACCCAAATGAGCCAAGTAACTTCAACCACAGGCAGAAACACATGTCGAATTGTACTGACAAACGTATGATTCATTTACCAGCAATGTGTTTTGGCAGTCTATTTATGCAACCTCCAATGGCTGAACAGAAGCACCAGGATTCATGCTTGAACTGTTCTTGTAAGAGTGTACAAGTGCTCAAACAGAAGTGGGGAGCACCATTATCCATTCAGTAAGCATCAGCAGGTTTACTGTGCCAAAAGCAGCTGAGAGCAGCCCTAGCTGCTTTCATATCAATAACACAGCACAGAGGAAATTACGTTTGATAAAAATTCTTGCTAGCACCACACAACTGGTCTGCTCTCTATATATTAAGCTGCAAGCAGGTGAGGCTGCATGAATCCTGCAGGGAGAAGGGCATCACATAGTATACCGTATTTACTCGCCTAATGAACACACTTTTTTTCCGGAAAAGTTGGTATCAATTTAGGGGTAGGGTTCATTACACAGAGAAAAATGTTTCAAGCAATATTTTTGAGAGTCGAGATCTCATATACACCTGCCTGCCCACCTGCCCATTCATTATCCGCAAAAGCATGTGGTCAGCTGCGTTCGTGTTGCCAGTGTTTAGTATCGTTCACTCTGAAAGGTGTTTGCTGTATCATGTCACAATTTGATGATTTTGAGATAGTCAACAGTGCCAGCAAACAGCGGCGAGATAAAGCGAACACGCTGAACACCAGCCTTGAAGGTAAAGTGCACGTTTTTATGAGAGGTTAAAAAACTCGTAGGACAGTTATGAGTGCGTAATGCGAATGTTTAAGCACCAGCTGTGGTGTGGGAGGGGTTAGGTATTTTCACTCTTTATCTTGAGCTCACCAGACCACTGGGGGGTCGTCTGAAGGTCCTGGTTCCTCCGTAGCATTTCACTGTAGATGTTTTACAGTGTTGTGGTTTCAACTGTTACACTCCTCTCCTATGCTTGAACACTTGTCAGCTCTCTAGGCATACACTGGCACACAGCAGTGCACTGAGTGTGTAACTGTTGCCGGCGCTACTGTGAAGGGCACATAGCGTCTTGGCGCTCTACCAAGTTCGCCGAGCGTGCCAACCCCACAGGAGGTCTCTCCTCAAACGATAAACATGCCGTGAATGTATCAGCGCGATGCCGAGATCTATGCTGCAGACTGCGCAAAACTCAAACATGTTAAGAAAAGCGAATGCGTTAAAAAGAAAAAAAAATCATCTGAGGTTTAGCTCTGGTTAAACCGGGCAAGTTGCGTAAGCAAGCAGCAACTGTTTTGCCCGAGACGAATGCGCGTATTTATTCCCCCTTTCCCTCCCGCTTCCTCTCTCCTCTCTCCACATTCCGATACATGCATCGAGAGCGCACAAATAGGCGTGCGGCAGCGGTGGCGGCACAGCGACGATCCTGCCGCCTGGTGGAGCATGGCTGAAACGGTTGCTATGGCAACGGCGCTCCATCTGTTTGACCTCGGCCACCGCCGGGAGCTACGCGATGGCTCGAAACCTGGAGCAGTATTGTTTACGCAATAAAAAAGTAAATTCTCAACAACAAAACTGGGGGATGGGTTCAATAGGCAAGTGAGTTCATTACACGAGTAAATACAGTATTTCCCCTTCAACTCTTCCCCTGGCACCTGCTCTTAGAACACCCGAAATGTCCAGAAGCAAAGCAAGACAGACTGTTCCTGTTGTGCATACACTCACTCTACCCTACACAGATTACTATCTGTGTTCCTGTTTGCCGAATTAAATACAGTTACCATACTTTCCAGTGTATAAGTCTCATTTAAAAAAATATTTTTGTTGATGCATCTTATACAACGATGCGACTTAGATCCGGTGAAAAATGACGCACCACCACGTCATTTTTGCTGTCTCCAATAACAATCTTTAAAAATAAAATCCCTGTGTAAAAGAGAAGGGAATTGATCTTACTTTAAAATGTTATCTTATATGTAGAACCACATAATCTTGCCAATGCCAAACTGGATGCGGCAGCGACACAAAGCGCACGCCACGACCGCATCCAGTCCAGTCAGTTCAGCTATGTTCTCAAAACTTTCGATTTCGGTTTGTCTTCGCACATGTTGTTCTTGCTCAGCATGATGCTGCATGCGATGCGAAGGGGCTACGATGCAATAACTCAAATTGTGCGCCATTGAGTATATGTGCTGGAGGACGGGAATCGGGCAGCAGGGAGACGGTTTGAGACGAGTTAAAAAATTATCCGGGACTGGCACAAAGCCGCAACAGCAATCCGATCGATGAAGACAACAAAAAAGGCAGACCATGGGAAGACTGCACACTGGCCAAAGCTCGGGAATCATCTTCACACGACAGCTCCCGTGAGAGTGTATTTTCGTTGCACTCTCAGATAAAGGGATTCTCAGTGCATTTTTATAACGATAAGCGAATGAACAGGCGTTTTATACACCGGTGCAACTTATGTGTGATTTTTTTTCAGAAAAACTGTCTTTTATATGGGTGCGACTAAAAAATCCGTAATTTAAGAGGGCCCCGAAATATTTTTGTCAAACCAGCACTATACTTAAAAAGCTGCAATGCACTATATAGGGAATGTTGTTCTTAAGAAATTAGGAACCGCAAGGTATGGGCAGAGAAAATGACAACATAAAATAATAATGAAACAGCAAGAAAGAATTAAGCCACAAAGTGAAAGTAAAATACGAGTGTTGTGAGCTACGTAAAACTAAAACTTCAGAAAAGGTATACCGCAGCTACTTTCATTAATCCATATATACAACGTCCTTGTCAAAGTGCAATAAAAGTGCTCACGTAAGTGGTACCTTTATTGCTGTAACACGTGCATTATGCAGCTGACTCAAAAAGTGCCATGGTAGCATTTGACGACTTTTCATACACAGCAGAGTACTTGGCTCTTTCCCGAATTATTGATTTGATATGAAAACTCTTTTAGCTACTGAACAAGACTTGAAACGTAGCTGGAAGGGAGAATTCCTTTATGCAAAAGGACTAGGAGCTAGGTGTTTGCACAAGCGTTCACAAGCTTTCCTTAATTATTTATAGATAAAATAGACCATAATAGACAAGTTGACCATAATTATACGAGAAATTTTGGCACTCACCGTATGCTTCGCAACATATAGATAACATCTGGAGGCAGGCGCTTCTCCATTTGTTCTGTATAATCTTCTTCAAGGAATGCCTGCGATGGTTCCTTAACCTGCAATGTGGGTGGCTGATCTCTTTTTAAGCGCAGCAGCCTGCAAGCAGTCATTACCAAAATATTAAGTGGGGAGGCCTGAATGTCACTGAGACCATGTCAGCTATGCTAGGTTGTGAAAACCAATGACCACACTGTGGACTTTTAACAAGATGAAAAGGTGCCCCGTATAGACCACTAATGAAGACAGGTGTAAATACTTTTCAAAACTAGTCAGCAGACTCTCATATGCACCAAACATTCTCACAAAAAGCCTTCACAGTGCAGATAGCAATACAGTTTATTACCCTTGGCTTGGTTTTTCTAGAATTTTAAGCATGCCACTGCTTGCAGCAAGGCATAAGCAGATACAAAAACTGCCCGAAATTTGTACAACTGCAACCTGTTGACACAACACAAGCATAAACTGCCATACGAAAGGGGAAGGAGAAATTTCTCTCTCTTGAGAGAAAATGACAGTGCACTACCACCACTTGAGTGACGACAACAATGCTGTTTAGCAGGCCCTCACAGCTGACACTGGCACACTTCTACTTCAGCTTGAAAACACAAAACCAAAGCAGAAAATTACCCTAGACAGGCGTCACTCTGAACAAAAACTTCTGTAAATATGAGCACAAACAAACCAGTGGCTTTGGGTGCAAAAATTATGATTATATATGTCTGCCATAGTGACACAATGCCCAATATTACAAAAAAACTTGCACAGCAAGCCAGAATTATGTGGCAACAATCGCAAAAAGGACAAATTCGATATTAGCAGTTGCAATATATAAAGTCTGAAGAGATCTGTAGACGGCCATCCTGGCTATAACCAAACCCAGCTGAACTGCACCAAAACCGTTTTCTTGATTTGGAAAGGAGGCCTGAACGACTTCTAGCTACTCTTGGCTGCCACGTCTTGGGCCATAACTTATCTAAGCAAAGAAAACAACAATGCAGTCCCTGAATACATTTTCATGAATATAAACAGAAGGCATTCACCATAATATGTAAATTTACTTCAGCACGTGTAAACCTAATATGAATTCATTCAGGAATATGCAGTCAAATGCATCAATTGCGAAACTATGAAAAAGTGTGCCGAAATGCCAAGCTGCACAACCTAAAGTTGCAGCAGTTGCTATTGAGATAAGTGAGGTATGCACTTGCAAACAAGCCAGTTCACTCACTACAACCCAGAATGCTTTAGGATAGATAAAGTAGCTGCAGATGATGCCTTAGCAACCAACACACCACGCGTCTGGCAAGACCACAACAGATGACAGAGTACATATTTTTCCAATGTGGATCAGAACCGCCTTTGCAGAGGTGTCATGCCTAGTTCAATGCCAGCTAAAACTATCAATTGCTGACATTTCCTAAACTTAGCTCCTGTGGTGCTTTGTCCACAATAAGCAGCATTTGAACACCCACCACGAGCCTGCCATGAAATCTTGGAATACAAAAGCACACCTGCAGTGTCTGTTCAGAAGTGCGCAGTGTGCAAGACAGCAAAAAAGCCAAACTGTGACTCAAAAGGGTGTGAATGCATTCAGCTCAGGTCTCAATAGCGGGCACTTAGCTGTCAGGCAGCACTCTCTCTCATAGTATCCTGAGTTATGCAAATGCCTGTAATTATGTGAAATAAAGTGGTGGGGGTAAAGGAAATGAAGAGAAATCTTGCACACAGACCTATACTGCGGCAAGTGCAGAAAAATGCCTAATACCAGTTTTCCTCTTATTTCTGAGCTGCTTCAAATCCCAAGCAAATTCTTGAACATGCGTCAGATACTCTACCAGGACAAACGTTCAAAGGTCATGAAAAATTTTGAATTGCGACAGAAGGATAACAAGAATCAAGTGAATATTGCATTCAACACTATACTGCTGGCTTTGATTTTTCATGAACACAAAATCTCATGATAAAGGACAACAAATAAGAGGAGTGCTTTGGTTTTCACACACAACATGTCATGTTTCTTCTGTTCACATGCAACATTTCGAAACATGGAACACACTTGAGACCAACTGTAACGTCTACATTAAGCATGCACTTCAGACTATGCCATTTTTTTTTTACCTTTTAGCAAACCGAAGCACCATTTGTCTATTCTTAAGCCGTGTCCTGCCACTGGTGGCTTGAGTTGTCAGGAAGTTCACCTGAGATGCACAAAAAACACACTAAGCTCCCCATCTTCACAGATATAGCTTACAAGGGTAGACGTGCAGGCTAGTTGGTGAACCATGATTCTTTAAAACAGCACAAAAGACAGGGACACAGATAGCAAGACACACACAGCGCTGTGTGTGTCTTTTCTATCTGTGTCCCTGTCTTTTGCGGTGTTTTAAAGATTCACAGATATGCCTCAAATTTCAGCAAGGAAAAGCGTTTAGGCAAAATTTCAAAGCAAGATTACCTTTCTCAACATTTTACGCCCGTAAAATAGCACCTTGTCCCTTTTGCGAAAGCGAGGTCTTGAAGAGCCAAGCATTTGTGCACGCACAACGTCCACTGTACGGTAAAGGAGAAAGAACACACAAACCAAATTCAGAAGCGATATACTAAAGCACCGCTGAGAGCAGCGCACTGGGTATTACTTAGAGGTACGCACCTTTGCTCTTTATCTTTCTATAAAAAAGAATTATTCCTAGTGCGACAGCAACGGACAAAAGGACAACGGTGCATATTGTCACCTACAGTGAAAGGAGATGAAACCAAGTTTGAGTCAAAACACCGGGACATGACAGGCACAAGGTGCTAGCGCAAAGGATAGCGAACACGTAGTAGCAGTGTCGTCATCCTTCGGCTCATCGCATAAAATGCGCTTACCAAGTGATGCTCAAACATGTGAGACATGAGTGCAGTGAATGAAGAATGCACTATGAATTCCCAGTATTCCCAATATGGGCCGCTGAAGTAGAAGTCTTCGAAGTGACTAAGGAAAGCGGACATAATTGAGCGTTGCTAGCGACAATGTCGCTTGCACACTTATCGCGTTTCCTGGCACCGATAACTGCACATCCCTATAGACGCGCGTGAACCAAGGGCTTACAGCAGCCCCGATGAGAGCCGAGAAAGGTGCAGGTGCTAAAGCGGCAGTACATGGGGACACTAGTGTTTGTTTCGCAGCTTGTTTCGCAGCGAGCTCAGCTGGCTCCGGCTAGCTCCTGCGGTACTTTCCAGTGCCACAGTCAATCACGACTGCCGAAAAGGAAAACACTGTCAATTAATCATGACATAACAGCACCATTATAATTAAAGAGCATATAAACTTTTGCTTAATTTTTTAAAGTGGTGTTAACTTAATATTCGGCGACCTTTCTAGTACGTTAAAGACATTAGCCAACATTTCTGAGCATTTTCGGCAGTTTCGGCGGTTTCGGAATTGCCGCAGCTTGGCCTTGGCTTGGCAAGGGCGCCAGGGCGCGTTACTTTTGACGCCGTTTACATCGCGGTCAGCATGTAGTCTATTCCTTCCGCACGTTGCGAGCTGTCAAGCGCGTGTCATTGTTCATAAACTGGCAAGGGAGCGTCTATGTTCAAGCCATCAATGGCACAGCAGCTTCAGAAAATGCTAACGTACAAAGCAGGGGACGAGATTCTATCTTCAACGCCGTTTGTCTATATCCTAGGAAAAGAAGGCCGCGGCCGTATATGCGATTACTGCTTTTCAGAGTAAGGCGCCAGCTAAGTTTTGACAGTGCGCACATATGTCACATTGAATTGTGTTGTACCCCCCCCCCCCCCCCCCCCCTTTTTTTTTTCCCAAGATGCGGCAACCTAAAGCGATGTGCTGCATGCAAGTGCGTCTACTACTGCAACAAGCTCTGTCAGGTGAGAGCACACGGATCCGATCGCTGCGAAATTGACTGCACTCACAGGCTTGGTTTTTCTTGCTTGATTGATCAGCGAATCCAGAAGCCCGTACGAACGGGCGCGAAGCGAGTACAAGAGCGCTTCAGTAATCATCCTTTCCGTTCAGAACAAGGCACACACTGCTCTAGCTCTAGCCTTTGGCCGCAGCGTCGCGAGCGCGTTTTAGAGAAGACGAAATCGTCAAGTAATGGTAAAGCCGATCATTATCACCTCAATATCAAGGGTGATAAGTCATATGCGTAAGTAGATACTGTTAATTTTTGTATGGTTGTGATGATTTCAGCGTGCGCAGTCATCATCCATTGTGCACTGTCAATCGCCGTCTTTTCTGGCAGGAATGCTCAGTTATCGTACTTCATACCTCGTGCAAACGCTTCAATCTGATGGCTTGCATAAAGTGGCATTATGTTCACCCCGTTTGAAAGTGCTTAGTCGCGGCACTAAGTGCTTCAAGAAATGTTAAAGCCGGGAAATTCTCAGAATATACGGCTTTAGTGGTGCCATACGAAAAAAAAAAAAT